>NW_023270305.1:19167592-19227225 GCF_011800145.1 Mirounga leonina
GCTTATAAGATTTTTCTTTTTCCCTAATTTACTGTGTGTGGGAGACCACCTGGTCTCCTTTGCCCCACATTGAGAATTCAGAAACTGTTCTTGTTGTGCTGAGTATTTGGTAATTTGGACTTTTTGTCACCTGTTAACATTACATCTTCTTCTTGAACGTGTCACTTCCTTGTTTTTCTCCTTCTTTCCTTATTTTATCTTTCTCCCTTTGTTCTCGCCTCCTTCTCTTTCTCCCTTCCCACCCTCCTTTCTTCTTCTTCTCCCATCCCATTCTTTCTCTCTGAACTGAGCCCTTCATGGAACGAACCTTTTCTCATGTTTCTCTGGTGAAATCTCTCCTCTTTCTTGCATTACCCCTTAGCTGAGGATTTAGCCTTCCTGAAAACCTTCATTTTTATATTGTTCTTGGGTATGTGTTGTGAACATGTCCTTTAAAAAACATGAGTTCATGAGAAAGTTTCTGTGGGACCACACTGGCTCAGGAATTTACTTAGCCTTTTCCTTTCCCCTGGAATTGTTCATTATTACACTGCTTTAGAATTTATGTAATGTTCCCCTTTCTTGCTATTACGGTCTCCCAAATGGGACATGGTCATGTTCTCCCAGGGTCCCTATAATTTCTGTACAGAAAACAGGTTGTTCTCATTGGCTAAAATCATATCCAGAATGGCAGTTTCTCCTTCTATCTGAAGGCTGGGATTGTTAGCGAGGAATGTAAAAAATTTTATAGGTAACTCTATTTTGGCAAAATGTGACTTCAAGACAGACATAAAGATAGCTCAAGTCCCTGTCGGTAGGACTGCTTGCTTTCAGTTGTACGGCTGACCTTCAGAAAGCCTCATCCTTGCCTGCGCCATCCGCTATAAACACCCACCCTAGAAGGACTCTTGTTTATATTTTGGCTGTAATTCTGCACTGCTTCTCCTCTCAATCGGTGCCTTTCTGTATAGCACCAGGCCATCTTTTTTCATCCCTTGTTCATATATAAGGCTGCTTCTTCCTGTTTCTCTTGCATGGTCTACTTCCTGCCTTGGCCGCATTTCCGGCAGGTGTCCCAGCTCACCTCTGTGAGGATGGCCATGCTTATGGGAATATTCCAAGTTCTCTTTCTGTGCATTTCATTCACTGTGAATCAAAGTCAGAGGTATTTTAGCATGTAAGGGTTTTTCCTGAGGAGTTTCTATTTTCAGGTAGGAATTGGGGATGAGGTACCCATCGATCTGGTCCAACAATTTCTCCCAGTTGCCCTGTTCTTCTCACCCTTGATCCCATCTCCTTGATAAGACTTTCCCTCTGAGGGGCGCCTGGGTGGCTCAGTCGTTAAGCGTCTGCCTTCCGCTCAGGTCATGATCCCAGGGTCCTGGGATCGAGCCCCGAATCGGGCTCCCTGCTCAGCGGGAAGCCTGCTTCTCCCTCCCCCACTCCCCCTGCTTGTGTTCCCTCTCTCACTTTGTCTCACTCTGTCAAATAAATAAAATCCTTAAAAAAAAAAAAAAAAAGACTTTCCCTCTGAGTACCTCATATTCCATTCTTCTTCATCCATTTTTGCTAAGAATCTTGTGTACGGGAAGTTCCTCTGGGATTTTGCCTGTTCTCTGATCGCAGCCAAAGTTACTGATGACCCCCAGGAACAAAGACACAGCCTGCGCAGACTGGCAGGGAGAAGAAGATGTAAGGTCTTCATTTGGTGGACAGTGTGATTGTGATGGAGAAGTACAGGCAGGGAGCATAGCTTGGACAGGTGGCCCCATGCCCATTGCTGTGCGGCTCTCTTGGGAGGCACAAAGAGCAGCTTTCCCTTTGTTCCTGGAGTAGGGGAAGGGGCTGTGCTTGGGTGAAGGGGAGATTCGAGGAAGGAGGTGGGGACTGGAGGAGGGATAGCAGGCTTTGGCAGGGGAGTGACCTGCACAGTTTGGCCTCCTCTGCTCTCCTTTCCAGCAGATAAACCAGACTGTCCTTCTGGCTCCCTGGGGCTGGGAGGAAAGTCCTCCCCCACCCTGCTCTAGCATGGCTCCCCTCTTCCTGCTAGGATTGTATCCCACCTGTGCACATAGCGCTTCCTGCCCTGGTGGCTTCCCCTCCCCCCGCCCCAGGACCTCATGGAAGTGGGCTGCTTAGTCCCCAAGTTGCCCAGGCCTATGGCCCATACCCCCCACTGCCTCCACCCCCATGTCCTTGGCCCCTCAGGCTGCTGTCTCTGCATCCATGCTTTTCCCACCTGGCCTCCTGCACCCTGCCTGATGCCGGACACCTGGCAAGTGGCATGGACTTACAGACTGCAGGTGGAGGCTTATGAAACGGCCCGTTTGTAGGTCGTGTGGGGTATGCAGTCAACATGAGATACAGACTTGGGTTCCTTTTTTTTAAAATTCTTTTTTTATTCATTTGAGAGAGAGATAGCAAGCAAGAGAATGGGGTGGGGAGCAGAGGGAGAGGGAGAAGCAGACTCCCCGCTGAGCAGGGAGCCCGATGTGGGACTTGATTCCAGGCATCATGACTTGAGCTGAAGGCAGACCCTTACCCCACTGAGCCACCCAGGCGTCCCCAGACTTGGGTTCTAAATGCAAATTCCCCAACCAGGAATCCCTATGTGTAAGAAATGGGTAAGAATCCTAACGAAGCACTCACCTGCTCTCACACACACACACACACACACACACACACACACACACACAGAGTATATGCTCACCACATGTGTCAATGTTTACTTCTATAAAATGGATAAAATAACATCAGCTTTTTGCATTTATTTTGAGGTAAGATAAATAAGTACATTAAATAGTACCTAGAATTAATAGCTCTAGTTGGGAGATGTGTAGGCTATGGGTTCGGGTGATTAACTTTGGAGTCAGATTGAGTTTGAGGCTTGCTTCTGCCACTAACTAGCTGTGTGAAGGTGGGCAAGACATTGAACCTTTCTAAGCCTGGTTTTCCTCAACTATAAAATGGGAACCATTACAGAACTCACCGCCTAGGGCTGTCGTCATGACATGCAAGACATGCAAGGTAAGTGCTTGGTGCTTCCCAAGTTGCTCCAGAAGTTGTTGTTACTATTCATATTGGTCATTTTGTTCTCCCTGCTGCCCTCCCCAGCCCTGGGCCAGGAGAGACTCTGGTTGCCTGGTGGGTTGGGGAAGGAAGGAGGACCATGGGCAGAAGACCCCAGAAGGTGCAAGAGAGATTCGAGCCCTTGGGAGAGAGGGAGAGTGGGCCATGGAAGCAGCTGGAAAGGACGAGCTCAGAGAGGATGTGGGTTTAGTCAGGATGAGCACCTGGCACTTGGTTGCTTTTATTCTTGATCCTTTTTCATCATTTTTATGGGCTGGTGCGTAGACGTTTTGCTGAAAGGGCTGCTCCACCTGGATCTCATTGAAATCGTGCAGCCTTTTCTTTGCTGAACATTTTTCTATCCCAGTCACTATATAAATGTTCCATTTGTGATGTAATTGTTCTGTTTCAGATTTGCTTTCCTAAACTGAGGAGTAGAGTATCCAAAACGTCTGAGACAATGGCTTGAATGTAACACTTTGTGTGATGGACTCTTCATTTCCTGTGGTTTACATTTCTTTTTCCTATTTAGTCGTCTACGCTCTGGCTCTTGGTGGCGACTCCAAAGGTCAGAGGCTGCATTGTGAGGAGGATGGAAAGATGAGGCGAGTTACTTTTACTGTAAATTTTCCACTTCCTGAAGAGTAGGGCTAAGCATAGGCTAAACAGAGGCAGCTTTCACTTGTTTGGAAATACAGTGCAATCATGATCCTTATTTTGGTTGCTTAAAATGTCTGCAGAAAACAACCGGTTTCTGCCAAAATTATAAAGAAAATCTTGTGTGGCTTTGCTGCCTATGGCAGTGACTTTTTCTTGGAGCCAAGGACCCTCCCTCCCTCTTGTTGGTGATGCCAAATAACCATACGTGGGGAGCGGTAGGAAGACTCAGGAACAGGCTAGACTTTAACACTGACATTTCTGAGGGTAGAAAATGGACCCGATCTTGTTCAATGAGGAGATGAGATAGAGCAATAATTGTTCAGTTGCCTTAAAGTGAAAGGAGGAATGGTTCAAAGTCAAACATGTGGGTTCAAGCCCCATTTCTCCTATTCACTTATTTAAATGAGCTGTAAACCTTAACTGTGTTGACCATCAAGGGGGAAGACCACACCCAGATAGTACGGCCGGCCCGCTGAGGCTTAGCAGGAACGATATGTAAGTGCAAGTGACCTTTCCCAGGAGCCGTTTGCAAGAATGTAACAAGATATATGAGGATTTTCCTCTTTTTGGCTAGAGAAGCCAGAGCAGTTTCTGGGTGTCCCTGAATGCAGGAGGCCAAGAGGTGACAGGAAGACTATGGAAGGTCAGTATGGCATCCGTGTCCTGTGCCCTCATCCCCACCTGGAGTATAAGTTTCCCTGTTTCTGACCCCTACCTCCAGCTTCGTGCATGAGGTTTGGAGTGGAGCAGAGCCTTGGGCCCCAGATGATAAAGCTACACCTGAAGATGGAGCAGAATGATTATCCTCATCCCGCCCAGAATCTGGGCAGCCTAAGGGCTCAGGGCGAACATCAGCATCCAAGTGCAGCTCTCAGGGGGCTTATAGGCTATGGGTGTGTGACATCTTCGAGGACACCCAGAAGCGACCGGGGGAGGTTTTAGGTAATGAAGCCATTGGGTGGGGCAGTCAGACAGCCATTGAGGGCTTATAGTCCTAGTGATGGAGCCTTCATCTTAAGGGGACCTCACAAGTTGGTGAGGCCTTGGGACATTTGAGGTACCTGTACCTTATAGGGTTTCGGTGTTGATGAAAAGAGAGAAAAACCATGTGAAAACACTTTGCAAATTTTGAAGTGCTGTAGAATTGGTATTATGGGTAAGACTTTCTGGAATCCGGTGCACTTCCTGTTAGGATCTCACTGGAGGCTCTGCCAAGGTCAGATGTAGGTCAGATACAGTTGTGGGTAACCAGGATACAGAAATGCCTCCTGAGGCAACCCATGGGAGTTTTATTGAGCACCTGCTGGGTCCCAAGTATTCTTCTATTAGGATTCAAAGATGATGTTCCTTAGGAGCTCACAATCAAAACAGGCCCTACATCCTAAGGCCTGCTCCAGAGTACCTGAAAGAACTCGCCCAGCCTCCTTTGAGCCTCCACCTTTGCCACGGTCCGGGCTGCAGTGAGATCCCCCGGATCTGAGTGCCCAAGCTGAGAGGAGTGTGTTGCCCACTTCAGGTGCTGGCTGCAGCCTCCGTCCCGATCAGCAGAAGGCAGGGGACCTCACAGCTGAGTTGACAGCCAAGACGACGACCCTGGGCTTTCGGTAGACAGTTTGTCTCCTCTGCCTCCAAAGTATCAATTCTCTGACAACAATCGACTGAGCTGCTCCTGGAAGTAACCCCAAGAGTGAAGGCACCGGCAGCCATCAGGTGGGTAAGTAGATTATTGCAGTAAAGGCAGAAGCACCGCACGAGTGTGAGTGAGTAGTTGTCACGAGTCAAGAAACGATCCGAGGGGTTCTTCACTGATGAGGAGGCCCCTCTGGGATTCCTTCAGACAGCAGGGTTCTGTGTTCACTGTAGTCACTACCATAGGAAGGCCTGGGGGCGATCTAAGAGGAAGGCATTCAGCCGCACTGCACAGACCCAGTGGGCCTGTCATGTGTATGTCTGCATGGGCGGCCCCCCAGAGGAACCACACAGTTGCTGCCTTCAGAACTCACAGTCTGGGGGTGCGAAATGGGTGAAGGGGGTCAAAAGGTACGAACTTCTGGTTATAAAATAAATAGGTCATGGGGATGTCATGTACAGCCTGGTGACCGTGGTTAATAATACTGTGTTGTGTATTTGAAAGTTGCTATGAAGAGATCTCAAGAGTTCTCATCACAAGAAAAAAGGTTTGCAACTGTGCGGTGATGGAGGTTAACTAGACTTACTGTGGGGATCATTTCGCAGTATATACAAATACCGAATCATTATGTGGTACACCTGACCCTAATATAATGTCATGTCAGTTACATCTCCATTAAAAAAAAAAACACCTCACGGGGACGCCTGGGTGGCTCAGTCAGTTAAGCGTCTGCCTTCGGCTCAGGTCATGATCCCAGGGTCCTGGGATCGAGCCCTGCATCGGGCTCTCTGCTCAGCGAGGAGCCTGCTTCTCCCTCTCCCACTGCCCCTCAACCCCTCTCTCTCTTGCTCTCGCTCTGCACTCTTTCTCTCCAACAAATAAATAACATCTTTTAAAAAACAAAACAAGACAAAAAAACCACCTCACAGTTTGCTGCAGGGCTTGGCACACTATGGCCGGTGGGTTGAATCTGGTTTAGTGACTATTTTTGTAAATAATGTTTTATTTGAATCAAACATACCCATTTGCTTATATGTATTTTTTACATCTGCCTCAGCACCCACTCTAACAGCAAAGTTGAGTAGTTGCCACAGAGGACTTGTCCACATAACCTAAAATACGGACTGTAGGAGCCTTTAACTCTACAGACAAAGTTTGTCACCCCCTGTTCTTGTGGGAGAGACACAGCCATGCCCGGTTAACTCCAATTCTTGGCTGTGGGTGACGATGGTGGTGAGGGGGCAGAGACGGCTGGTTGGTCAGCTGCTGCCCCAGGGCTTTGTTGTAGTTGGTGGACCTGCCTTCAGCCTTGCAGCTCCACAAACTGGACTTTGTCAGTTCACCTGGTCCTGACAACAGAGTTCATTCTGGGCCGACAGGCACCCAAAGCAAAGACCAATGGACGGGCTACAAACAAGCATACTGTGCGGGATAGTCCTGTCAGGCACTGGACTGGCTTCTAGGGGGCTGCCCTTTGTGCACACTGCGGCACTTACCCAAGAGTGGCTGGTTTTCTTGAGCTTTCCTGATGAGCATGGACTAGATTGCAGGAAGCCTTCCAGGATAGCTGGGGGTCAAGGTGAGACCAGAAGAAGAAACTAGCCCTGCCCCTGGCCAGACAACATCACTCCAGTGTCTGGAATATACTGCCCCCCCCCACCTCCCCGTTAGCATCATCCTCCCTGGAGAAGGTTGGGAAAATGCCAGAATGTGCTGCTTTGGGGCCCACCCTACTCTGAGCCCCAGCTTCTGTTAACATAGCCTTTCTGCAGCTATGTTGACATCGCTGGCTAAAAGCTACAGCTGTTGCTAGTGAAGGAGTGGCTCCTGTAAGACTAGCAGGCTCTTTTGTCCTTGTCCAATCTGTATTGTTATTATGGGCTCACTGGAGGAGGGCAATCTCCCGTCTCTGTGCTCTGGTTCTGGAGGGCACCTCACTGTCTCCCTCCGTCCAGCCACTTGCAGCTGACAACCTTGAGCTGTGATCTCATGGAGGCATCATCAAGATGCTTTCTGACCGCAGAGGAGGGTGCCCTTAATCCTGACTCAAGGTTTGGGAAAAGGCTTCTCAGTAGAGGTGACACTCGATCTGGGCTTTGGAGGAGGCAGGGCAATTTGCGAGGCAGGGTGGTGGGAGAATGGCATCCAGGCAGACGGAGACATGTGAGGTGGCATGAAGGCAGCGCTGACCGCCAGAAGCATGGGGAGGCAGAAGGAGAGAGAAGGACACTGAGGATGGCGGGTGGTGGCTCTAGGGACGAGGGACAGGAGATGGAGCAGGAAAGAGCCCAAATCCAACTGGGAGGGGCCGGTGGGCTTGGGTTTTCTTCTGAAGGCGGTGGGAAACATCAGGAGCTTTTGGGGAAGGTAGGAACTTGCTGAGTTCTGCGGCTTAGAAAATAAATCCACCAGCCATGGGAAGTGCAGATTCAAGTCAGGAAACTCTTCGGGGTTTGGCGAGGATCTTGGTGAAAAGTAGAGCAGGGGTGGTGGGAATGGGATGGAAGTGAGGGAGCTACTGCTGTCTCTCGGGTTAGGGCTAGGGTTGCAGGAGAGGAAAAGGCTCCCCCAGTTTCAGTCCAGAATGTTGAGGGGACGCTGGTGTTGACTGAGTCGAGGCTCTTAGGAAGAAGAATGGGGAGAACATGATGAGTTGGGGAGGAGAATAAGGAATGTCTTTAGGTCCCAGTGAAAGCAGATGGAAGCACAGGGGAGGACAAAGGGATGAGGTAGAGTTGTCAGGTTGGATTCATTTTCCTGTGAGTGTTAGCGAAAGCAAAGAGAAGACAGATCAGCCAGGGGGAAAGTACAGAAGCAAAAGCAATTGAGCCCGGAATCTTGGAGAATAGCCCTATTGAAGGGTGAGCAGATGATGGGGAGCCCACAAAAGAGATGAAGTCTGTGCATCCATTCATTTCACTCATTCATTCATTTGGTCAGCATACATTTATTGGGCACCAACATGGGCGGGTCCTGGGCACCAAGGGTGCAGAGGGAAACCAATCCTGCCTTCCAGAGCTCATGGTAAGGGAGTTGTGGCACCCTATGGAGGAGGGGAGTCGGGAAGGGCAGGGTCTGACAGTGTTGACTGCCCCGGGCAGCTAAGAGGTGGGGAGGAAGGGAGGGCAAAGGGGAGAGCTGGGGGAGGAGAGGCGGAGGCACAAAGGGGAGCCCTGCAAGTCTTCCTCCCGCCTCACCTCTGCAGCACTCTGAATACTGGCCTAATCAGGTTTACCTCCGTAGCCATAGCAACCTCTGGGTGTGGTGTTGCCGCACATTCTTGAAACTTGAAGTGAGGAAGTGACTTTATATCAAGTTACGCACAAATTAGAAATACAGCAATTTCCCTGTCTCTTAAAACGTTCCCTTAAAGGCTTGCCATGTTTTCTTTGCAGAGCGCATTTTCCCCATGCTCTTTCATTCACGAGGATTCTGAGCCATTACCTATATATAACAAGAGTATTAAAGATGTAAAATACAATTATTCTGTTTTCCGATGATAAAAGTGCTCATGGTAAAAACTTGAGAAATAGTGTATAAAGTAGAAAATACAAATTATTCATTTCCTATCACTCTTAAAATTGTTTTTCCTCCCAATCCTGTTTCTAGATGCATTTAAAAGAATTTTTTATTATGTTAATCCCCATACATTACATCATTAGTTTTAGATATAGTGTTCTATGATTCATTGTTTGTGCATAACACCCAGTGCTCCATGCAGAATGTGCCCTCCTCAATACCCACCACCAGGCTAACCCATCCTCCCACCCCCCTCCCCTCTAGAACCCTCAGTTTGTTTCTCAGAGTCCATCGTCTCTCATGGTTTGTCTACCACTCCGATTTCCCCCCCTTCATTCTTCCCCTCCTGCTATCTTTTTTTTTCCTTAACATCTAGATGCATTTTACAAATTTGTGATCGCTTTGTATTTAGAGTTTTGTATATTATTTTATTCACTAATTATGGCATGGGTATTTCCCAATGCCACTAAAATAGCTACAAAAACATTTTATTCCACATATGCTTCACACTTTAACCATTCCTATGTTATTCATTTAGGTTCTTCCTAATCTTTCTCAATTTGACGCAACTCTCTACCTTCATACATAAATTTTTGTCCCTGACTTTCAAAGCCCTTCTCACTTCAGAATGATTTATTATATAATTTTTCCTAGAATCCTTATATTTAAATGAATAATTCCTCACAAATTTCAGAGTTATTAATACAATGAAGAGTGACTATATCATCCTTTGTCTCAAAATGCAAGTTACTTTGAAGTTTTATCTGATTATTTTGTAAACTTCATTTTTAAGTCAGGAAATCTGGCCCAAACTGGAGTAGTGATAACTTGAGATAACTTGCATTTATTTATTTATTTATTTATTTATTTGGGAAGAGGTGGGGAGAGAGAGAGAGAGAGTCCTGAGCAGGTTCCACACCCAGCGCAATCCCATGACCCTGAGATCATGACCTGAGCCAAAATGAGAGTTGGACGCTTAATCGACTGAGCCACCTAGGTGCCCCAAATTGCATTTTTTTTTTTTAAGATTTTATATTTTGACAGAGTGAGAGAGAGCACGAGCCGGGGGAGTGGCAGGTAGAGGGAGAGGGAGAAACAGGCAGAGGCAGAGGGAGAAGCAGACTCCCCGCTGAGCAGAGAGCCTGGTGTGGGGCTCGATCCCAGGGCCCCGGGATCATGACCTGAGCTGAAGGCAGACGCTTAACCAACTGAGCCACCCAGGCGCCCCATTAAAAATTAATTTATTTTTTAGTTGAAGTATAGTTGACAGATTGCATTTATTTCTGACTCACTACTAAACCCGTTTTCCACAAATTCTTGCTAGAATTCAACAGGAATAGCAGCAGTGGGACTATTTTTTCATATTTTTAGGTTTGTCAGAGAATATTAACTTTGGACCTAGGTTTTTTCTCATTTCTCTCTTCACATTTAATTTCTTTTCTTTGTTTTATTTTAATGTCTCTTTCTGTGAGGATTCAAAGGTAACCCCGGAAAGCAAATAGACAGTCATTTTTGTTTGCTGGAAAAATTTGTTTGCCTTATAGAGCTTTCTCAGTAACTTTACTTTCAAACATTTGATGTACTTCTGTTTTAAGTGTTTCTTTTTTTAAAAAAGATTTTATTTATTTATTTGACAGAGAGATAGAGAGAGAGAACAAGTAGGCAGAGAGGCAGGCAGAGGGAGAGGGAGAAGCAGGCTTCCCGCCGAGCAGGGAGCCCGATGCAGGACTCGATCCCAGGACCCTGGGATCATGACCTGAGCCGAAGGCAGACGCTTAACGACTGAGCCACCCAGGCGCCTCTAGCTGGGTTTTTTTAAAAATGATTTTAAACTGGGAAGTTTAATTTATAATTATTTTTTGTGATCACTGATGTACTTGGGTTTATTTTTACTATCTTTTTCATGCTTTCTATTTGTCTTAGGAAGTTCTAATTCCATCTTTTTCCTGCTCTAGTGCTTGGAAACTTATAGAGTCTATTGTATGTTTTAATGGACAGGGTTGTTATATTTACTCTCTTCCTAAAACAGTGCTTTAACTCTTTCCAATTTATAGGCTATCACTGTCCAGTATTTTATTTCTATTAAAAATGTTTTGCAAAATGTATCATATGTAGAGTGGATGCATGCACACACAGACACTCATGAACACTACTATTTTAAGAAACGAATATTACCTCTATTTTAGAGGCCCATGTGCCACACCCCCCCCAATTTTTTTAACTTCACAGATCAAATGTTGCCATTAGTGTTGATGTTTATTTCTATGTATCCACATAATCATCATTTTCTTTGCTCACTTGGTCACCATCCTTCTCACATCTCACATCTCCCTTCCGTGGTCCCTTTCCTTCTTCCTAAAAGTATATCCTTTTAAGTACTTCCTTTGCTAAGAGTCTATTGATAATAAATTGTCTTAGCTTTTGTTCATCTAAACCCATTTCTGTTTGGTCCTCATTCTTTTTTTTTTTTTTTTTTTTAAGATTTTATTTATTTATTTGACAGAGAGATACACAGTGAGAGAGGGAACACAAGCAGGGGGAGTGGAAGAGGGAGAAGCAGGCTTCCCGTGAGCAGGGAGCCTGATGCGGGGCTTGATCCCAGGACCCTGGGATCATGACCTGAGCCGAAGGCAGACGCTTAACGACTGAGCCACCCAGGCGCCCCAGTCCTCATTATTTAATCATAAATTTTGCTGGATATGCAATTACAGATTGACAATTCTTTCTTTCAGTACCTCGAAGACATTATCTTGCAGTATTTTGGTGTCTGTTATTGTTCATGAGAAATCAGACATTAAGCAGGTAAGCTGTCTTGTTTGGGCTCTTTTTAAACTATTCAATTTGCCTTTACCATTTGGCAATTTCACCAGGATGACTCTGGCTGTAAATATATTTTTCAGTATTTTGTGTGTCCTAAATTTAGGGATCCATGAAAATTCTTGAATATTGTCCCTCTCCCATTTTTTTCCTACTTAGACTTCCACATCTATTAACCTCTCTTTCATAATTTCCTCCTCTTTGTCTCTCTGTATTATATCCTAAGTAATTTTGTCATATCCAGCTTTCAACTTACTAATTATATTTTTCAGTTGTTCTAATCTGTTGGTTAACTCATATATTGAATTTTAAAATTTCAACTACATCTTCTACTTCTAGAAATTAAGAATCTGCCTTGATATTTATGCTATTTTATTTTTTGCTTGTATATTAAATTAAAAAATTGAAAACATATTTTTTTCATTTTTTAATTTAAATCCAGTTAATTAATATATAATATATTATTGGTTTCTGAGGTAGAGGTCAGTGATTCATCAGTCTTATATAATACCCAGTGCTCATTACACGTGAAAACATACTTATTTTATAAACTGTGACCTGCCAGCCAAATCTGGCACACTCTTTGTAAATAGAACACAGCTAAACCCGTTAATATACGTACGGCCTGTGTCTGCTTTCACTCTAGAATAGCAAAGTTGAGTCTTTTTAAAAATTTTTAATTTTGTTTTTGCTTTTGTTTTTGTTTTGAAGTTGAGTCTTTTTGATAGAGACGTATAGCTTGCAAAACCTAAAGTATATACTACCTGGCCTGTTGGAGGAAAAGTTTGCCCAGCCCCACTACACATGGTAATTCTAACATCTGAAGACCTCATGTCTCTGATTCTGCTGCTTGATGTTCCTGCTTACTCCCTCTCATGATGTCTTGTTCTGTGAGTAGTCTTGTGATTTTTTTACTGGGAGCTCATTTTTGTTGGGGCATTATCTGTGAGAATTTTGTGAGACTTAACTTGAGAGAATATTCCTTCTATTTGTATTTACTTTGCCAAGTACCTGGAAACTACTAATCCGGGACTATTTTCAATTAGTTTCTTTGGTTTAAAATAGTTTTGCAATAGGCAAGCAGAGTGATTTTGAACCACAGGTTGAGGCCTTGGTTTGTGGTTATTACCTTTGGGTGTGGGGGGACTGGGGTAGGGAATAAGGGACTCTTTTTCTTCCAACCAAATCAAAGCTGAGATATAAAGCTTTTCTTTGCCATCCCCCCTTTCCGGGGCAAATACTTTCTAGTCCACTCTTCCACTGGAAATGTGGGCTTTTGGGGACTTATTCTAAAGTCTTTATGCTGACACTCTACTGCCTTGTTGTCTTTGCCCCCCACACCCACCCCACAAAGGCAAAGGCCCTCACGGGTCTTGAGGCCTTAAGGCCTGATTGAGTGAGCGTTTACCAGCTCATGGTGGGTTCTGGTTTCTGCTTCATTTTTCGCCTCTGAGGATATACCTTAATTTCTTACCAAGTTGGCTATTCATTTTATCCAGCATTTTATAGGTATTTTTCAGGGGAGGATTTTTAGGATGCGGATTCTGTCATGTTGCTGGAACTAAATGTCATGAAAATTTTAAATGAAAACATGTACAGTTAGAATAATGGAAATGGGAAAATTTTATAACACCCCTATAGTTTCCAAGCCTACCTAGTATTTACTTATGTCTGAATTATGTGTGGTGTCTCTGGAGTCTGAAACCAGGCCTCGCATAGAATGGGGAGAGGAGAGGAGGGGCCAAACTTTTTCTGTAAAGGGATTTTCAGGCCCTACTTCACTCAACTACTCACTTCTGCCACAGTATCAGGACAGCAGCCATAATTATATACTATGCAATTAATGGGCATGGCTGTGTTCCAATAAAACTTTATTTATAAAAATGGGCAGTAAGCTGGAGGTTAATGAACCTCTCTAAGCATCAGTTTCCTCATCTCTAAAAATAAATATAATAATACTACCTGTGGGGACGCCTGGGTGGCTCAGTCGGTTAAGCGTCTGCCTTCAGCTCAGGTCATGGTCCCGGGGTCCTGGGATCGAGTCCCGCATCGGGCTCCCTGCTCCACGGGGAGCCTGCTTCTCCCTCTGCCTCTGCCTCTCTCTCTCTCTCTCTCATGAATAAATAAATAAAATCTTTAAAAAAATAATAATACTACCTGTGTTGTACGTAGGTTGTGAGCATTAAATTAGTGAAATCACATAAATGCTAGTGTTAGCTATGATGATGATGATTCCAAACCAGTTCTCTGATTTTTCAAGATTTTAAGGGCATCTTCACTTCAAATATTCAACTCAGATTTAAGTCTTGCGTACACTGCGTTTCCATTACAGGCTGATAGGGGATTCTGTTCACTGTTGTTCCCCAGGGACCCAGACTGATGGAGCAACCACCATCTTGAAATTGCTGGTCACTACAGAGGCAAGAAGCTCTTGAGGTTCTTGCAGCAACAATTAAATGCTTGGTCTGCAAGTGACTGTGCCATTTCTATGCACACTTCATGGTCAGAATTGGTCACACCTTCCCCTCCCACCCATGTCCCCCCCAGTAGTTGGGAATGCTCTCAGAAGATAGGTATCACCTGTTGGACCCTCCAGGAGTATCTGAGCTGCAGGGCTGCCTTACCCAAGGCTCCCCCACTTCCTAGGGTAGCCCACATGCAGTGCCTGTTGCAGGTAAGTTGACCAAGGCCCAGCTACTTTAACCCAATGTAGGACAATTCTGTTGGCCATTTTAGCTCCAGAGATTCCTGTGGATTTGGCTCAGCCTGTTGGGCAACTTGACTTCTCCCTCTCCCCAGTCCTGCTTCCATCTCCTCCTTTCCACAAGGGTTGCTCCCAATGACACTCCTTAATGAATATCCTGTACACTGAACTGCATCTCAGGGTTCTCAGAGAATCCAACCTACAATACCCACCACATGCCCAAGAGCGAGGGCTGGAAATACCTCCTGAGGAGCTCTGAGATCTACCCCACTCACTAAAGGGAGCAAAGGAAGCATATACAGTTGGGAGAGTTTAAAATCCAAGCATTGATAATAGCTAATATTTATTGAGCAACGACTTGCCATACGATGTACTGAAAAGTGTTACTTGGCTTAGCTCATTTAATCCTCACAACACACCGTGCATTGGACCAGGGAATTAGATGAGGAGACGGTGAGCTCTGGCCCACAGACCAAATCTGCCATGCCCATCGCTTTGTTAATGTCTCTGCCGCTCTCGCACCATAATGGCAAAGTTGAGTTGTTGTGGTGGAGACTGTATGGCCTGCAATGTTGAAAATATTTACTATCTGACCCTTTTGAGAAAAAGCTTGCTGAGCCCTGTGTAGATACTGTTTTCATTTTATAGATAAGAAAATAGAAGCTTAGACATGTTCATGATTTATTTATCACAGAATGCCATTTTTTAATTATAGAGGCAACCGGCTATAGAATGACTCCCTTCTGTGATGGCAGGTGCAGAACCTTCCTATGCTGTTTATGGGCCTTTGTAAGTGCTCAGTGAATGAATACAAAGGATTCTCTTCCCTTTACTTCCTTCCTCCATCTCCCTTTGCAAAACTGAGGTCTCTTCTTCCATCTCTGTTTTTGATCCTCTCCTAGACTGCTTCTCTTTTCTGCAGGCAGGTGGGGTTGAAATAGTGACCCCGTGACCTCTCTCCATGGGGGAAAAGCATGAGGGACTCATCAGGTTTTGGTATCTGTGACTCTCAACCTCTGGAGGAAGCTCCATTGTTGCAGAATGCCTTCCTTCTATTGGAAAGAGTTAGGGCAGTAAATGTATAGAGGCTGAGCTGACTCCCAGGACACGCTTCATGATCACTGAGAACTTACTCTGTGTGCTGAACCATAAAGTGATAAAATAAAGTGGCAGCCTCGATGGCCTTAGAATCTTAGGCCGAGATTATCTATTTCCAACTGAGAAGTGGAAGAACTGCCTCCAGCTGAGAAGTGGTTCCCGGGACAGCACTGAGTAACTCAAAAACATTCCCTCATAAAAGTGATTGTTCAAGGGGGATTCAAGAGTTTAGTTCCTCACCGCCCAGCTAGCTGCTTCCTAGATTCACCCAGAACATGGGCCTGTGCCCCCCAATTTCATTCCCATACTTAAAGGCAGAACTAAGATCTGAGCTCAGGTTGTTTGGCACCAAAGTTTGTCCTCTTAACCATACATTCTTTTTCTTCCTGGCATGCAGATACCCAGGATTATGTATTTACATTCTGCAGACGCTGTTCTCTGTGCTCATACAGATTTTCTGCCAGCTGTTTTCTAGCATTTAGCTGCAGAAGGATCGTAGGAAGAGATTCCACCTAGCCAGCTCTTTATCCCATGCCTTCTAATGAATTTCCCCAACTTTCAGAGAGAATCCTGAATCAGCCAGGAATATTAGGTCCGTAAGCAAAAATTTCTGAAGCCCTTTTCCCATTTTTGTTATTTGAAAAAACGTTGGCCATCAAAATTGTCTTGTGAATGAATGAATGAAAGGGTCAATGACTGAATCGATCTCCAGATCCTCGACAACTTAAGGGTTTTGGACAAGGTTCAAAATGTCCTGATGAAAAAAAAAAAGATAGGTCATGATAAAAAAAAAAAAAAAAGATAGTTTTTGTTATTGTGGACCACCCACTGCAATCAGGTATCCAAAGACACAGTCATTTACTCAATGGATGCTTCTACGAGCATTTACTATGACTTGCACACCGTGTTGGGCACTGAGGATAGGACACACAAGATCTCTGCCCTCAACCCAGGCCTCCAGGGATGCGGTGGAGGTCTGGAAGACAGTGTGGGCATTAACCAGTGACCTGTGACATGGGCAAGAAGATGGGTGGGGGCGGGTGGAAGTGTGGGGAGTGATGTAAAGACCAAAGAGGAAGAAGCTCTTTCTAGTAAGTGAAATGGAAGCGTAACATGCAGTTGGTGGGTTGGAAAGGGTTAAGGGGAAAGTTCTGGGGGCAACTGGCAGATGTAACCTGATCCCTCTCTGCAGTAGTCTGGGCTTTAAAATCTAGAAACCTGGAGGAATCACAGACACTGGGCTGGTTTTACTGCTCTCCCCTCACTGTTTAGAAAGCCAGGCCTTTCCTTGCAGAGCTGGTGTTTCTTTGGTGGTGTGAGTTACTTCTGCGTATTGCTCAGTGCATCCGTGTTACGTGGATTTTTACTAGTTGCATTCCCAGGGTATGTCTTGGTCTCCAATAATAGGGCAAGTCGAGAGGGCAACAAAAAAGAGAAGTTATAAAAGCACCGACTATTTTAATGATACATCTCTGGCAATGTAACAGTTTTCAGACACAAATATGACAAAAAATCTTTCTACAGAACTTTCCAAACCATTAATTCAGAGGTAGGAAACTTCCTATAGAGGCCCACGGCTCCATTTGGATAGAGCAATTTAGTTTAGGTTGGGGGGAAAGTTTGGGCAAACCCCACTGCTCAGCAGAACCTTGCCTGCAAACAGCTAAAGTCACTATATCAGAACCAAACCTCAGCGATTATTAACCACGACTTGCCTTAATTCTGGTTTATCTTCCTAGGACCAAGAATCAAAAAAAAACTTCCCCTGCAGGAAATGTTCTACATCTGTTACAAAGCATGTATTATGTGCTTACTGCCTAGGATGGACAATAGATGCTCTAACGGTTAGGAGTGAGAATCAAGTGAGGTTTACAATGGTCCCAGGAGCTTCATGGAAGTAAAGGATCTTGAGTTCTATTTTGAAGGAGGAGAAGGACTTGGTTGAGCAGAAGAGGGTATTTCAGAAGCAGAGGCAAGAGGGAGTATGAGTGTCCTGTTTCTGCAGACCAGAATCTTTTTTTTAAAGAGAAAAGAAATATAGGTTGATAAATGTAGTTGGAACACAAGGTTCATTTGGGGGAGTAGCCCAAGATGAAGTTGAAACAGTGAGAAGTAGACAGTTTATGAAGGACCTTGGATCTCAGAAAACAGAAAGACTGCCTAGAAATTAGTATGTAGAGGTGGTATAGTAACTTTTTTAAAAAAAAGATTTTATTGATTTATTTGAGAGAGAGAGAGATATCATGAGCAGGGTGGAGGGGTAGAGGAAGAAGCAGGCTCCCCGCTGAGCAGGGAGCCCGATGCAAGGCTCCATTCCAGGACTCTGGGATCATAACCTGAGCTGAGGCAGACGCTTAACTGACTGAGCCACCCAGGCGCCCCAAGTGGTATAGTAATTTCTCTCATTTTCTTCTTTTCTCTGGGTTGCTTTTAAAAAAGATTTTATTTATTTATTTGAGAGAGAGAGAGAGAGAGAGGAAGAGTACAAGCAGGGGGAGCTGCAGAGGGAGAGGGAGAAGCAGGCTCCCCACTAAGCAGGGAGACTGATGCAGGGCTCTGGGATCATAACCTGAGCTGAAGGCAGCCACTTAACCCACTGAGTCACCCAGGCGCCCCTCTAGATTGCTTTATTCACTATATGATCATCCATTTGATGGAAAGCAGAGAGAATATTATGGAAAAAAATTAGGATCAAGTGTTAAACCCAGGTAGCGTCATGTTCTAGTGCCACTGGGTGAAAATTCTAAATAGGGCAAGAGACATAACAATTATTAATGTCCCGAAATTTAAATTGAGAAGCAATTCCAGCAACTCAGCAACCTGGGAAGCATTGAAACTGATGGGGAGCTGGAAGGTTCCCTTTAAAATAGGATCAAAATTTATAAATAGTTGTATCTGAGAGGAGAGAACATTACTTTGTTTGCCCACCTGGCACTCCACCAACCTTGCAGGTGCCTGGGCATCTTGGAAAGTACATTTAAGCAGGGAAACTAGGAATGTTCCTTGACTGAATGGTAGGTCAACAGAGTGTTTAAAATTGAGATGCCGAAGTGCAATGCAAGTAATTGGGAACCGATTTGTGATCAAAAGGCAAGTGTTTTGTAGATTGCTTTATAGAGGGGCCCTCAGCCTGTGTACACCCAAGTGTTTTCCAAGATTCAAATGCCTTGAGATGAAGAATATAATTTGATTGTGCTCCCTTGAATGTTGACCTGCCAGTGGCCCAGTGAGGCTTAGGGGATGTGAATGACAAGTGTACAATTGTATTGATACCTATTTAATTATTATGTAGCTTCATGTTTTATGTTCGGAAGTTCTGAATAAATGGGTATGACAAACTTCAGTGAGAGCTAAATTAATAGACAGGTTTTAGTTAGCAGAAGAGAGGCATTTCATTGTCTTCAGAAGCCACCATTTTGTGACACTCATCCTTAATTATATAAAGGCAAGTGAGAAGGGGACCAGAATAATTAGGGAGATTTAGTGCACACAAAACTGTACTTTTAGTGAATTTACTTTTATTGATTGGCTCTTCTAAATTTGTAGGAAGGCAGTCCATGACCCTGACCTTGTTTCCTCTTATGGTTTTCATTTCTCATTCTGACGGTCCTTTATCAGTACTCACCACCCTTATAATTATTTGTCTCGGGTCTGGTGACCCCATTTGACTGCATGCTCCATGTGGACAGGATCTATCAGGATCTATATTGCCACGGCTAGGCACAGAGGCATTCGCTGGCCCAGGGGCATCTCTGCACTGCAATCCAACCAGGCAGTATTTTAATGTCTCCGTCTGAAATGGAAATCTGCTTTGGTTTTGCTGGAAGGGTCCACACAGGCTAGCTCAGGGCCCCAGGGCGGTTCAATAAATGTTTACTGAGTGACAACTCAAGATGTTTAAATTTCAAATCTGAAGCTTTGCAGGGAAGGGAAACGCTGGGAGAAACCTCGATTCTCCTTGTTGCTCAATTCCAGGGGCGTCTCATCTTTCTCTGCAATTCAGGCCCGTCTCCACGTTGCTCACACAGCTGGCTGACAGGCTGACATCTTCATCAGATGAAGCTCTGCTGTAATTCTTCATGTGTAAAGCTTCATGTGACTGTTCCTGGAAGCTGAGTTAAATGTGGAGGAGGTCACACATGTCTCATCTCCCTCACTCCTGCTTTTGGATGAAATGGTTGAAAGAACAAGGGAGACAGCAAATGATGGACCCAACTGCAGGCATCTGAGCAGAAGCTGCGGTCCTTGGCCACCTGCTGGGATGGGAGCATGTGGGGCTTCGGGACCCTCCTGCCTCTTGTGGGGGTGGGCAGCCAGCCAGCCACAGCCTGCTAGCCCCTTCTAGGGTCACAGGTTTACTTCTAGTCCAAACCTGGACAAGCTGATGTTCAGGTCAGATCCGGTGAACGTTCAGCTGCCAGGATCCTAGTAAGCAGCCTGAGAAGATTAGCCCACAGGTTCTGGGTATAATTCTTTGCTACCTACACTTCATTGGTAAGTTTTTCCTTTTTGCCTCCTCCCACTACTCTGTGTATTCCCTTCCCAATTCATGGATTCCTCCTCCATTCCCCCAGTCATTCCTCATCCTTCCTTTCCTCTGCCCACCTTTGCTCGTCCCTGCTATACTGTGTCCCCTCTTTCTGTCTCCATACTCTTTCTCTCCTGTTTCCTGGGCTCCTTCACTTCTCCGGTCCCCAATCCCTGTCTCCTTCTTTCTCTTTCTTTTATCTGTGACCAACTGACTTCCTGTTGCTCTCTTTCTTTTTGTCTTTTTAAGAATTTCTCGATGAAATGAGGAGAGGACTGAAAGGGGCTCCATGAAGTCCTTGGTGGAAAAAAACATGGATGGCAGCACTTCTGATCCCAGGCAGCCACTAAATTTGATTTGTAGTTGATCCGAAATGTAGGAAAAGATTTTCAATTACAAAACTCATAAAGTGTAAGGATGAGGGAACCTGGCTGCATTTTGAGTTTGACTAATGGTTTCGAAGTGCTTTAAAGTGTTTGGCATTTGCCAGCCTTCCTCTCTTCCCCTAATCCTCAAACCCATGAGTTTTTATGGGAAACATAATCCTCTTTTCTGATTCATTTACACTTAGCTCATCTGAGTATTGTTTTGTAAAAACCATCTAAGGTCCAAGAAACTTTATGAGATCTTTAAAGACTTTTTTTTTTGAACCAGGAAGTTACATACTGCCAATATAAACGGACCTTGAAACCTAGGGGGCTTGGGTCCAGAAACCATGGCATTAAACTGGGTCTAGAATTGGCAAAGGCTGGTCCCCATGCCTGACAGGAACTGGGCTTTCACTTTCAGGATAATAGTGAGTCGAGTGTTTAGATGAGTAACCATCTCCTACGGGTGCACAGCATATTTTTCTAAGATCATCTTGCTAGTTATGTAGATAGCAAGAGACTAATGTGGAAAACTGACTTTGCTAGTGTTTCCTGATTACAGTGGGGCTGCTTACTTATGCGTGTATTACCATATTAATGGTTGTGTATACACACACGTATACCAACACATATGTGGGTCCTTTAGGGATGAGACTGACAATCACACTGGAGATTCTTTCTGTGGTTATGTTTCAGAGTTGATCTATGATATATCCTAATCTGTCACAAAACAGTTTGTAATCAGGCTGAAGATCGGTTGAAATACCCACCTGTTTATTGCTTTGGGTCAAGAGAAAGGAAGACTGCATTCTATCTTTTTGACGGTAGAGAACATTTTTCTGCAGAGCCATAGGGCATGGTTAAGGTCATTGCTCTCCCCAAATGCGAGGACTTCAGGTTGACCCCCCCCCCCCGGAAACAGGCTCAGAGAGGTGAAATGACTTGCTTAAGTTCCCCAGGGAAGCCAAGTCTCAGCAATAGAGCCCAGAACTCTGGCTCCCTGCCCAGGCCCTTCCCTCCACAGGCAACTGCTTCTTACTGACCGAAACTGGTTCATCTGTCTGGGTCCTGTGAGTGGCCCACAAGAACAGTGTACCCAGCACAGCAGACTAAAATCTGGCCCTCTGGTGATGCTGTCCTTCACTGTTTCCTGAGATTTCCCTGCCTGGCACCTCTCCTCTTCTGTCCTGTCTCTTCAGAATGGAGTTGGTGCTTCTAGACACCTCTTCCCCCCATGCATTTCGACTGCTGCTATATAATCCCTACTTGAGAGGTAAAATCTCTGTGGGCTGATTTGAATTACAGGTAGGAAATATTTTCCCTCTATATTGTGAATTTTCCTTGGGATAAAAAAGAATCATGGAGTAATACTGTGACACTGGCCTCATACAAATCAGATCCTGCCTTGTGAGGCTTTTATTATTATTATCTCAAAGTGTTGCTTAATTCAGTTGTTACTTACCTTTTTTTTTTTTTTTAAAGCTTTCATTTATTTACATCTTGTCTCTCTAACCAGATAAGAAGTTTCTCCAAGACAAAGGGGCTGTGCCTTGGGATACTGTGTTTGTGCAGAGAGGTTCAGCCTCTGCCCTTGCCTGAGTAGGCACTGGGTGGATATTTACTAGCTCCTATTGTGTCTTTTTTTACAGAACCCAATGTTGGGAGGCAGTTTCTTGACCCACCCTCCTTCCTCAATCGCCTCAGCTAGTTCTCTTTGGCTTGGCTCAGAGACTGACCTTGAATGACCTCACTGATCCTGTCCACAGGGACCCCGGATGTTCTTAGAGCCACAGCCTGTTAGTGCTGGGAAGGTACTTTTAATCCAACTTGTCTGTTATGGAGGAGGAAGTGGAGGTTCAGGGATGAGAGGTGGGCTGCCGGTGGTCTTTTGGCTAATTAGCCGCAGTGTTAGGACTGAATTGTCTCTCCATCCAGCCCAGTGCTATTTAATCTATGGCAGTGGCTCTCACAGTGGGTTCTCACGTGAAACTGGTGCTTAGGCAGATGCACTGAGGCTCTTCCCTGCCAAATCAAATATTGGAGGTCTTTCTCCAACGTACAGAAAAGAGACTAATCAATTCTCTTCGACTTTACATTATTTTCCATTAATTCTTTTTAAACCATCATCACCAGCTACCAGTTGTGTACGAGGCAATTCCGGCAGACAACAACAAGATTAGCCACAAATAAATATGAACAAGAACAACCAAAGCCTTGGAAACCCAGTCTCATTTTTAGTTTTAAAAAACTAGACTGCTAGGACTATGGGTTTTCTAGTGCATTCATATAATAAAATTGTGCGTTCTTCTGGACACATTGTTTTAAATTCAAATGCTAGAGTGTATCATTTCACGGTTTTCCCCAAAGAGCACTATGAACTCCAGGGACTGTCCCTGGAACATTCTGCATTTCCCTTAATGTGATTTTAGGTCATCTACAGTGAGTGATCCTTCCCTTTCAGATGGGGGTCCAAGGAACTGAGCTGCCCACCCCCCCTTTTTTTAAAATACTAAATGGCTTGGGGTTGTCAGGGATCCTGAAGTCTGCATTCCTAGCGTAAAGGCCTTTTCGCTTTCGTAAAGGGCTGCTTTTGGGGTTGATTCCGGCCGCGGTTTTCCCCGTCCACGCGGGCGCCCCCTGCTGCCCAGCCTGCACTCTCGTCCACGCCGAGCTAGGAGTAGGGTACCAGAAGCTGCAGACCGAGACACAGTCACGCGGGGTTTACAGTCTCAAAGAGAACCATCTAAACGCTTTCCAATGGACAGCTCGGCGCATCCGGAGCAGTCCTTTCTAGGGCCCGATCTGGTATTTTAATCCAACACCTAGCATGTATCAGAGCAAACACGGCCAAGAAAATGCCTTCCGAAAAATATCAAACGAATCCCGTGGGGCTTCTAAAAGGAAAGGACGGCCAGTGGCTCTGCCGAATCCTTTGTCCTTCCCCGGGACGCGGGACCGGGGACCTCGGCCTCGCCGCCCCACAGTAACAACCTATGTGGATGTGGAGGGTGGCGGCGCGCTCTCGGGCTCATCTCACGCTTTCCCCAATTAGGATTTACTGCCTGACGTCACGTCTGCCGGAGATTGGCTGTTCAGATCTGACACTCGGTTCCACGGCGAGAGCAACTTTTTAAAGACTTTGCAGCCGGGGCTGCCTCGGAACGTCCCGCGCGCTCACGCCCGCCCTCGCCCGCTCTGCCCGGGCCCGGCGCGGCGCCCCCCGCACCCGCGGCCGCGCGAGCGGACCCTCACCTTGCGCAGCCCGCTCCCCTCGCCCCGCCCCCCTCCCGGGCTCCCGCTCCGCACCCCACCCCCACGCCCGCCCCCTCCTCCCCGCCGCCTTCGGCTGGGGTCTGGGGCCGCTCGGCCGCCCGCAGAACTTCCTCTCCTGCAACCGAGTTCTCCTCGTCCCGCCTCCCGGGCTCTCGGGCGGCCGGGGCGCGCGCGGGCGGCCGCACCGGGCGAGCCGCACGGCCGGGGGCGGGCGCCGGCTCGGGCCCGCGATGGCGGGGCCCTGGCTCAGGTGGGGGCTGCTGCTCTGGGCAGGGCTGCTCGCGTCGTCGGCGCACGGCCGGGTGCGGAGGATCACGTACGTGGTGCGCCCGGGCCCCGGCCTGGCGGCGGGCGCCTTGCCGCTGGGCGGGCCCCCGCGCCCGCGGACCTTCAACGTCGCGCTCGACGCCAGGTACAGCCGCAGCTCGGCGGGCGCCGGCGCCCCCAGCCGCGCCTCCCCGGGGGCCCCCTCGGAGCGGACGCGCCGCACCAGCCCGCCCGGCGGCGCGGCCCTGCAGGGGCTCCGGCCGCCGCCGCCGCCGCCGGAGCCGGCGCGGCCCGGGGCCCCCGGCGGGCAGCTCCACCCCAAGCCCGGCGGTCACCCGGCGGCCGCCCCGATCGCCAAACAAGGCAGGCAAGCCGTGCGCTCCAAAGTGCCGCCGGAGAGCCACAGCGGCGGGGGCTCGAGGCTGCAGGTTCAGCAGAAGCGGCAGCTGCAGGGGTAAGCCCACACCCTCCCTCCGCGCGCGCGCCGCCCGCGCCGGGACCCGCGGGCCGGAGACCCTGGGAGCCCCGCCGCGGCCGCGGGCGTCGTGCGCGGTGGGGCCGCCTTCTCCTTCCCCGCGCGCCCGCGCCGCGTGAGGAGCCGAGTGCGGGAAGCCGAGGGACTTTGAGGGTGAGCTCCCGAGTGCATTGTTTCTCGGCTGCGGGTAAACACAAAAGGCATTTCTGCCTGGGGCGTAACCTCCTGTGCGCGAACCTAACTCTTCCTAGAAGACGGGCGTACGCATGAAGTCACTACAGCTCACTCCCTCAGCATCAATTAAACTTTGCAACTCAGTTTTAAATTTTTTCTGGCTAGTGAAACAAACAAACAAACAAATGTTTTGGGAGGGCTGGCTGTAAAGATCAGCCCCTGTTCGGTGGCCTAAAACTTTTCAGCATCCTAGAAATTGTGGGCTTGAGCTTCCGTGCACCTGTGGGGTCTGCTTTCCCGGGGCGGGGGTGTCTCCGCATCGACAGAATTTTCGTTGGAAGGTTTCTGTTACTGGGAGCTGATAAACATCCTTCCTGTCCTCCTCCCCATTAATCACAAGCTGGGGGTATGGGGGATATCTTGTTTTGCCTATTTGGTTCTTTCATGGGTAGTTCCAGGCATTGTGATCTCACCCGTTTGGACACTTCTCTCTAAAGCTCAGATTCAGTTTAAACCGAGGGTGAGATAATGTATAAAAGACACTTGACTCTACATTGGGGGTTAAGAAAATCATTTATGTGGACCTCGTTCTCCCGTCCTGTGTAGCGCTAGGTTATGCAGGCGTTTTGGTTCTCCCGTCTTCTCCTGATACATGGTCTTTACCCTTCTACCTGGGCACCTTTGGCTTGGGCATCCTCAGTATGGCTTAGGACTCTCTGGAAGCCAGAGGAATGTGGAAGCAAGGAGGCGGGCTTGCAGGGACCCCTAGAAGCTTGGATTCTCTGGAAATTAATGTTGCGACTGCTGGACTCAGAGGTCTCGCTTTGTTTTAGGGTCAATGTCTGTGGAGGGCAGTGCTGCCATGGCTGGAGTAAGGCCCCTGGTTCCCAGAGGTGCACCAAACGTAAGTTTCCATGTTCATTGTGGCCCTGCACAGTGGGCAGAGTGGGGCTAACCACATGGGGGGAGGGAGATTCCACAGGGGTGACGTGAGGGGGCTAATGCTGTCCTGGAGATACTAACGTCTGCAATGCAGTGTACCCCATTATCTGCAGCCTTCATTACCACCCATGAAGGGTTGGGTCACAGTAATGATGGTATCAGAACTGTGCTGTGCATTCAGGGTTCCCCTGCCCCCAACTGGGTATTAATCACTGTCACACCAGTGGATCAGGAGCTAGGAAAAACTTCGCAGTGGAGAATGCGCCATATGCCAAAGCAGTACAATGAACTCAGACCCGGATATGGACAAATGAGAACCTTTAAGTTGATGGCGGGAAGGGCAATGGGTAGTAGGTGGCCCTGTTCTGGAATAAAATATCAGCAGTTTTTAAAGCTTTCTGAAAACAGCAACAAGAATCCTCCATCCTTGAGGCCTGTTTCCCAGGAGGTGACCACTTAGCTGTTCTTTAGAACTGACAAGTGGGGGTTTCCTTAGTGCTTCTCCAATTAATACATATCGTAGCAGTGTTTTCGAAAAATGTATTATTGGGACATATAGGTTTGGGAACATCAGAAAACATTTCCCCGATCATCGTAAAGTTAAGGATTCAGTGAAAACGTATTGTGAGGCTCCGCTGGATAAGCTGACTCTGTCCGTTGCTAATTGGAAATTAAAAAAGCTTCCACTCAGACAAAGTTTAGCATTCTTAGGTGTTCTCTGCATGGAGCTTGAGCCATAAACATTGTGGATTGGAATCCAAAATTTAAGTGCTTATTGGTATTCAGCATAGTAAGATTTAACAATTTGTCTTGTATACCGTTTGGATTTTAAAATACTGATTTAATATTTTAAATATCTCATATTTAAAATAAAATATAGTTTGGATTTTAAAATATTGGAAAAAATTTCTTGTGCAGTCATTCTGGTGAACTTGCTTGTTAAAAGGTACTTCACTCCTTGAAAGAAACAGGAGGACTTTGGCATAATGGCCTGGGTTTTGTAGAAAGGAATGTCTGGATGGGTTAGGATTTAACTGTGATCAAGGAGTAATGGCAGAAATGAACTCACTGTCAGCCTCCTGATTACTGAACTCAAACCACTAGATCAGAAATGCTGCGGGTTGTAGGCATTTAGACCGTCATAATTTTTCACTTCTTAGATTACACCTGACAATAGTGTACCAGCATTTTCTTGAATTTACGATGAAATCAGGTCAAATTACACACCTTTTCCTCCCATCGGTATCTCCTTCTGCTCAAAACCTGATAGGATGTGGTGTCCCTAGAACGTGGAGATAATCCACCTATGACAGCACCATTGCAGTGGGATGCTGCTGTGTAAAGACTGAAAATACGGAGCAGGATTTTTTAGACAGTGGGTGGGTTCTCTTCCTTGATGCCTGTTAGAATGCACCAAGACCTGAAGACATTTACTCGGCAAATGACGCATTTGAAAGCCTTCTCTGAAAAGGTTGTCTGAGGATTTGGGGCTCCAAAGATGTCTCAGAAGATCCAAAGATGCCCTAGAAAGGAGAGCGGCCAGGTCTTTAGGCACCACTCCATGGCTTCCTGCTTCTCCAGGCGGGGGAGGCAAGGGCATGGTTGTGCCTGGGTTTGACTGGGTTTGCCCTTTGGTGACCCAGAAAGAGAAGCTGCAGAAGGCTCTGGGTCAGAACAGTTACTGCGGGGTCCCAGAGGAGGTTGCTACATTGATTTCGTCTCACAATACCTACAGGAAATACGTGTGGCTTTTGGTTCAAGTTCTCTTTCCTATTCCTAGAAGTTAGCCCTTGGACAGCACGGGGTCCAAGCAGTGCCACATCACTTTCTTTTTTGATGATTTTCAGCGTTCAGAAAACTGGCCTTCCTATACTGCCCAGTCTGTCAAATTAATTCAGGCCCAAGTGCTAGAAACGTATATCATAATTCATTTCAGGAATAATTTTAAAAGTGATGCTGGGGTAGGCCAGTGCCCAGCCTAAAGTAATGTACGTACTAGGTGGTTATGTTTCAATAGGAGACTTGTTTTGTGTATGTGAGAGAGCCAGAGAGATGAAGGAGCCTTCTGCCTTTGGATGGGACGACTGGGGTTCCTGCTCATGCTGTGAAACTTGTGTCCATGGTTGAACAGCGTGCTACTAGAAAAGCCCCTAGCCCTGAATTCAAATCCTGTGTGGCCTTGAGGGATTCACTCAACCTCTCTGACCCTATATTTTCCCATCCAGAAATGACTGTGCTAAAACCGTGCTCACTTTGTTGGATTGTTCCAGGTATCAAGGTGAAAGAGAAAAGGTATACAAGCCTCGATGAAACCAGAAAGATTCTTAGTTTCTGATTGGATTCAGCCAGGCAAATCCTGACTCATTTATTTATTACTTTGGTTTTCTTTTTTTCCTGTGTATGTCTCCCTAGCTGGTGTCATCATTGTCTTTTTTTAAAATAATGTAGCTATGAATCCCTTTTTATATTACAGCTTTGAAGTAGTTTAGGGTTGCCGGGGAAGGGGGAAATGGTGGTCAAGGGGTACAAAGTTTCAGTCACACAAGATGAATCAGTTCTGGGAATCTAATGGACAGCAATGTGATTGTAGTTAACAATCCTACTTGAAATTTGCTCGGAGGGTAGATCTTAAAGCGTTCTACTCCTTAAACAGTGTTAACTGTTAACGTTAACTGTGATAGTTATGTTAATTAGCTTGATTGTGGTGATTACTTCACAATGTATGTGTATATCAAAACATTATCAAGTATCATACATATGTACAATTTTTATTTGTCAATTATTCCTCAATGAAGATGGGGGGGCGGAGAATAAATGAAAAAGCCAGTCACTCCCATGCCGTCCTGGCTTTGATTACCAAGAAAAAAGAAAGCAGTTTGTTCTGAATGATTTATTTTAATAGAACTTAAAAAGCCACCAAGTATTAGACTATTTGTGTGTCTCTAGTTCTTTTTGAATAAAGCTTGCTGTTTAGAGGTAAAAATACTCCCCTAAGGTATACATAAATTAAATGGAAAAAATCCTGACATCATTTTTGTGACTGTAATTACTTCAGTAGTGAACTTTGGATTGCAAAAGAAATTGATTTGTGGTCTTTTTCCTCTCTCACTTGCTTATTTTGCCGAATTGAACAATTACGCTTGAGTATGCTATATTATACTTAATACACAAACATGAAATTGCCCCTTAAGATAGTCGTCATCATAAAATGTGTATGCATGTTTAAACGTACCACCCAGGATGCCTTCTAATTGTCATTATATTTTGAGGATAATTGAAAGGGGTTAGCTGAAGAATTTCAGTTTATATAGGTCATATCCAATTGATGCAAAAAATATTTCTGTGTAAGAGATCGCTTGTGTTTATGTTGTTCAGTTTGCTTAATCCAGTGAAGAAAATAAGGTGCCCTTGGAGCCAGACGCCATTGTTTTTAGTTGATTGAAACTTCATTTAAATGTGCCACAGGCAAATGCTTCTGAAGACTGAAGATTTAGTGAGCCTTGCATTGCAAATCAGTGTGAGACAGGCAGGCAGCAGACCTACGCCATGGCACGGAATGCATTTGTGCGTCCACAAAGGTAGTCTTAGGGGCTCTTTAGTCATCCATTCGCTTTCTAGAGGTGCCCAGTTGCATGTTAATGCTGCTTTTCTAGACAGCCTTTGTGTGTGGATCTCTAGAAGTTGAAAGTATAGTGTGAGATATGTCATTTTAGTTATTAATACTGAGGGACTGTTGATAGTGATCCGTCTGTGTTTTGGGCAAAAGAGATGGCACCACATTTGTTCTCTTTCCAAAGAGTTAACATTTATAGGAGGGTCTTTGTTGTTTAGAGACTCTGTCTTCCACTTGGGGCATTAAATCCCTGATGTGCACTGTTTTTGCCTCTCTTCATTTTTGCATTTTTTTCCTCTGTCCAAACCGAACCTTCCCCTTACTGGTTCTTGTGGTCTTTTTGTCCCCCCTCGGGGTAGGTGTGGGCTAGAGAGAGAGACACAGCCAGTGGGCTCATCTTTAAAGAGGAGACTGGATTGGGAGCAGAGCACATAAAAGAGTAAAGGCAAGATGAGCGTGAGGCCCGGTTGGCAGAGTGAGGAGGATGGAAGAGGAAAGATGGCAGATAGGAGTCCCCCGCGGGTACCTGGCACTTTGCAGACCCTCCATAAATGCATGGATGGTTCTTTCATTTATTTAACGGATATCTGTTTAGCTTTTACCATGTGCCAGGTTCTATGAATAGAGGAGAAATGCAGCCAGCTGCAGGGAGTACAGGGTCTGTTTTTACTCACTTAACTCATGGCACATCAAATGACTTGTTCTCTCCTTAGCAAGAAACAGAAAAATCGATATTCCATTGCTTTTCCATTGGCATTCAGCCCACACTGCTTTGGAAACACACACACACGTACACACACACACACACACACACACACCCCAAACCTAGCAGTGTTCCGTAATTATACGCAGAGGAGACAGCTACGCATACCCTTGGTGTTCAGAGATGCAGTAGATGGCATCGTCCAGGAGGGAGTAATGTGATGTGGCTGGAGTTCAGATGACCAAGAGGACTTTTCAGGCTGTCTCCCGTCCCGCTTGGCTCCATGCTGCGCTAGCCAAGCTTGGGAGTCAGGCCCAGAATGATTGCACATTTTTCGTATGCCTGCTATGGCCATTGACAGCTGCTTTGCCAGTAGATCTGCAGTGAGGTTTACCATGGCCCCTGCTGGGAGCGGGGGTGGGAGGGTCGGTTGGGAAATCTTGTCATGTGGCACAGACAGCCCGGCAAAAGGAGAGGGACCCAGAGGTCAAGTTCACCCTGGGTCAAATATGTGTTCTCAACACTAGTGAAAACAAACATGGAGGAACCATAAATTCTGTGTGGTGGTAGTACTTAAACCTTCACGGTGAAGCCCTCCTCCAGCCCGTGGGCCGGCCTGGACGCACCGCCTGGCTCCTACCTGGCCTGGCTTATTGAAGTGTTTCTCTGCCCAAGGGAACCCTTGGCCCTTGGGAAGGCTGACTTGTTGAAAGGACCTTTGGCAACCTCGGGAGTTTGCTGTTTCTGACCCTGTTATTTGTTGTCTTGGATTTTCCAGACATGCTCAGACATGTTTGGGAGCTCAAATTGAATTTTCCTGAAGTGCAGATTTTGTCTCCAAGTCTTCCTAGCGATGAACAGGGGGAGCTGGAGTGCTGGGGTTGGGTCGCCACTCTTCACGCTGACCAAGATCCGGGCACACGCTGAGGAGCTGCTGAGGGGTGAGGACAACTCGCCCAGTGCTTTCTAGCACATGGGGAGCATTTTCTTGACCTTCACAGCCTGTGTGGGTAGGAGAGGCAGGCGTGATTTATTACCCCCATTCAGGCAGGGGGGCACTGCTTGGACCCTACCCCAGATCTTGTGGCTCCAGATTCCTTGTTCTTTCTACTGCCCTGGGCTGCTGGGACATCCAGTGCTGTGGTCCCTCCCGACAGCCCCGATATGGATTGGCTTTTACTGCCTGAATTCACTTTGTGTGTTCCCAAGCTGTGTGAGTTTGCTAGGCAGGCCACAACAAAGTACCACAAACTGGTGGCTTAGAACAACAGAACCTTATTGCCGCAGAGTTCTGGAGACTGGAAGTCCCAAATCAAGGTGTGGACAGGGTTGGTTCCTTCAGGGGCTATGAGGGAAGGGTCTGTTCCAGGCCTCTCTCCTTGACTTGTAGAAGGCCGCCTTCTCCCTGTGTCCCTCCATATCATCTTCCTTCTATGTGTGTCTGACTTTGTGTCAAATTTCCCCTTTTGATCAGGACACAGGGCCTCCCCTAATGACCTCATTTTAATTGGATTACCTCTGTAAAGACTCTGACTCCAAATAGGGTCCATATAAAGTCACCTACTAAGCTACTGGGGGGTCAGGACTTCAGCACATTTTTGGGGGGGGTGGGAGGATATAATCAACTCATAAAGTAAGCCCAAAGATGCTGTGCACATGGGCTTGAGAGGCAGGCTACTTAAGACTTGGTGTCCCGGGGCACCTGCGTGGTGCAGTTGGTTAAGCGTCTTCCTTCGGGTCGGGTAGTGATCCTGGGGTCCTGGGATGAGTCCTGCATTGGGCTCCCTGGTCAGCAGGGAGCCTCCTCCTCCCTTTCCCTCTTCTGCTCTCCCTGCTTGTGCTCTCTTACTCTCTCTATCAAATAAATAAATAAAATCTTAAAAAAAAAAAAGACTTGGTGTTCTAGCAACGACCCAAAGCTGCAAGGATGGGTGGGCAGAAGCTGAGCTGGGTCCCTCCCATACAGTCTGTGACTGTGGATCTATCTTGGCATTTTCCCTAATGCAGGAGCTGCTCCAGGGCGTGGGAGAGATAAGGAACAGGCCGCTGGTGATCTGGATTATGACTGTGGCCATTTTTACATGGTCTGTTTTAAAAGAATCTAGATTGGGAGGCCTGGGTGGCATAGTGATTAAGTGTCCTAGTCTTGGTTTTGGCTCAGGTCATGGTCTCAGGGTCCTGAGATTGAGCCCCGTGTCGGGCTCTGCTCAGTGCAGAGTCTGCTTGAGGTTGTCTCTCTCTCCCCTGCCCCTCCTGCTCATGCTCTCTCTCTCTCTCAAATAAATAAATGGATCTTTAAAATAATTAATAATAAAAAAGATTCTAGATTGGTGGTTCCTAAATGTGAATGTGCAACTGATCCCAGGAGGAGTTTATTAAACTGCTTTATTGAATCAGCATCTCTTGGGTTTTTAACAAGCACCCCAGGGGATGCTGATGAAGGTAGTCCACATTTTGAGAAGCAGTGATCCAGAAGGAACCCTCTCCTGGGCATTATTTATAACTCTTTGTGTGGAACTTTAAAGCTCAAGCCCAGTACTTAGAAACAACAATTTAGAAACTCCTCAAGGCAAGAGCCCTCTGAATATTGGTTTAGCTCAGTTTTGAATAGTACATACAGAGATTGCTGCATATAGGGTTACTTCATCCAGTTTTTCTTTAGTTAGTTGAATGTTTGATAAATATATGTACTTTGTTGTTAAGAGTGGAAAATGTGCAAAATTGTTAAAGATACATAGGTAAAACACTTAAAGTGTTTTAAAAAAAGGTTTAAACATTTTGAAACACATTGGGTGTTTTTTCCCCCACTAGATATTCTATTTTCAATTGCGAAATATTTTAAATACGCAGAAACATAGAAAATAATACATCCAACAGCTGTTCATCAGGGTCATGTTTTTAAAAACTCCCTGATGTGGTCATTAAGCACAACGATACATAGATAAGGGAGAGACTATGGTCTTATCTTGCTCTAAATGCGTATTTTACTAATGATGTTTCCTGTCTTGTTAGTGGAGAGAAAATAGTACATAATTTGTTAGTGTGACACATTAGTTTTTTCGGTACTTATGGAAAAACACATCAGAGCTGAATGTATTTGTATATGCTCATGTGTACCTATTAATTCGCCTTGCTTATTAAGGATTGAACATTTCATGTAGGCACAGTGCATTGGGTACCAAGAATCTGCGTGCCTAAGACAGCGTGGTTACAAGAAGGAAATGCTGCCTGTTACTAGTCCCCCTTCCCCCCTCCCCAGCCTACCTGCTTTTCTTGCCTTCCTCCTCTTTCTCCCTTTACTGGGTCTGTATTTTCTTATCCTGAACCAGAAGGCAGTGTAGGTCAGTGGTTAAAAATTTGGTCTTTGGGGGCACTTGGGTGACTCAGTCGGTCGAGAGTCTGACTCTTGATTTCAGCTCAGGTCATGATCTAGGGTCGTGAGATCGAGTCCCACGTTGGGCTCCACCTGAACGCGGAGCCTGCTTAAGATTCTCTCTCTCCCTCTGTTCCTTCCCTCCCATCCCTCTCTTAAAAAAGAAAGGAAAGAAGTTCAGTCTTTGGAGTTAGGATCCAAGGCTCCTGTCTGGATGTGAACACTGCCTCACTGTGAGACCCGGGAGGTGGAGGGGCGAAGGCTAGGTTAGCCCGTGCTCAGAACTGGTAGGACAGTGGTCTGGACCACCATCCAGAGGCATGTTGGGGAACCACATGAAGTAGTGTATGAGAAGTGCATGCAGAGCAGGACTCCTGCCCAACCGTATTCAAGCTCTTAGGGGTTTCCGTTCTGCCTGGGCCTGCCCCCTCCTGGGCGCTCCCTTTTACACAGCCCTGTTTGTGTTTCTCAGGTCCCTGTGATTTCACTCTTTCTTGGCTCTGGGGATAGGTGGCCCCGGCGGGAGAGGCGTCTGTCTCCCCATCAGTGTGGAGTGGGATTTTCTCTGTGTCACGTTAAGCACCCAGCCTCCTTCCTTGCTGTAGTACCAATTCTGACTGAATTGAATACAGTCGAACTAGCATCTCTGATGTTGTTGTGGGGTAAATACTGTCCTCTAAACACTGTCTAGAGGATTCTCCTTCCTTTCTTCTTTGCTTACTCTCCCCTTTTGGCCATCATTTCCATTTGGTTTTCTTTGCCCTTGTGCTTCTCCTTGCCCACCAGACACTGCTTTATTATGACAGCTTTTCAAGGGCACACCACCTTATTCTGTTTCCTCCAGCTTTCTTTCTGGAGGCTGCCCTGGCATGGCCCACACTTTAAGACAACTTTTCCTTTCTCCCTGCCAATTTTAGAATCTTTCTGCTCAACATCATCTGATAGAGATTTGGGACCAAGTAAAATGAATGTTGTACGATTTTCCCTGTAATTTTAGATCCCTGAATACTGCTCTTGGCCAACTCTCCTAGTCCCCGTGGCCCCCTCACTGCTCCACATTTGAGTAATGTTGGCACGGACGTACGTAAACAGTTTGCGAAATGTCGTGTTTTGTAAATTAGGAGATGGATGGGCTGGTTTTTGAATCCGTGCCCTTGGTTCTGCTGGAGCAGAGGAAAGATGAGTTTGGTGCATGGATTCGGGAAGATGAATTTGAGGACGGTGTTGCCAATCCGGAGTTGACGTGGTCCACTTTACCGAACCGATGGGATCAGTTCTTCATGGGGGAGAACGAAAGGCTGGATGTATTTTGGTGATGAATTAAGGGAGAATCTTCACAGAGGAGATTGTTGTTCCGCGATGAGAACAGCTAGCACAAAGGCCCTGGGAGGGGATAGACCCGGCCCGGGGCGGGGACCTAGAAGTGAGTTTGTTGGGTTGTCAGTGAGGACCGGAGTGATAGGCGATCAGGGAGCTAGAGCTGCTTCCCAGTCAGGTCTTGCAGGCTGCGGAAGGCCATAAATAACACGGGGCCTTGTAAATGCAAGTGGATTTTATTGTTAAGGAATAAAACACAAGACACGATTTGGTTTTTTACAGCACTTCTTTGAAGGCACGGACAAAGAATGCTTTAAATTGAAAATTCATTCAAAAAAAATTTTTTTTTATTGATGCTCTTTTTTTTTATGGATGAGAAAAACTGCATGTAGAACAGTGAAGTACCCAAGGCCGGCGACACAAATGATCATCGTAGCCTGACCGCATGCACTGTGCCCAGATCACCAGACCAGCCTCTGTGCTGCTGACAGCCCCAGGCCTCTGCCGAGCTCTGGGAGACCATGTTCACCAGAGCCACCGGCCGAGGCTTAGGATGAAAGCATGAGGGTTAAAAAAGAAAAGCCTCTGGTCACTGCTGTGTTAAAAGGCACATTAGTGGGGATCCGCACATGGTTCTGAATAAAAAAAAAAATTAAGATGTTAAATTCTTTAAAAACGGCAGCTAAGAATCCCAATCTGGCCACCATGGCAAATTCAAGAGAGTGGTTAGGATGTGTTAAATTCAGAGTATACAATTTTTGGAATACATTTGAATGCTGTTCTGAGGTTTTGTTCAGTGCACCCCCCACCCCATCTAATTTCACAGATTGTGGGGTGAGCCCGAGGTAGGTGCAAAGGCCACCTCTGCTGGGCCTTTGGGGCAGTCACTCACTGTCCCTGGGTGATTTTGTTCTTGTTTGTAAATGCGGTTACTAGCACCCATTGGCTATACCTCCCGTTTTGTAGGTAAGTATCAAAGAAAATGAGGTTCATGAAAATGCTTCACAAAAGAGCTGTCAAAACATGCGGTGATATTATTATTAAGGTTTTTTCTGGTTGTTTTGTGAAAAGTTTTCAGTTTGTGAAATTTTTTTTTAAAAGATTTTATTTATTTGAGAGAGAGTGAGCGAGAGAGCACAAGTTGAGGGAGAGGCAGAGGCAGAGGGAGAAAGCAGGCTTCCCGCCGAGCAGGGAGCCCGATGTGGGGCTCGATCCCAGGACCCTGGGACCATGACCTGAGCCAAAGGCAGACGCTTAACCCACTGAGCCACCCAGGCGTCCCCAGTTGGTGAAATTTTTGTCTATAATGTGTTGGTATATTTCTTGTCTTGAAAAATAGGAGGCTTAGTGTATTACAGTAGGTTTTTGATGATTACAGATCTGTGTTTCACATCTTTATATTGATGGGGCCATTTACCGAAGGTTTATGGTCTCTGGGGGGAATGGTGTGGAAGTTGGTTTGCAAATAAAAATATCTAAATCCTCACCTTTGTGCCCTCCCGCCCTGTGACTTGCTTTGTCCTCCTAAAAGTAGAGTCTAAGCAAAGACAAGAATCCTTTCAAGAGAGCTATGTTTCTTTCTTTCTTAACTGTAATAGTGAAAAGGTTATGTTAGTCCAAAATTTCTTAGTAATTGGAGATGAAATAATACAGATGATAAGTGAATCAAAGGCAAGGACCCTGTTTTTGTTTTGCTTTTTATCCATTAGGAAGGTGGCTTACACAGTGGTTCTTTGTGCACAACAGACTCTCAGTAAGGTTTCTTGATTAATAAACATTGCAAGTCACATTTGTTTCTGAGGGAAGGACCGACTGAAATTCATTTCCATCAGTGGCTACTGAGATTATGTTATTAAGCAGGTCCTTTTGTAGGAGAGAATGTATAGTACAGCCAGGCTTCCTGTGTAACCATTTTTAATGCTCACTTTTGAGTCTTCGAGGCTCTTTCTTGGGTAAAATTGCCCCGTTCCATCCGATAGTATGGACAGCTTGACTGGCACTCCACAAACCTAGTGGTTCTCAGAGTGTGGTCCCTAAACCAGAGGAAGCAGCAGCACCTGGGAACTTGTTGGAAATGCAGATTCTCAGGCCCGGTCCTAGACCCGTTGGACCAGAAACTAGGCATGGGACCCAGCACTCTGTGTGTGTGTGTGTGTTAAAGATTTGATTTATTTCAGACAGAAGCGAGCGAGACAATGTGATTGCGGATGAGGGGCAGAGGGAGAGGGAGAAGCAGGCTCCCCGCTGAGAAGGGAGCCCGACGTGGGGCTAGATCCCCGGACCTTGAGATCATGACCTGAGCCAAAGGCAGATGCTTAACTGACCGAGCCACCCAGGCGCCCCAGCACTCTGTGTTTTAGTGGGCCTTCTAGGCAATGCTGAAGCAGCTATGGTTTGAAAAGCACTGTTCTAGATAGACCCAGCCCCTCCTTTTCATCATGTGTAGACAGAGGAGGGGTGCATGGAACTTGGTTCCCTTTGGTTCCAGGCCTTGGGGACTAGAAGCTTGTTTTCTCCCCCTTCCCAAGGGCATGGAGCAGTTCCCCAGTCTCAGATGGGCACCTTGTAATCTGAGCCATGCACGTCACTACACATTCTATTCTGCACGCTCACGGAGGGGACCCAGGGAATCCGTTTTGCCATTCAGTGAATGTGAGTTTTGTACCTTTGGGACTTTCTAGTTCTTTTCTGTTCTTTAATGTGGGAGATGCTTAAATCACACTTCTCCGTATTCTTCGTGGCTGCGTGTATCAAGGTGTGGTGCTTGGACCCCTTGTGCACTGTAGTCCCCTGTGGGATGCATAGCAAAATCAGGTTGTGGGGCCCCACCCCAGCCTTACCAAACTGGAACCCTCAGGGGGTGACCCCATGACCCTGGTTTTCACAAGCATCTAGCGACTGAGCCACACTGAGGCTTGAGGACGCTGGGTTTAAAGGGGGTATACTGGAATAAAAGACGTTAAAGGGCAGGAATGATGAGAAAGGTAGTACAACATTAATAAAAGTAACAGGAGTGATTGTGACATTTTGTTTTGGAGGCAGGTGCCATTACTTGTTTCCAAAATAGTTCAAAAGTGAAACGAAGGGCATGCTCTTATCCAGAACGCCCCCTCAGTGTTGGCAGGGACAAAGCTTTCTTGTGTGAGGATGAGGAAGTTGAGACGGAGAAGAGATGAGGTGGTGTTGCTTGGCAGTTCCTTGGGGTCCTGCTGACTCAGTCCTGCACGTTGCTGAAGGAATGCATCAGATGTTTGGAAACAGCCCAGTTAAGAATTTCAGCAATGATCCACACTTTTATTAGATGTGTTTTTAGGAAAGGAATCGCCTGTTATAAGACTAGGAACCTTTGTAGAAAGAGCTGAAGAAGGAGTTCCTTTACTTTTCCTACAAAATAGGGAGTTTTTCCCCCATTATGTATCTTTTTTCTTCCTGCAAAATAAATGAATGCAAAGATACTTCACCTGAATATTGAAGAAAAACTAGGTCTAAAAAAATATCTATTTCCTTTCCAAGTAGAAAGACTTGGGGGGAGGGGCGCAAGGCTTATTTAAATCATCAGTTTTTGTGATAATAGTTCTAGCTGGTTAAAAGTAATTATTTTATCTTCTCTTCCCAATGTGAGCATATTTTCTGCATATTACTTTTGATAAAGCACCCAAATGTTTATCCTGTAGACAAGGCCACAGTCTTAGAAAATGGTATTCACATTTTGAAAAGACCCAAATTTGGAATTGCTGGATTTTAAAAAGCCTTAATTTTCACTCCTTTGGTCTCAGTGTGGGTAAATTCTCTCTCTCTCTCTCTTTAAAAAAAAAAAAAAATTTTTTTTTAGATTTATTTATTCATTTATTTATTTGAGAAGGAGAGAGAGTGAGCACAAGCAGGGGGAGTGGGAGAGGGAGAAGCAGACTCCCCACGGAGCAAGGAGCCTGATGCGGGGCTCGAACCCTGGACCCTGGGATCATGACCTGAGCTGAAGGCAGACGCTCAACCGACTGAGCCACCCAGGCGCCCCTCTCTCTCTCTCTCTCTTTTTTTAGTTTTAAACAACTGCTAATGTTTTTATAGCTGATTTGTCTCTCTGTCTATGTCCTTAGAAGTCTGTATCTTATGTTGGCCTCAACCTTTCATTTCAACTCACTAACTTTGAAGTGCCTGCTATGAAGAAGGCAGCGTGCAGGGGGCCAGGAATACAATCAGGATGCTGCTCTGTGGAGCTCACAGCCAAGTAGAGGCCAAGATGATCACAACACCCCCTCGAGTGTAGGCAGAACCTACAGCTTGCTTCTAGTTAATAGAATATGGCAAAGGTGATGGGATGTCACCTCCTTGGTTATGTTATGTTGTCTGTGACCCCTTAGCCAACAGGAGTGAGAGGACTTCTTGCTGGCTTGGAAAAAGTAAGCTGCCTGTAGTGCTTGTGGCTTGCCGTGGAGAGAGCCACGGGACAGGAACCTGGGGGCAGTGTCTCGCTGGTGGGCAGGATGAAGCTGGAGCCCTCAGTCCTACAGCCGCAAGGAAATGAATTCTGCTGACAACCTGAATGGTCTTGGAAGTAGAGTCTCACTCACTTGAACCTCAGGGGAGACTGCAGGCTGGCTGACAGCTGGATTGTTGCCTCTTGAGACTCTGAAGCAGAGGACTCACTCATTTTGTGCCCAGACTACTGATTTATAGAATCCGTGAGATAATAAATGTGTATTATTCTAAGCTACTAAGATGGTGACAACTTCATAGACAGTAAGAGGAAACTAATACAAGGAAGAATGTGTAGATCCTAGAGGATCCTGCCTAGAGGCAGCCAGGGCTGAGTGCAGTGGGTGTCTGTAGGTTGTTGTAGGAGAGAAGATGGACCAGAGGTTGTTTTAGGCAGGACCCATTGGCTCTAAGTGAAAGATACACAGACCGGCTAGAGGAAAAGAGGCTGTTTATTGCCAGATAACTGGAGGTCCTAAGATTTCTGTTGGTGGCTTCAGGCCTCACTGACTTCAGAGGTTCAAATCATCAAATCAAGACCAAACCAGCTACATCATTTGCAGGGCCCAGTGCAAAATGGAAAAGTGGGAACCATTGTTAAAAAATAGCATTAGGTTAAGTGTTACCTATTGCTATTTTCCAAGCAAGAATAATAATAACCAAGTGTTAAGTCCTGCATTTAACCGTTCTGAGAGCTGCTCTATCGATCCGATAGGTATTGTGCTCACCAATATTCTGTTCATATGCAGTCAGCAGAGGTCTGGCCGGTTAACTCACAGTCTCCTGTGTCTATGGGGTGTTATGATCTCTGGGACTGGACTGCTTCTAGAGCTCACATTTAATTTTCAAATTTCAACCCAGGGATCAATATTTATATCACATCATATGGGACAAAATATAAGATATGTGAAAATACATTTTTTTAAAAAGATTTTATTTTACAGAAGGCAGAGAGAGAGAGCACAAGCAGGGGGAGCAGCAGTGGGAGAGGGAGAAGCAAACCCCCCGCCGCCAAGCAGGAAGCCCTGTGCAGGACTCGATCCCAGGACTCTGGGATCATGACCTGAGCCAAAGGCAGACGCTTAACAGACTGAGGCACCCAGGCGCCCCATAAAAATACATTTTTTTAGAGCGATTTCAGTTTCAGTAACCTTTCTATAAAGTTCTAATAGAGTTCCATTAAAAAAAAAAAAAGTCACTTAGAAACAGATGGAGTTAAGTTTCCGAAAGCTTAACACTGTTGGGTTGGAGTGATCTTATCCTTTACTATTTACTTAGATGTTTACGTGAAGACTGGTATCTGGGTTCTTAACCACATTTTCATGGATTTGGATGCTTTTCATACAGGTTTCTTGGACACCCTTTTTGAGGCCTGTTTTATTAACTGTTACATAAATGGAGGTGTGTGTGGGAGCAATCCACAGGTTACCTGGTCTGATTCACAGCACAGCACTGAAGAGGGTCAAGTTATGTTTCATTAGTAAACGTTAGGACTCATTTTGGTTTGAGGATCCTACCTGTCTGTGTAGCGTTTTCATCTGGGTGGGAGACAATTGAAGCTTTTGGGTGCCACGTCCAGATGCCTGCGAGAGAAATCAGTCGCCCTGGGACTGTTGGGTGGTGTCGGGGGCTGTCCTTTCTCTCGGGAAGCAGTGCCCTTTGTTCATTCTTCCCAGCAACAGTTCATCCCTCACCGATTGACTGTTTATTTTCAGAGATTATAATGCCTACTCCCCCTGGCTCAAAGTGGGATTACTCAGTTAATAAAGATAGCTGTAGCAGATTTTTGAAACTGTGATGACAAAATTTTGACTCGGAAAGAAGAAAGTGTTTATTTTCTCTCACTTGAGATTGTTACTCATTTCACTTTTTATTTCCTGTCGCAGAACTTGTTGCTGAAAGTTATAAAAGATGACCTCATATTAGCTTCTCTTTTTAAATATTTGTCCACATCAGTACCTGCAACTACAGAGGATTCAAGCCCATACATTTTCTGAATGGACCTCAGGTGTCCAGGATTGCAAGAATCATACCTTTTGGTTCATTGCACATTAGTATTGTTACTTGCAGACAAACCTTTATGATTCTCATGGCTTAAATAATCTTTCTTGATTTATAGTTGTGTCATTTAACTTCATTAAAGTTTGCAAAGCAGTCGCCACACCAACTGTCTACATATTAAAGCTGGCTTTTGAGTGCCTGGGTGGCTCAGTTGGTTAAGTGACTGCCTTCGGCTCAGGTCATGATCCTGGAGTCCCTGGATCGAGTCCCGCATCGGGCTCCCTGCTTGGCGGGGAGTCTGCTTCTCCCTCTGACCCTCTCCCCTCTCATGTGCTCTCTCTCATTCTCTCTCAAATAAATAAATAAAATCTTTAAAAAAAAAAAAAAGCTGGCTTTTGGTGATCTGGAAAATGTTTTAAAATCACACATAGACGGAAAATGAGAAAAACAAGGGTTTGGGATCAGAGGATGAACTCACTGGCTTCTTTGACTTTTTATTGTTGCACAACTTCAGGGTTAAGTGACATTGATGCTTGGCTGAGTGACATGGGGTAAGGTTTCAGGGAACTGTTTTCAGTTGTTGCCTGACAGAATGTGCTCATCATCTTCAGTAGGTGTCCTGACTGCACGAAGGGGGTGGCTTAGACTCCTGTTTGGAAATGATCTAGGAAGTCAGACATCTAATTCAGCTACCCCATCCCTGTTCTAACCCAGGGATCCTCCAGGCACTGACAGCGCAGGCCAGTGAGCCTGTACTTGAATCCTCCTAGAGACAAGAAGCTCACTCCTTCATGACCACCCGTTTTATTTTACAGACAACTTTGTGAAAAATAAAACTGATTTTGTGGAACTGAAACATGCTTCCTTATAACTTCCATTCATTTGCTAGAGTTGGTTTTTACTTGTAGGTGATAAAAGAGTCCTCATGTGGATAAGAAATTCTTCAAAATATTGGAAACGGTAAGATGATTACTCATAGTTTATGACTCTTGTTTCTCCTTGAGAGCATCTGGAAACATCTGCTCAATGCTGCAAATATTTGTTGAGTACCAGTTGTATGGGAACACTCTCCTACCGGGTGCTGGGGTGGAAGACCTTTGGTGGGGACACAAGAAGACTTGGTTCCTGCCACTCAAGAGTCTGCCACAGTGTGAAATGGATCCGAAAAGCACCTGGATTGATACAAGAGAGAAACCAAGTGCCGCTGGGGTTCAAAAGAGAGAGATTGATCTCGAACTCAGCTGTGTTAGAAAAGTTCCAGAGCAGGATCCGGAGGGAATGGAGATAGGTGTAGGGTGTTTTTGGAGGCTGAGTCTGGGAGTAGGGCCTTCCAGGCAGAGACCTGTGTGAACAAAAGCCCAGGGGTGGGAACCAGAAGTTGTGTCTGAAAGGTAGGGGAGGGTTTCTATTTGCTCAGATTACAGGATGCTTGGAGAGGAAGGGAAGGTGACAGGGGTGAAGTGGTAGGTTGAGCCAAGAGCTGGGAGAAGCTTGATTCCCCAACTTACTTATTCATCCAGCAGCACCATGATTCCATGGCAAGGGCACAGACCCAGATTTGAATCCAGGTGTTGTCCCAGAACCTCAACGGCTGAGCCCAAAATGGAGATCTGTGTCCATTGTAAAGGGGATTGCATAAAATGTAAGTGAAGAATCCAGCACCCTGCCTGGTACCTAGCAGAGTCTTGGTAAACAGAAGCTGTTAGGATTTCTGAATTTGACAGGCTTAGAGAAGCTGGGGGTGACATGAACAGACCCTGCAGTGGGGGTACGGGGCAGTTTGCAGGGGAAATCCACCTCAGAGGCAGTGCTCCAGGTTAGAAAGGAAGGTGTAAATGAGGAAAGCAGAGGCACAGACATGGACTTAGGAGGAAGAGCCAGATTTCATGTTTTGGGCAGGAGAAAGAGGGGAGAGAAGTCGTTTCAGGTTTTTGTGGGGGAAGGAGGGTGGGCCAGGATGTTGTGTGGGGTGTTGGGCTTGCTGTGGTGGAGGGTCTGGCAGGCCCTCCAGGTAGAGAGAGAGAGGCTGGGCCTGAGGGGTGAGCTGGCGAGTGGAGAAACTCGGTTCAGGTCGGCACACAAGGAGCCAGAACCTCAAAGGGGCTCATTTAAAAGCAGAGGAAGGAATGAATTCAAGAGACACAGTGAAAGCAAAATTGGCGGAGACAGTCTGACAGATGATTCCCCGTGTCTTAAGAGTTCTCAGGGAAAACCCAACACAATCGTCACATTGTTTTTACACACACACACACACACACACGCACGCACACACACACTCACTCTCCATATACAAGTTCAATCCAAGCACCATCTATTATTTAGGCCTGTTAGTTTCCTCAGAAAAACCCTTCAGGAAATCCTCTGCTCTCCCAGAGAATGTGTCTATATTTAGAAGACTTTTAGAGAAAGCCTATTGTTAAATTTTCGTTTACTGGCTAATCACTAAGAGGCTGTAGAAATGTAAATCACACGGCTGTACGGAGTGGGCAGTGGGAAGAAAGCTGCCTTTTTTGTTCTATTGAAGACTGTGAAATAAAAACATGACTCGGTCCTTTGTGACCCCAGGGAACCCAAGAAGTGGCACTGGCAGTGGCCACAGGGATGGACCCCCTTGTATAATGGAGAGGAAACTGAGGCCCAGAGCACTGTGACTGGTCCCGGGTCACACTGCTCATTAGAGGCAGAGCCTGCAGCCTGCTGCTGAGCGTGCCTGCTGCTGGAAGTAACCTATTCTTCCCAGGCCAGGACCTTGGGACTACATTCCTAAGTGGGTGGCCCAGACCCAGGGGTCTTCAGCGAGGAATGTGTGTATGTGTGCATGTGTGGTGTGCGGGGTTATTCAGGGATCATCCATCTGCAGTGCTCGTGAGCTGGATTGTGGCAAAGAACAGAGGGCCGACCTCATTGATTATTGCTATGCCCTCATGATTGTTAGAAGAGCTTTCTAACAAGTGTCCCCCACAGAGGAAAGTGCTTAACCTGAAGCGAGAACTCCTTGTCATTGGAAGTCTTTCAGTAGAAGCTAATATCCATCCACCTGCTCAAGTTAACAGTGGTTAACTTTCCCCGAGAACTGACCGTGTGCTTGGCACAATTCTGTGTGTGTTCCAAGGATTATATCTCATTTTATCCTCTAAATGTCTCTATGAGACAGGTACAATCATGATGCTGATTTTATAGGTTAGGAAAGTAAGGCCAAAAATGATGGTAGGTGAGGTAAGCTGCCCCCGGTGACACAGCCGGTGAGTGGTGGAGCAGGATTATACCCATTCATGTGACCCCAGAGCCTGCATGCTTATCCTGTACTAGTGAGTCTCAATCTTTGTTCCAAGTGGAGTATCTGGGAAGATTGTAAAAATCCCTGTTCTCAGGCTACCTCCCATATTAGTTAAGTCCGATTCTCTGAGGGTAGCACCTTAACTGAGTACTTTTTTTTAAATATGTTCAATGTTTTATATCCATAGCAATATCAACGTGCCATACAAACCCTGCCCGCCAGCCTCGCTGCAGGGTCTGCAGGTAGGTAGTGCAGAAAACTAGTGCTTGCATGAGTATTTTTTTTTTTAAAGATTTTATTTATTTATTTGACAGCGAGAGACAGGAGAGAGGGAACACAAGCAGGTGGAGTGGGAGAGGGAGAAGCAGGCTCCCCGCTGAGAAGGGAGCCTGATGCGGGGCTCGATCCCAGGACCCTGGGATCATGACCCGAGCCGAAGGCAGACGCTTAACGACTGAGCCACCCAGGCGCCCGCATGAGTATTTTTTTAAAAGCTCTGTAGATGATTTCAAATGGGCAAGGTTGGGAACCACCGATAGATGCCACAACCATGGGGTTAGTGTGGCTCAGTGCTCTTCAAACTAATGGGCATAGGAATGTCCCGGAGGTCGTGTTAAAATTCGGATTGTGATCCAGAAGGTCTGGGGTGGGCCTGAGATACGGCCTTTCGTACAGGTGCCCAGGGGATGCTGTGTTACTGCTCTTTGAGTTTGCTTTATTGGCTGAAGACTCATAATCAAGGTCCCTTCCAACTCTAAGACTATGGCTCTGCTGTCAGAACTCTTGTGTATTTGCGATCTTACTGAGTATCAGCCCTCAGTACATTACAGACATTATCTCCTGTCCTCTCAACACCCAAAGGAGGTACCATTTCCCCCATTTCCGAGATGAGGAAATGGAAGCCTCTTGAGGTTACCCAGCATCCTCACCTGTGTCATCTGAATCTAACACCTGTGTGATTAACCACCATGCTGTGTTACTTTCCCTTATACAGACAGATGTTGTTCCCAAGAAGAGCTTCTGTGGCATTGTCTTTTCTAAGCCCATGGGTTAGGTTTCCAGCCCTAGAGGAGAGGCTCCCAGGGAACTCAGTAGTTACTAGGAGCTTTTCTGGTTCCACGTGGCCTCATTCTCTTTTCCTTACAGTGGCCTGGTGGTGGCTGATGAGAAAGGGTCTCAGGTGTGCCGTGGCATTTTATTACGAAGTCTATTTGTGACGTTCAGACTGATTTCCAGTGAAGTTTGCTATCAGTCCCAGAAATGCTTATTGCATTTGCCAAGATGCAAATTCTAGACCCGCGTGTGGTGTCTGGCCTAGTGGACGACACGAGTCCCCCGGGAAGCTTGTCGAGGTGTAATTTTTGGGCTCCTTCCCAGGGCTCCTGTGGATGAGGCCTGGTGACCTGCTTTTGAAAGTTCCCCAGACTGTTTTGATGTACACTCATATTTAAAACCATGGTCTTCGTGGTTCTCCAGGTGTGGTTTCTGGACTGTCAGCGTAAGCATCACCTGAGAACTTGTTAGCAATGCAAAATTTGGGGCCCCATCCTAGACACATTGAATTAGAAATTATAGGGGTGAGTCAAGTAGTTTGTTTTAACAAGCCCTCCAGGTGATTCTAAAGTGTAAGAACTGCGAGATCTTTGCTCCTCAAAATGTGATCCATCGACCAGCATCATCTGTGACTCTGTTGGAAATGCAAGGTCTCAGGCTCCACCTCCACCAACTGAACCAAAAATCTTCATTTTGATAAAGTCTGTGCATAGTCACATTGGAGAAGCCCTGCTCTAGACAGTGGTTTTCTTCCCTGATTGTGCATTAAAAAAAAAAAAAAAGATTTATTTATTTATTTGAGGGGGGAGGGGCAGAGGGAGCGAATCTTCAAGCAGACTCTGCACTCAGTGGGGAGCCCGACACGGAGCTCAATCCCACAACCCATGAGATCATGACCTGACTTAACTGGCTGAGCCACCCAGGTGCTCCTGCGTGTGCATTATAATCCAAGAGGCCTTTAAAAAATACCAATGCCCTCCCCCCACCCAAAGCAATTAAGGCAGAATCTGTGAAGTTGAGTGGGGCCTAGACATCTAGTCTGTAAAATTTCTCAGGTGATTCTTCTGGAGCATACCATGGTCCACTGGTCAAAGCAGTTCACTGGTGCCTAGTTGTCTGCAGTCCTGTTCTCAGACTTAAGGGATAAGACTGAACAGGAGTCAGGGCTCCAAGACACGTCTCCTTCCTGCTCCCAGAATGTGACTGGACACCCAGGCTCCGGAGGTGAAGGCTCAGGGACTGGGCAGGGGTACTCCCTGTCCGAAGAGATCAGGAAGGGTAAGTTCTCTTGATATTTTCAGATAAGGTCGTGAGAGATTGAAGGAGATTGGGGTGGGGAGATGGATAGACAACACAGTTTGGTGTGGGATGTGGAAACGAGAGGGATGGAGTCTGTTTTCTGGCCTCAGGCCACAGGGCTTCTCACTCCTGATGCTCACAAGAACCATCTTCACAATGCGGATTCCTGGGCTTTGGAGAGCTGGTGTCCGTAGGGCTTGGGAAGGGCCCAGGAATTGGCAGGGTTAACACGCTCCCCCAAGTGATTCCAACGCCCTCCTCTGAGACTCCCACTGCTCAGAGGTTCTATCTGGCTGGCCATCAGGATTACCTGGAGAAACTGAACAGTACAGGTCCTCAGGGCCCATCAGCTCTTCTAGCTCAGTGGGTCTGGTGGGGCTCAGGAATCAGTATGTTTAATAAGCAGCCTCTGCCTTTCAAATTGCTCTCAGAAACCCTCACATATCCACTGAAGCATATCAGGGGCTACCCAGGGGCAGAGGTGAGAGAAGAAGTAAGGTGTGTGTGTGTGGGGGTGCTCAGACGCCCCTGCTTTCTGTTTCATATATTAAGCTTCAGTGTAAAATTGCACTTGAAGAGAAGATTTAACCTTTGATAAAATTTGGAGAATGAGTCCTTGTGGCCCATTAATGGCAGAGCACTCTGAAGTTGGCAGCGTGAGTACCTTTCTATCCTCAGTTGAGGACAGCATCTGTGCCTTATGACGCCCCCCAACCTTCCTGTCACTTGACCTTCAGTCCCTGAGTTGCCTTGTACTTGGCCCGTGGTGCTTACTGTGCTGAATGACCATGACCTTGCTTCTCTTACGGACTGCCAGACTCTGGCTTTTGCCCCCAGTACCATGCTCCTTTGCAGCGAATGGAATGCTGGTCACCCCAGAGATGCCAGTTGCACAGCTCATGGTACCTTAAGACAGGTGACTCTCAATTTTTCATGCATCAGAATCACCCGAAGTGCTTGGCAAAGCAGATAGCTGGGTTCCATCTGTCTGAGGCGGGGCCTGAGAACTTGCATTTCTAGTAAGATCCCAGATGATGTGTGCTGTCAGTCCAGGGACCACCCTACCAGCCCCTGACTTAAGATTAAATAACGTTGATACAGGCGGGGCTTAATTCTCCTGCTACGTGTATTTTTTTCATTGAGTAGTCCCACTAGAAGAAATGTCTTGCCTGAAGCGTAACCAGTAAGTGGAATGAAGAACTCAGTGTAAATGAGGATTATGGCTCAGTCCCGAGTGTGCTCATTCTGTTTGGCTGGGCTCAGCCACCAAGCTGACAGCCGTCTCCTATATGGTTTCTGCAGGAGAGTGCATTGCACGGTGTGTTCCTTGCCACTCATCACACGGACCTTGCCAGAAGCGCTTGGGCCAATGACAGGGGTCTGGTAATAGCTTTGCATTGCCTCCGGCTTGGTCAGGTGAGAGGGTGACAAACTGTCACCGAACACAGGTTATCAGAAATGCAAATATTTTCTCCTCCCTGAAACAAGTAGTGAAAGGAAGGAGTGTTATTAATGGTCTTTCTCAGGAATTTCCCCCCCTTCCAGTCTCAGACTTGGGCGCAGAGCTGGGTGTGGTGCTGTGGCAGAGAGGGCTGTCTTCCCAGTGGCCATGCGGACACAGGCTCGTGGTCCCTGCCATCTGGGGAGAGGGTGTCACCAGTCACTGGTGGGAAAGCCCCCTTTGTTGTTGAATGGTTTGACCAGGCAGTTGACTATAATCATTGTTACAGTAAAAAAACAAAAACCCTCAAGCTTCTTCACTGTGTAGCGGTTCAGCTCTTTGGTGGAATAGATTTGATTTTAGTTTTCAACAGTACACCTGGGTGGCTCCACTCACCAGGCTTGAAGACACACAAAGGTTCAGTTTATAAGGCAATTACATTTGTGCAGGTGATAGGGCAGGCTTCTGGGGTGGGGGGTGAATAGAAATGTGTGTGTTTTGTGTTCAGCGGGATGGGGTCAGCAAACCACCTTCTCCTCTTGTGCCCGTGTGCGTGGGTCTGAGCTGTCTGGGAATCCGTAGGACTACTTCCAGATGAGTGCGAACACAGCTGCTGGTAGGCATGGGGGGTGGGGGGAGTCTTCGAAGGGTAGGGCCAGGCTTGCTTCTCCAGGGTGCTCTTGTGGGTTTTCCAGCTGCCTTCATCTTGCCCACTGAAGGAAGTAGAAGATCACTGAAAACCGAAAAAGAGGTCCTGGGCATGACATTAGAAAAAAGAAAAATCTTTAACACTGTCCCCCTTGTAGGTCTGTCCTGTTCTGCCCTGGGCTGTCCACCTTAGAAACCTCAGGGTAGATTTTGGCCTTCCCTCCTAGAATCACAATAGAGATAGAATAATAAAAGCTAAGAATTTGGGTGGGCTGCTTGGGTTCCAGACACTGTGCTAGTTGCTGAACTCATCGTTGAGGTGGGTTCTTTATAGTGCAGTGCATCATGAATGCACTTAATAACTTGAGTTACTTGCTTGTGCTTGGCTGAGGGGGAGCAATTGTGTGTAAATGAAGAAATGGGGACCTGTTCAAATGCAGAAAGACATTTGGAGGGATCGGATGTTGGCCATCCTAAATAGATACACAAGGGTAATTCTGACTACATGTGGTTTTCATCTCAGGTACCCAGTCTCACCCTGGTTCCTCTCCCAAAGATGAGATTTCTTTCTACTATCCCCATCTTACAGATGTTGAACTTGAAGCTTAAAAGGGTAAAATAACTGGCTAAAGGTCATGTGGCTACTAGGAGATGAGACTCAGATTTAAACCAAGGGGTTCTGACTGCAAAGCTCATATTCTTGGATACTGAGACATACTGTATATACTCAGAGCTGTGCGACCAGGTGATGGAGGAACTTGAGACAGTGCACATGAAGAGTAGCTGTAGGAATGAGTATGTGGAGTCAGGAGGAAAGAAGACACAAGCAGTGTGATAGAGCTTTCTTCAAATACTGGGGAAAGAGGAGTTAATGAGTGGAATCTATGGGTAGGTGGGTTTTAACTCAATATAAGGAAAAGCCTTTTTTTTTTTTTTATGATTTATTTATCCATTTTGGAGGGAGAGAGAGAGAGACCATGAGCGGGAAGGGCAGAGGCAGAGGGAGGAGGAACTCAAGCAGACTCTGTGCTGAGTGCGGAGCCTAATGCAGGGCTTGATCTCACCACCCTGAGATCACAACCCGAGCTGAAACCAAGTCGGATGCTTAACCGACTGTGGCACCCAGGTGTCCCAAGGAAAAGTCTTTTTAAGATAGACTGTTCAAAGATGACCTGAGCTGTTGGTGGGTGGAGATCCTTATTGGAAGTGCTTGACTTAGATTGTAGGGGAATTATAATCCTTGGATGAGGTCCTGCTTATTCTCAGTCTCTGACTTAAGCTTTGGCCACAGCTGGGCCAATTTATCTGTTATCCTAGATTTCCTTGAGCTTTATAAGCCGGTTGATGGAATTGCCCTATATGTGCATGGTGATTTTTGTTTACACAACTTAATCGAGATATATTCACATACCATGTAATTCACCCATTTAAAGTGTATAGTTTGGGCACCTGGGTGGTTCAGTCGGTTAAACATCTGCCTTCGGCTCAGGTCATGATCCCAGGGTCCTGGGATGGAGTCCTACATTGGGCTCCCTGCTCAGTGGGGAGTCTGTTTCTCCCTCTGCCCCCTGCCCCTGCTCATGCACATGCTCTCTCTCTCTCTCACACACACACACAAATTAAAAAAAGTGTACAAATCAGTGTTCTTTGTTTTTGTATTACATTATTTATAAAATGGCAAAATATGTATAACAAAATTTGTAAAATAGTATTCAGTTGTGGCAATTATTATCAAAGATGAGTATTTTTTCTGTGCCTGTAACTTGGTCAGACACTCATTAGAAAGCTGGCTTTGTATTTGATCCTGTTCAGTGCTTGAGAATGCATAGATATGGAGGTCTGTGCTGAGCTTTCTCCCTGCTTCATAGGATTCCTGAGGTTCTTAATCACAGCTTTGCTAGTGTTCATTTAGAGGACTTGACCACACAGCCACAGTTTTAAGTGTTCATACAGGGTGATTGAGCATGGTAGAATTAGCAGAAGTCCTGGAATGAGATATGCTGATTCTTCTTCGGGAAGGCGACTTCTGCAATGTATTATTGCAAGACAAATTACCCTACTACTTAGTGGCTTAAAACAAACATTTATTTACTAATGATTTTGTAATTAGGCAGGTCTCAATAGGGACAGCTCATTCCTGTACCATGTGACATCAACTTGGGTGGCTTGCAAGTGGCTTTACTTCCAAGGTAGAATACTCACATGGCTGGCAAGATGATGCTGGCTGCTGGCTGTTGTGGTTGGGAACTCAGCAGGGGCTGTTGGTTGGGGGGGTCTCAGTTCTCTTCCATATGGGTGTCTCCATGTGGTTGCTTGGACTTCCCCATAACATGGTTGCTGGGTGCCAAGATGGAAGAAGTGTTGCTTCCTGGCCTCTTTTTAATGCTTGGGCTCAGAGGTCTCAGAATGGTACTTCTTCCTTTCCTTGGTGGAACAGTCCTAGACCCAGCTCAGATTTAAGGGGAGGGAACATAAGATCCATCTTTTGATGGGAGGAGAGGCATTTGCCGCTAAGGAGGGGTGGAATTATTTGGGGCCCTCTTTAGAGACTGACTACCACAAAGAACCACAGTAGTCTTTTTCCTCTCTCTTCCTCATTCCCACTCCACAGAAACCTGCTGCTAATTACAGTGTGAGCTGGTGATGACCAATGGGAAGAAATCTAAGAAAAATACAAAAAATGGTACTAGGAATACACTATTTTTAGGGGATTGTGGCTTAAGAATAAATGACTTCATAGTTTGTGTAGGCAGTTGTGAGAGATTCATGATTACTGTATTTTTCACGACTTTATTAAAATCTTTACTTCCAGAATTGTTGTATAAAATTTCCTTATTTTCTTTCTCTTTATTAGGTTTTTCCAGAATGGACGAGAAAATTTAGCAATTCCACTTTGTAAGAAAATAGAGGCAAACAAAATTACTATTAAAGTTGGTTATTCATGGCATATTTTGAACAATAAAAATAATTACTTGGATTAAATCTTTAAAAACTTCTGTGACTTTACTGAAAAACAAAAGCATTAAGAATTTGGGAAGAGTAGCACCCAGTTAGCATCATCCACTTAATGAGTTTGCGTAATCTTTTAGAAGGAAATAAAGTTGGCAACTTCTAACAAAGAATGGTTGCTTTTAATAATTATTTAAATGTGTTTCCTGATGACATAGTTTCTACTTCTGATCAGAGGTGACAGGTTATTGAAGAGATTTGAGAGATCAGTTAGATTAAAAGACAATTTAGATGCAGATGGAAAGGTAGGCCCACTGTGCGGGTAAAAGGAGCCGCTAAACTAATTTCTCCATCAGAAGGATGTTGTAAATGAGAATGCTCTTTAAACAATTTTAGATTTTATATATTAAGGTTTTGAAAAGAGAGCTTCCTTTCAGCTGCTTGCTGATGAGCCCTCAGAGTCCGTGGTTCTATTTTAGCTTCAATTCTGAAAATACTTCTGTCACATTTCACAATAAGAGAGCTAGTAGCCAGAAGACTAATTGTTTACAAATAGCCTCCTCCTATTAGAGGAATGGCCTTAGAGTTCACTGTGAGGCTTTAACTGTTCTCTTCAGGATGTAAGGGCCTAATTATTATGGTCTCTGTAGCAGGGGCCATGTCCATGGTCTGTCAGATGTTTGCGTTTTGCAGTGATGCTCAGGCATCAGTGACATTTTGCAAGTGTTTTTATTTTAGCAAGGAAAGGCTCTGACCTGGCTGTGGGTGTGTCTTCCAGGGTGTTCCCGTCCTTGGTCACTTAATACTCTTAAAGTACCTTAAGGAATGCTGTCGAAGTAAATGGTAATTTTTAAAGGCTCTGTGTCACTCATGTAACCATGATTCTTTATTCACTAAAGAAAATTAGTTTGTAAATATGAGAAGAATTACGTAATATTTTAGCCTAATGATGCTGTCATGTTGTTGCCACCGCAGTTCTACTCTGGATGATTAAGTGTGGGAAAGAAAGAAAGAAAAAAAAAAAGGTAGTTGGTTTCAGTGTGAAAGGCTGTTTTGTTTTAGGTAAATTAAAATTCTAACTGTAGAAATAAAATTACATCCCAGATATAGATATGATCTGTTTCTTAAAAGCTTCCTTGAAGGCTATTTTGGGGCACATGTGGGATGAATTTGGTACATAGGGTAATAATATTAATAGCTGACACCTGTCTAGCACTCTGCTGAACCAGACACTGTTTTAAGTGGCTTGGATATAGTCATTTAATCAATATAGAAACGTCCTTTTTTATATCATTCCCATTTCACAGATGGGAAAACTGAGATGCCAGAAAGGTCATAGTTTCATACCCAAAGGCACACAGCTAGTCACCGTCTCAGAGGGGGCTTATTTTGGGCTGCCTGGCTTCAGTGGGTTCTTTACCACTAGGTGACACTCCATAATCAAATATACTGTTTTAGTCTTTTTTTTTCCCTTTATTTTAATCCAAGTTTCAGATAGTCCATTCTCATGTTGGCAGTCGTTTTGGCCTTATAAAACTTATTTTTTATTGCTCTTTCAAAAAAGCTTCTCTTGTTTAACATTTTTGGTTGATGAAAATAAGTCAGCTTTTCAAACAGATTAAACATGTTAATAATAGTACAAGACATATTACCCAATCATAGTATATTAAGAGTAAGTTTCAAAGTAAAAAATGTAAGTTCCAGTATAGTACAGTTACCATAAAGTCTCATGTATGGTACTCTGTCTCACATATTGTTTAGATTGTGGAAGTTACAGCCCTTAAAAATTTAAGCGTGTTTAAACAAGCCCTTAAGTGAATTAACATTTCTTTTCAAAAAAGTATTGTTAATTTTTGACATACTATAAAATAGCAGACTATTTTAGAAAATCTGGAAAGTATAAGATGGCATAAACAAAATTAAAAACATATAATTTCACCACTCATAGGTAAATAATTCATGTTTGCATTTAGGTATATTTTTCTTCCAGCCTTCATTCATGTGCTCATTCATTTAATAATTATTTATTATCTTCTATGAGCCAGACTATATTCTAGGCCCAGGGAAAAAAAGTAGTGACCAAAATAGTCTTTCTCGCAGTGGAGCTGATGTTTTAGTGGGAGAACAGGCAATGAATAGATAAATGCCAGGTAAGGGTAAGTGCTTTGAAGAAACAGGAGGCAGAGGAAGGGACTAGAGAGAGAGGCCCAGAGGCTGCTGCTTGGGAAGAAGCTGGTCACAGGGGAGGCTGAGTGATGTGAGGAAGGCAGCTTGTAATATCTGGGAAAGAACATCCTCAGTGGGGTGCACCCAGGGCAAGGGCCCTGCAGCGGAAGCAGGTGTGGGGACCAGCAAGGATGCCAGTGTGACGGGAGTATGGTGCTCAGGAGTGCTAGGAAATTATGTGGGACAGGGTGGCAGAGACTTGCAGCCGTAGAAATAAGGGCTTTGCTTGGGTGAGATGGAAACTCTGGAGGGGTGATGTTGTAACAGCCTTTGGTTCTAACAGGATCCCCCTGGCTGTCCTGGTGAGCACAGACTGCAGAGGACAAGGTGGCCAGGGGAAGGGTTTGAGGGAAGGTGGTGAGAAATGGTTACATTCAGAATGTACTGAAAGGTAGGGCTAACAGGGTTTGAGATGGATTGGATGTGTGGTATGAGATAAAGAGAAGACTCAAATATGACAACTGGGTGTTATGCATTGAAATATTACCCCGCTCCAGTTCCTTTGTTGAAGTCGTAACCTCTGGTTTCCCAGAATGTGACCTTCTTTGAGAAAATTGTCACTGGAGATGTAATTAGTTAAGAAGACGTCCTACGGGGGTGGAGGGCATGGCTAATCCAATACAACTGGTGTCCTTATGAAAGGGGTAATTGGACACAGATACTCAGAGAGGGGAGACGTGAAGGCACAGGGAGGGAGAGCAGCTTCTACAAGCCAGGAATGCCTGAGACTGCGAGGAGCGAGGGGAGAAGTGGGACAGATTCCCTCACACCCCTCAGAAGAAACCAACCACTCTGACACCTTGATTTCCGTCTTTTGTCTCCAGAACCGTGAGACAATGACTTTCTGTTGTTCAAGCCATCCAGTTTGTGGTACTTGGTGACAGCCGCCCCAGCAAACTGATGCACTCGTGGAGCAACTTGGTGAATGGCAGTGCTTTCTAAGGAGATGAATGCTAAGGAGGAACCTGTTGTGGAGTTTGGGGTGGGGGAAGGAATCAAGCTATGCTCAATTTGAGAAGTCTGTTAGATCTCCATGTGGAGCTGTCAATGAAGCAGTTGAACGTGGAAATCTGGAGTTCAGATAGAAGGACCAGGCCTAGATCTAACTTGGGGCACGGTCTACTTGGAAATCAAAGCCGTGGGACTGGATGAGATCACCAGGAGAAGGGTCCAAGGACCAAGCAAGCCTTGGGAAATGTCAGCAGAGGTCAGGCAGGGAAGGAGAGCCAGAGGGAGACTGAGGTGCTGGCAGTGTGTGACCTCTCAGCCATGGGGAGAGAGTAGTAAAGGAGGAGGGACCGATCCACTTTGGCCAGTGCTGCTGTTGGCCAAGAAGGGAGAAAGCCCACTGGATTGGTAGCACGGAGGCCACAGGCAGTTCTGACAAGGTACCAATTCAGTGGACAGGGGTGAGGTGCGAAGCTGATTGGAGTGAGTTCTAGAGCGAGTAGGAGATTTTTATGTATTTCTTTTTTAATTTGGCCTTACATCATTAGCATTATTCCATACCCTTAAAAATGTCTTGGAAACATTGTTTTTCTTTTCTTTTTTTTTTTTTTTTAAGATTTTATTTATTTATTTGAGAGAGAGAATGAGATAGAGAGAGCATGAGAGGGAGGAGGGTCAGAGGGAGAAGCAGACTCCCTGCTGAGCAGGGAGCCCGATGCGGGACTCGATCCCGGGACTCCAGGATCATGACCTGAGCCGAAGGCAGTCGCTTAACCAACTGAGCCACCCAGGCGCCCGGAAACATTGTTTTTCATGACTGATCACATTCCATGACTTTTGTCCACTTGTTGGTTTATGGGTAAGATATTTCTGTTTTGTACTACTATAGTGATTGTAGTACTGCGGTGGACATATTTGGATATCAGATTTCCTAGGTTAGGAGTAGCAAAACACAAACCAAATGGGCATGAGTGTTTCTAGGTCTTAATCCTAAAGTGTGGCCGTTTGCTGTACAGAAAGTCTGTTCCCGTGGACAGTCTTGTTGGCAGCGTGAGGGCTGGCTTGTCTCACTGCACGCCTCTCTTCCACCTATTACTGAGTTGACCAGAGCATCTAGAGCAGCATTAAGTTACACGGATGGTGATGGGCATCACTGTTGTATTCCTGATCTACAGGATAACCTCTCTGCTGGTCACCTTAAACCTTACTGGCTCAGTGTACTAGACACACATATTTAAGAATATCTTGCAATTCCTTCCTCACCCTGCTGAACCTGATCTCTAATGAAAAGTTGTTCTGGAGTCAGCAGAGTCCCATTTTTATTTTGCTTCTTTAAAATCTTTATTTTTTTTTAAGATTTATTTATTTGAGAGAGAGAGAGAATAGCGGGGAGGGGCAGAGGGAGAGGCAGAGAGAGAATCCTCAAGCAGACACCCACCGAGTGCAGAGCCCAATGCAGGTCTCTATCCCAGGACCCTGAGATCATGACCTGAGCCGAAATCAAGAGTCGGATGTCTAACCGACTGGGCCACCCAGATGCCCCTGCATTCGGCTTCTTAATGCCTTTGTGGTGGGTTTCCCTGCTAACATTTGGCCACTCCAGGGCCAGGCCTATGTGTTACTTACTTCTCTCAGCTTTCAGATCTGATCCTCAGTTCATGATCTCAGGGAGGTCTTTCCTAATACCCTAAATCCCATATGGGTGGGCCCCCACTGTGTACTGTGCTCTTTTTGAAATGCTTATAATAGTGATGATCACTGGTCCTGTCAGTCTTCTGCCTGGGCCATGGGTTTCACAGGGCAGAGATGGCTTTTTCTTGTGTGCAGTTCTAGTCACAGGGCATATGATAGGGCCTGGTGCAAAATGGAATGCAGAATTGCCACTCAGTATTTGGATCAGTGTTAAGGACCAAGAAGGCACAGGTCAAACTTGGCAACTGGTCCCAGGGCACACAGCAAAGGTGTGGGGTTGGGTCAGACTCCGAAGCCCAGCTTCATCTGCTTCCATCCGTAGGTGAGCCTGGGCAGGGGTTTTCTTCGCTCCTCCAGGAAACAAACCATTTCAAGAATTCTTTGTATCCTTTGTGGTCCCCTGGATATAATAAATCAAGATATTTGTCTTTTACCCAACGAGGACCCCTTATTTCTCATTCCTTCTATACCTTTTGTTCCAGCACATAACTGTACAGTGATTTTTTTTTTTTAAATACTTGTCTTTCCTAACTGGCCTCTCTGATCTCCTTGAGAGCAGATTTGTCTCCTCCATCTTTTTATCCACAGTTCTTGGCACAGGGCTAGCATAAAGGGGGTGGGTCTTAGTGTGTGAATGAGTGAAGAAGGATAATATGGTGGGATTAATACACATTACAGATTTATTACTTAGAAATACGTGGTCTTTCTTCTAATGAACTATAAAGATTTCAATTATAATCATACTCTATATGTGCATAATATTTTATAGTCTGTAAAACTCAAGCTCTGTCACATACTTGTATTTATCATACATATGTACTAGCATTAGTGCACAAAATAAAATTATACTGTTAGAGAAGATGGTTAATAACTAACAAAATAACATTGGGCTTTTATTCACATTGACAGTATCAGCATTTAAAAAACTTAACAGTATGACATTAAAATTCTAATTTTGAATGGTTGTAATACCATACTTGACTCAACCTGTATGCTTTTGGATTTTTCATTGGTATAAATAACACTGCTGTGGGCAGCTGACTTATGTATGTGCATAGTTATTTCCTTTTTTGACTGTTAGAATAAATTTCTAGAAATGAGGCTACTGAAATATTTGAAACCTATTGTTAAACGGCTAAGAGGCTTACTTTGGTTTCTATTAATACTTCTACGTGACTTTCAAAACACTAGCCAAGTATTGTATCTCCTCATTTTTGTTTGTATTTCTTTTGATGACTTAATTTGGACATTACCCCACAAGTTTATTTACTAATTGCATTTTCTTTTGTCTTCATTGTCTGTTTCTGCCCTCTTTTCTTTTCTCCCCCCCCCCTTTTTTTTTCTTCCAATTTTGGCCTTAATTTGTTAAAGACAGCTTTCATCCTTTCTATATAAGAGCATTTCCTGAAAATTTTTTTTCTGGTTTTTCTCTTCCTTTTGCTGTTTTATTTTTTTTTATTTTTTAAGATTTTATTTATTTATTTCACAGAGAGACACAGTGAAAGAGGGAACACAAGCAGGGGGAGTGGCAGAGGGAGAAGCAGGCCTCCCGCCAAAGAGGGAGCCCCGATGCGGGGCTCGATCCCAGGACCCTGGGACCATGACCTGAGCCGAAGGCAGACGCTTAACGACTGAGCCACTCAGGCACCCCCCTTTTGCTATTTTAAATTAAATGTTTACATAGTCTAAACTGTAGATCTTTAATGTTGCTTTCTTTTCTTTTCTCACTGACTTGGAAAAAAAAAAGTTAAGAAACGTTAATAAAATGGCAGTAATAAGACCAGAAACAGATCCCAGCAAAACTGCTGGTGGTTTTTCATTACATGACTTACGACTTAATTATGTTATATTCCATGAGTGATTTCACAGTTCTTGATGGCATTGGGAGGAGTGTGCTTGGCCTCCACTGACCACCTATTTTAAATTAAATCACATAGTAACAAGCTACTCCTGCTGAGCTCAGGCTTCCAGAACCTCAACCTTCCAGAACACAGGTCCTGGGGAATTAGACAGATGGCGGCTCAGTACTTGACATAAAGGCATTAAACTCCTGAAAAAAGCCAGGAGATTCTGCAGACAACCTTTGTGACTTGTATTCTGTGTAATTTGTGCTAACTGTCTGCACAACCATCTGACTGTCTGCTTGGGTAAGTTGTCACTTGAGATTGAGAGTAGATGACAAAAGCAAACAGGATAGGAAAGAGTGGGGAGAAAGCCCATGCTACTTGGCAGCCTGATTTGGAAAGAGGACCTGAACGTGCGCGTGCATGTGCACGCACACACACACACACACACACACACACCGAGGTACTTCACTTGGGTGTTCATAACGATCAGAATCCACCAGGGTTAGTATATGTGTTGGTGCTTGGTTCACCTATGCAGAAAATTTGGTGATGGAGAATTCTTCATTATTCCATGAGGCTGGATAGAAAAGGCATCGGGATGTTATGCTAATATTTTTTGCTCTTGAGGGATTTGGAAGAAGCTGACCTGGAGATATTTGCAAGGCAAGCACAGCATTTATTTGGGTTTGGTACAAGGAGCAGACAGAGTTAGACTAAAATGTGTGACCTCATGCTATGTTTCTTGTGATCTGATATCACTTAGTGTTATTGAATAACTTCAAAGGGCAGCTGGGAATTACTGTGAAGACACACACAGCAAAGCCATTTCTCACCTGCTGTCTCTGATCACAGAAGACACAGTTAGACTCACATTTCTCTGCGGGACACATGCAGTAGACCAGCTACAACTTGTTTGGAGAGAAAAGCAAGGGGCAGAGAGTCACCCTGTTGGCCCTGTGTGGGCTGGGACGAGTTTTAAATATAACTAAGAGTTACTTTATTAGAATTAAAAGCAGTAGAGGCTGAGCTTCAGGGCATGGGTTGTTTCCTAAGAATATAATCGTCAAACTTTTAAAGAACATTAGGATCAGCTTGTCAACTGGAGTAGGAATCAAATATGGAAGAAATGGGAGAGTATCTGTTTAGGATAAAATTTGAGAATTTGTTTCAAATGACAAAAAGGTGTTTTCAGAAGACTGGTGTGGCCTCCAGGATAGAGTAAGATTTTGTTGCATATCCTCTTCACCCGTATCTTTTTTTTTTTTTT
>NW_023270305.1:19227625-19492169 GCF_011800145.1 Mirounga leonina
TTGCATTCCCACCAACAGTGTAGGAGGGTTCCCCTTTCTCCGCATCCCCGCCAACATCTGTCGTTTCCTGACTTGTTAATTTTAGCCATTCTGACTGGTGTCTTCACCCGTATCTTAATGTCAGCTTCCTGCAAGCCCAGGATTTGCAGACTGAGTTCATCATTGTCATGGGGGCAGTTTCTGACACTGACCTGCCTCATCCTCATTAGCACCTCTTCACTCTCTGCTTAAGGAACAGGTTTTCACTGCCTTCAATTCTTCTGAGATCAGAGGAGATTGGGCGCATTCAGGGTGGGATGGCCGTAGACTCACTGCCTTCAATTCTTAATTGCCTTCTGTGGCATTGTTTTTTTAAACTTACCTTAAACTAGTATTTATCATACATATGTACTAGCATTAGTGCACAAAATAAAATTATACTGTTAGAGAAGATGGTTAATAACTAACAAAATAGTTCGGAGTCTGAACTTCTATACCTTTTGTTTTGAAAAATATACAGAAAAGTACAAAGGGTACAGTAATAAATCCCTGTTTATATACTACGCACAGCTAATATAAGTAGGCTCATTGTCATATTTGCTACTCATCTTTCCTCTAAGAAAAAAATTCCAGTAAAGTGATTTATTTTCTTTGCTAGTATTGTTCTACTTCTTTCTAAGAGGTTGTCACTGTCATGAATTTAGTGTGAATCCAGTACATTTTTATGCTTTTGTTGATTTCATATGTCTATAAAAATGACTAGTATTTTATATATTTTAAAAATTGCATGGACAGTTATTATCATATAAAGAACAGTATCATAAAGTAGCCTCATGTAATTTCTCAGTGAATGTTATTTTCAAGATCCCTCCATGTGGCTGTATAGATCTGGATCATGATTTAACTGCTGTATAGTGTATGAATATACCACAGTTTATCAATGCCAATATTTTCCTACTGTTCCTGGTGTGCAGTGCACATTCTTTGAATACATGACAGCCCAGAAGTGAAATTGCTGGCTCTTAGGGTTTTCACATTAGAACCTTACTAAATACTGCCAAATTGCTTTTCACAGAGGTCAATAAAAAATAACCTGCGAGCGGTATCTAAGACTTCCCATCTCCCTATATCTTTGCTAACACTGGGTGGTGACGGACTTACTGCCAGTCTCTTGACTGCAGAATTGCATCTCACTGTTGTTCTGATTTGCAGTTCTCAGATAATTGGAGAGGTTGAATATCTTTTCACATTTATTTGCCACTCCCATTTCATCATCTGTGAATAACCAATTCATATCTTTTGTCCGTTTTTTGTATTTCTTTTGATTTTTAGGAATTCCTGATATATCTGGTTATAATCCTTTGTTAAATCTATTGCAAGTGTCTTTTCTTTGTCATTTGTCTTTCAATTTTGTACATAGTGTCTTTTAAATTATGATCTAGTCAAGTTTGGGGACCTGGGTGGCTCAGTCGGTTAAGCATCTGACTCTTGATTTTCACTCAGGTCATGATCTCAGGGTTGTGAGATTGAGCCCCACATCGGGCTCTGGACTGGGCATGGAGTCTGCTTAAGATTCTCTCTCTCTTTGGATGTAGTCAAGTTCATCAATCCTTTTTTGATTTTTACTTACTGTTTCAGATTTGAGAAATTCTTCCTTACCCCAAATCATGAAGAGATTCTCTCACATTTTCTTTAAAAAAATTTTTTTTAAAAGATTTTATTTATTTATTTGAGAGACAGAGACAGTGAGGGAGAGAGAGCATGAGAGGGGGGCAGGGTCAGAGGGAGAAGCAGACCCCCCGCTGAGCAGGGAGCCCGATGCGGGACTCGATCCTGGCACTCCAGGATCATGACCTGAGCTGAAGGCAGTCGCTCAACCGACTGAGCCACCTAGCACCCTCTTTTAAAGTTTTTAAAGATCTAGAATGTATATTCTTATGTGGGCAGGGCTCAGATTTTAATTTTTAGATGAATGTCTGTTTTCCAACACCATTAAGTAGTCCATTGTTTCTCTACAGATTTGTTGTATCTCTATCACATTGCAAGACTCCATGGTTTAGTCTGTTTCTAAGCTTTATATCACGTTGTATTGATCTGTTTCTCTGTCTGAACCAGTTCTGCATTATCACCTACAATAGATTGTAGAATCTTTTTATTTACATAGACATTTTACTTAAATTGAAAATAATGATAAACTTGTTTCTTCCTTCCAGTTCTTAGACTTTTTATTTCTTTTTCTTCTTTCGCCCTGTTGGCTGGAACCTGCAATACAACATCAACTATTAGAGGTTATTGTAGGCATTTAGACTCTATGTTTCCAACTTTGATGGGAATGCTTCTATAGTTTCGTCATAGTATTTGCTGTAGGTTTTGGTATGCTGTTTGTTGTGGGATTTGGTGTAGGTACTGTTTAGCAGAACAAGGAAATCCCCTTGTATTCCTAGTTGGCTAACAGTTTCTTTTGTTATTATGAGTAGTGATGAATTTTATTGGAAGATTTTCTGCATTCATTGAGATAAGTTCTCATTTAATTTTTTAACATGGGGAATTCCATATACGGATTTGCTGACATTAAAGCCATCCTGTATATCTGGAATTCTGCTTGCTTTTCTGTTTTTGAAATACTAATATTTAAGTATTTTGTATCTGTGTTCTTAACTGATTTGTGTGTTAGTTTTCTTTCATATACTGTTCTTGCCTGATTTTGACATTGAGGTCTTGCTATCCTCTTTATTTATTTTTTTAATTTAAATTTTAGTTAAACTACAGTGCAGTATTGGTTTCTGGAGTATAATTCAGTGACTCATCACTTAAATACAACACTCAGTGCTCATCACATCAAGTGTCCTCTTTAATACCCATCACCCATCTAGCCCACACCCCATCCATCTCCCTTGCTGTCCTCTTTAAAGAAGTTTAATTCTGGAGACTCTGATGAATGTCCTGACTCTGGTGAGGGCAGGATTGGGAATTTGCACCATACAGGTCCTGGCCTCCTGGTGATCTGCCCTATGCCTGTGCAGCTTAGGATCAGGTGAAGGCTCAGGGGACAGTCTATAGATCTCCGAACTATTTCTGTGTGCACGTACCTCACAGAAGCTCCTTTTTGTATCTATTGCATCTGAACTTCTTAGGCTAATCCCCTTAACATGCTTTTCCACTGGAAGCTTAGTAACTTATCACAGCTCCTACCAGTGCATTGTGATGTTCTTTCTGTTAGTCCTCAACCAGCTTGTTTCAGAGCGTCACATCCCTTCACAGTTCTTCTGGAACACATTGGGTCTGGGCTTCTGAAATGGTTTCTTTAACATCATATTGTTTGTTTATTTATATTTATTTTTAAGGTTTTGAGAGAGAGTGCGAGCCTGTGCACACAAGTGGGGGTGGGGGAAGGGGCAGAGGGAAAGGGAGAAGCAGGCTCCCTGCTGAGCAGGGAGCCCAACATGGGACTTGATCCCAGGACCCTGAGATCATGACCTGAGCTGAAGGCAGACGCTTAACTGATTGGGCCACCCAGGTACCCCTAACAGCATATTGTTTAAATGCTGCTGCAGATCTTATACATTAGCAGAGTATATTTTAATACTAGTTTTTGTTTAAAAACATCTTTGAAGGATTGGAGATTTGATCAAAGATGCAACATGCAAATGGAAGTCTGGAGGTGTAGACGTTATGATGTAACGGATTAGGAGCCTACTGATTATATTCCCTTTATAGATGTTCTCAAATCCCAGCATCCTTGGGAAAGGAGTGGCTCTGCTTTCACACCAGCTGGTTGACCAGGATGAAGTTAAAGCTGCCGTCCTAGGCTACAGAAAGTTCTACATGAGCCAATTAACTGACCTCACAGTTGATAATGTAGTTTGGGGATTGAGAGAACTTGTTGAGAGCTGATGAATGATGTGTGGCAGTACATGGGGACTGTGATAGGAATGGTGAGAGGGGTTGGGAGTTTGGGTGATGAACAGATTGTGGTAGGGGCGGGCGGGCATTTGGTAAGGACTTCGTAGAGGTGGAGGGAATTCACACGAACAAGAGCCTGAGGGGCCTGTGTTTCAGGACAGGGCACCGTGTGCAGAGACAAGGAGTGGTGGGCTTCTGCAGAGATGGGCCGGGGGCAATGAGGATGGAAAGGGGGTTGGGGGCAGGTGTAGAGGGTCTTAAATATATCTCATGGGCAGCTAACATGCGCTGAAAGCTTTTGAGTGAAGGAGAAAAAATCCAAAGAGCTGCATTTTACGAAACCCAGTCTGTCAGTAAGTCTGGATTAGGATTTTATTCGAGTTTGGCTGCACATTGCAATCACCTGGAGACTTTAAAAAAACAAAAAGCAAAAACCAGAACTGATGTCTGAGCGGCCCCCCCCCCCCCCCCCCCCCCCCCCCCCCGCCCCGAGATTCTGATTCAGAGCCTGCTGTTAGTCTTGGGTTTTGAGAGTTTTAAAAGCTCCCCAGGTGATTCTAAAGTGCTGCAAAGCCTGAGAACGGAGGCCCAGCCCCCTGATAAGATCTTGATGTAGTGTTTACTCATTGTGTTGAGCCACTTCTGGCTGGGCAAATGCAGAATCAACTGGTGGAAAAGTATTTTTAAAGTGCTTCTGTAACATTTATTTATAATATTCCACATACTTCAGTGCCTTGGTTAGAATAACTGTTTTCTCCTAAGTGCCTACAAATTTTTACTTCGGAAGTAGATGGTGATAAATAGGCTTTTGGAAGGGACCCATAATCATCTTGGGAATTTGGTCACATGGAAAGTTTTTAAATTTTTTTTGCATTAAAAATAAAAGGGCAACAACATAAAACAAACACATTTATCACAGCAAGAATTCAAGAAAATAAATGCAACTGTAGTGTGAAAACACCAAATTTGCCATTATAAAAATATAAATCCTAATGTGTGGAATTGTTGAATCGCTGTATTGTACACCTGAAGCTAATATAACACCGTATGTTAATGATAGTGGAATTAGGAAAAAAAAATCCTCAAAAACGTGCTGCTGGAAGAGTGCCAGTTTCCAAACACTGTATGTCCGTGGTTTTCAAACTTGAGGATGCATCTGACTCATCTAGAGGGCGGTCAAACTGCTGGACTGCAGTTCCAGATTTAGCAGGCCCCAGACGGCCCGAGAACGTGCATTTCTAAAGTGCTTCCATGTGATGCTGCCGCTGGTCCAGACACCACGCTTTGGGAAGCGAGAACCACGACTGCGTGAGGTCCCAATTTCCAAGGAAAAATGGCCTGACAAAATGTGGTTGCAGGACATGAGTTTTGCTTTTCTTTTCATGCAAGGTGAGGGGCTTATCTTGGCAATTAGGGACTGTAACCCACTCACCTCCTCCCCCCACCCCCTGCCCCAGGTCAAGCCAGCTCCCCCTCCCCCCACATCTGTGTGTTCCAGGGAGTTGCTGCCAGGGCCTTCCTGGGGTAGGTGGACGAGACCATTGTCTAGTCATTCTCCTTACTCTTCTTTCAACATTTACTGCAAAAGGGTCATAGTGTATCCAGTCATACTACTATATAACATACTCTTTATCTTACAGTAAAAAATTTTTGTAAGTTCGTTTAAAATCCTTTCCCTGCCTCCCACACTCTACCAAGTATGAAGAGTTAAAAAAATCTCTACCCTTTTACACTTCCGCTCCATCCATGTTCTCCTAAAGGTAGGTTCTTGTTGTGTGTTCTCAGTGGTGTTTTGGAAGATTTCATGATTGGCCCCTGTCTAGGTACCAACTTTTGTAAGCTGCTCTGTGCAGCCTTCCTGGTAGATGAGGGGACGTTTGCAGTACACCTTGGGAGGGAGGAGAAGCGGAAATCATTTTCAGATGTTTAAATGAAACATGTTTCTAATTGAAAGCATGAAGAGAATGTACACATGAAAGTGCCTGGGGGCTGATGTCTGGCACAGGCTTAGCTTTGAAAGCCCAGTCCTGTTCTCCCTTGTGGCCACTTCTGTTCTCGCTGGGTGGAGCCCATTTCCATTCCTGTGACATTCCATAAATAACCGTGGCCTGGTAGGGACCCAGTGATCATCAGTTGGCCAAGAAAATGCTGATAAATTAGAATCCTGAACCCTGGAACTGCATAGTTTTGGGCTTTGAATTCTAGAAGCCTAATTTGGTAAGAGCTCTTGGGGACCATTTTAGAAAAAGCAGTTACTGCCCTCCTCCTGCCCCCAAACATGTACAGGTGCAGAGGCCAAGGTTAAATAACTTACCCCAAGGTCACCAAGGGAGTTGGCTGCATTTTTCTTTGCTTTTTAAGAATCCTTTCCCACTTTTGGAAAAGTTGTCAGCCTAGTGTTCTGGCACTTGATGGTCATTTCTTATCATTATTGGCTGTAACTAATAGGAATCATATTGTAGGAAGATGGGAAAAGTATCTTTTCTCTTTTATAGAAGAACAGGAGGTCAAAGAGCTTTTAGTTGTGGTCATTTGGCTCGTCCATAACTGAGCCTGCTCTGGTTCATATCCCTCATCTATTTTGTAAATATCTGTGGACTGAATCTGACATTGAATTTTATGGGAGATGCAGTAGTGTGATCTGCCCGAGGACCAAGAGTTGAAGTCAAAAGTGGACTGATAACAAAGTCAGTTGGCGTAAATCAGTGCATTTGGACAAACAAAGAAGAAACTGAAGGAATCCTGTCTGTTGGACTATAACATCAACCTAATTAAATTTAAGTCAGTCACCTCTAAACTCCTCTAGTACCTTGCCTATGATGAAATCCACTTACCTTAACCATGGCCCATAGGCCTGCCAACTTGAAAACTCTAACTGCAGTTCTGGTGATTCAGAGTATATGCATCCTATCAAAAAGGAGATAAAGAGCTCATTTCTTTTTGGTTGCCTTTCATTGTAACAGGAGGAATGGTATACGGGGCACTGGCTTTTAAAAACAAAAGTATAAAAGTGTATGTTGGATGCTTCTCAATCTGGGCATCCTTCTGTCCTTAAAAACAAAAAAGTGGGTTGGATTCCATTTCTCAAACAGTCACTCCAAGCTCAAAAAGCTTATGCCAGATGAAGACTGTTGCACTTTTTGGAGTTTGAGATGGGACTTGGGCTTTTTTTGCCGAGTCTTGTTTGGATATCTAAAATTTAAACTTGAGCTACAGAGCACAGCTTACAAAAGAAGGGCAAAGCATTTTCTTAAGCTTTTCCTTTGTTTCTGATGCATTTCTGAGAGGCATTCTAATAAAGTGGTTAAGAATGATGATGTTGCAGCCAGTTCACTTGGATTCAGTTCCCAGCTCTTCTATTTACTCATAATCGTGTGACCTTTGGCAAGTTACATAACCCTGTGTCTGTTTCTTCATCAGTAAAATAGGCAAAATAAAACATCGACTTACAGCAGTTGCTGGGGGATTAAATTGTTGATACCTCATTAGAACAGTGCCTGGCACATAAGAAGCCATTAATAAATATTAGCTATCATCATCTTTTCCATCATGTTTTTTTAAAATTATTTTTTAGAAACAGTGTGAGTGGTGGTGGGGGAGGGGCAGAGGGACGCGGGCTTGAGCTCCCGGCCCTGAGATCATGACCTGAGCCAAAACCAGGAGTTGGATGCTTAATTGACCAAGCCACCCAGGTGCCCCTCCATCGTGTTTTTATTTTTATTTTTATTTTTTTTAAAGATTTTATTTATTTTTTAGAGAGCGAGCGAGAGAGAAACAGCATGAGAGGGGAGAGGGTCAGAGGGAGAAGCAGGCTCCCCGCCGAGCCGGGAGCCCGATGTGGGACTCGATCCCAGGACCCTGGGATCATGACCTGAGCCGAAGGCAGACGCTCAACCATCTGAGCCACCCAGGCGCCCTCCATCGTGTTTTTAAATACAGTTTTTTTTTGGGGGGGGAAATCCTGGTGCTAACGTGAAGGCTTTGGAAGAATTTGTGATGTCTATAATGCTTTTCTTCAAAGTCATGTCTTCTGTTGTCTTTCTGCAGCAAGCTGTGTTCCACCGTGCCAGAACGGAGGGATGTGTCTCCGGCCTCAACTCTGTGTGTGTAAACCGGGGACCAAGGGCAAGGCCTGTGAGACCACAGCTGCCCAGGACACCTCGTCACCAGGCTTTGGGGGGCAGAGTCCTGGGGCTGCTTCCTCCTGGGTCCCTCCTGAGCAAGCAGCAAAACACACTTCATTGAAGAAGGCAGACAGTCTACCACGAGTCAGCCCCATGGCCCAGATGACCTTGACCCTCAAGCCGAAGCCTTCAATAGGACTCTCCCAGCAGATTCATTCTCAGTGAGTGTTTTCAATTTGCCTCCACTCAGGAGCACCTTAATTATTGTCCTGGATGCCCTGCATGCCCTGCTTTCAGTCACTCTGCTTTTCCTGCACAATTTGCTAAAATCACTTGGATAATGATGTCTTTTCTTTCCTTAAGGTTTTACATGTTATGCTTACACATCAAGTCTCTTAAACGTATTTGGTATGTGTGTTTAGCCTCTGCAGGGAAGATTGACCATAAATGTAAACCAAAGCATTGGAGAGGACTAGGGGAATCAAGGTGGGACAGGAATAAGAAAGATAGTTGTTTGTGGTGCAGTTGTGAGTTAAAAAATTCTTCTTTTTTAGGGGTGGGGGGAAGTGTCTAGAGTTTTGAAATAATTGAAGGGAAACAGTGAGGGAAGTTTGCGAAGATACATGGAAATGGCAGGAGCTCCGCTCTGCACAGAGAAGGTATTCAAGTGAGCGGAAGCCCTGGGGAAGAGCATTTCTCAACCTCAGTAGCAGGTTAAGTGTCTCTTCTATTAACACCATGTTTTCCTCCCAGTTGCCACCCAGGTCCATTTTTGGTGAATGAGCCTGTGTTCTATTTATGGGAACGTGGTTTTTTCTTAGTGTTTGGAAGTAAATGCCATTCTGAACACAATGAGGACTCCTGGATAAGACTGCTTATCCCTGCCCTCCTCTGAGTGGCCCGAGGAGCACCTCCTCGCCGCCCAGCGTCCTTACGCACGTTGCTTCCTTTTAATTAGCTACTCGACATGTATAACAAGATGTAGAAGGTACTGCATCTCTCACTTGTCATTTGTCTAGGAATGTAAAATACAGGAAGTTCTCCACTTGAAAATGGGCTTGACCCAGAGGTTCATTTGTAAGTCACTTGCTGGGAGTTTAGAATACTTTCCCCCCCTAGAGACAGCTTCCACATGGTGATTAGTACCTAGGCAGCCCACAGAAGTTATTTAATCTGCTAGTATAGATGAAATTACCCTAATTTATGCTTCCCCATCAAGCAGGCCACCTACTGTCCCTGCTGAGTGGGGTCCTCATACTTTTTCCTCTGTCTTCTTATTCCCTCCTCACTGCTCTTCATTCTGTTTTTCTTTCATTTTTTTCTCTCATTTCTTCTTATCCTTCAGTTCTACCATGGTAAACAGATTCGGGGGGCTAGTTTGAAATCTAACCACTTTGCTAGCATTTCCCTTGGAGAACACATCCTGCAGCCTGCAACAAGAAGGATTGGTGGTTCCAGCGAATCTGTGGTCACGGCTTACTGCATGTCGGGGACTCTTTTCAAGTGCTTTGTCTGTATTCCTAATTTACAACTCACAGTGACCCCAGAAGGTGGGTACAATGATTAGCCCCCCTTTTACAGGTAGGGAAACTGAGGGTACAGAGTGGTTATGTAATTTGGTCAAGGTCACACACTTAATAAGTGAATAATATTAACACATGTTAGGCTTTAAATAGAGGCAGGTAAGATTCAGCATCCGTGCCCTGAAGTAGAGGATGGCAACTTTTTCTGTAAAGGGCCAGGTCATAAATATTTTCAGCTTTGTGGGACATATGGTTTCTGTTGTAGCTTCTCAACTCTGCCGTTTAACACAAAAGCAGCCGTAGATGGTGAATAAACGGACACGTGTGACTGATCCAATAAAACTTTATTGATGGACACTGAAATTTGGATTTCGTATAAATTTCATGTGTCACCCGATATTCTTCTTTTGTTTTTCCCCCCCTTTCAACCATTAAAAAATAATCATAAGAATATAAGAATTCTTATGATTTGCTGATGCTTTCTCTAAAAGATAGTGGTGCTTTTTCGGGCCAGAACATGAATGTAACTGTGTGTCCTTGAAATGATACAAAGCTTTGGGGATACCCTAGCTAGACATCTCTCGTCCAGCATTGTCCTGCATCTTAAAAACAAAGAAGAGTTCCGTGCTGAACAGTGCCTTGGCAATCGAGAGTCAGGTTACCGTGCATTGCGATTATTTTTTTTCTTGCGTTACTACTTACATAAACTGTGAAGTAATTTACAAGCGATCTCATTCATCTTGAATATCACCATCTACTGTTACAATTTGACCCTCTGTGATGTGTATATATAGATTGTTAGTAAGAACCATATGTCAGAAGTCAGATAAAGGAGGAACTTTTTCTTTCTTTTTTTGTAGCAGCAGTATAATTTAGAGAAGAATGTTGTAAGTCAAAGAGGTGGCTAAGGTTTCAGCTCGAACACGGCTTTGGAAAAATAAGTCCGTAGATACATTTGCTTCAGAGGCTTCATCTGCTGAATGAAGACCCTTTTAACCATGCCATTGTTACAGGGCGTTTGTATGTGGATGTGCCTCCAGTGTGGTTTTGGGTAAAGAGACGAGATAGCCTGAGACACTAACAATTCTGACAATTTCTTTCCTTTTTTTTTTTTTTTTAAGTATTATTTATTTATTTGGGAGAGAGAGAGAGAGAGAACAGAAGGGGAGAGGGAGAAGCAGACTCCCTGCTGAGCAGGGAGCCCGATGTGGGGCTCTATCCCAGGACCTTGGGATCATGACCTGAGCTGAAGGCAGATACTTAACCGTCTGAGGCACCCAGTTGCCCTAATTCTGACAATTTCTTAATAAACTTTTATACGTTAATACATCGTACTAAGATGTACAAGATCCATTTCTGCTCTTTTAAGGAGGTTTTGAAATGATCTGTGAGCTGTAACTTGCAAGAGACGCCAAGGCAGGGGTGCAGTTGGCCCACAGATGATTTTAGGTAATGACCTAATCACGTGAAACCCTATTTAATCAAACCGCCAAAGAACACAGATGATAGGACCATTTTTGGCTACTTTTGGGAGATTTAACAATTCTTTTTTTTAAGATTATTTATTTATTTATTTATTTGAGACCGAGAGAATGAGAGAGAGAGAGCACATGAGAGGAGGGAGGGACAGAGGCAGAAGCAGGCTCCCTGCCGAGCAGGGAGCCCGATGCGGGACTCGATCCCGGGACTCCAGGATCATGACCTGAGCCGAAGGCAGTTGCTTAACCAACTGAGCCACCCAGGCGCCCAAGATTTAACAATTCTTAAGTTACCTTTTTTTTTTTTTCTTTTAAGATTGCCTCCTTTAGGGGGTTTCAAGGTTTTGTTTTATTTTTATCTACTGAAGGAGATTGATGAAGCCCCCTTAAGGTGCTTGTAGACATAAAGATAGCTAAAATATCAAAATGTGTATTTAGTGTTATACTCATCATGTGGCATACGAAGCCCTTTAGTCTTGATCATTTATTACCCAAGCTCTTATTGAACACATTCTGTGTCCCATGCATGCACCATTATAGGGGTGCAGGGTACAGAATGAACGAATACACAAAATGTCTGCCTTCCCGGAGCTTATGGTCTGCAAAGTGGGAGACATTTGAAAGTGGCATAATTAAACCATTATCATAAGTGCTGTGGTGAAAATTGTAGTGAGGGGTCAGGAGTGCTGTGTGGGTTCCGGGTTGGAAGGCATGAGGGCTCTGGTGGTCTTAATCGGCTGTCAGGGAAGACCCAACTGAGAAGGTGACATTTAAGCAAAGGCCTGAAGGAAGTGAGAGCATGAACCCTGAAGATGGGTGTGTGCATGGCATGTTTGCAGGAACAGTGACTTTAGTAAAACTGTGTGATGTTAAAACTACACGTTTTATGTAGGTGAGCCGTAGATGAATTGGTTTTACCTTTGGCCAGATTGGTTTTAGAGAGCTTGACTTAGGACCAGATACCGAGTTCTTTAGGAAATCAAAGGAAGGAGCAATTGTTTCCAGATTTTGGAGTGTTGGGAAATTGGGGGTCCAGGGATGGCTCTAGAGAAGGTGAGCTTGAAAAAATGGTGAAATTTGGACACAAAGAACTGGATAAGAAGGGCATTTCCAGGAATGGCAACGATGTGACATCAGAAATCATGATGTATTAGTTACCTACTGCTGTGTAACAGATCACTCCAAAACTCTGTAGCCTCAAACAATAAACATTTATTGTCTGACAGTCTCTGTAGGCAAGGAACCCAGGAGGTGCTTAGCTGGGGGTTGTGGCTCAGTGTCTGTCATGAGGTTGCAGTCTGCAGGGGCGGCTCGACCAGGGCTGGCGTTCACTCATGCCCATGGCCGTTAGTTAGCAGGATGCTTCACTTCCTCTCAACATGGAGCTCTCTGCAGAACTGCCTGAGAGTCCTCACAGCATGGCCACTGGCTTCCTCCAAGGCCAGTGATCCCCCACTGGAGAGAGCAAGGAGAAAGCCACAGAGCCTTTGTGGTCTTCAGTCTTGAAAATACACACCTTCACTTCCACTACATTCTACTCATTAGAAGTGAGTCCCTAAGTCGAGTGCATCCTCAAAGGAGTGAAATTAAGCTGCTCTGCTTGAAGGGACAAATTATCAAAGAATTTTTGGATGTACTTAAAACAAAAAAGACTACATTTAGGATATGATTTGATTGGAACTTGATATAGATGCAGACTAGTGGTAATAAAAGGTTTTAAGGATTGGTTTAAAAAACCAAGTTTAACACTTAAAATTTTAACAGAACAATTCCAAAAAGATACAACAAAGCAAAATAGAAAAAAAGAAAGGAATACAGAGGGAAACTATAGTTTAAAAGAGGCTTAAGAAACATGCTAACTAATCACAATGTTTGGACTATGTCCATCCTGATTCAAGAAAAATTGTAAATAAAAGAAAAAGATGATGATGTATTAGGTGAATCATGAAAATGATGACATTGATTGGAAATTAAATGATAGAAAAGAATGATTATTGATTTGAGGGTCTGTGATGAAGATGTTATAGTTGTGTAAGGAGAATGATATTAAAGTATTTGCAGATGAAGTCATACACTGTCTGAGCTTTGATTGAAATTATTCAGTGGGTTGAGGTGTAGAGGTAACACGATTGGCCATGAGGAGATAATTACTGAAGCTGGATGATGGGTCCATGAGGTTTCTCACAGAACTCTATTTTTGATGTTTTCTGTAATGAAGAGTAACAACAACAATAGAACAAATCAAAAGAAAATTTCAAGTGGGAGGAAGGCTGTGATTTTTTTTTTTCTGCCTTGGAAAATTAATCTGGCTGTGGTATCTGCAGTGGATTAGTCTGAGAGGTCACTGGAGGATGGTTCTGTGACAGGTGTAGAGGAAGGACATGAACTCAGGAGTGCCTATAAGTGAAAAACCTTGGCATGTCATGAAATGTGGGAGGCAAAGGTAAAGAGGATTAGGTATGATCCAAGCTTGGGACTGTGGGAGGAAGGGGGGATGTGGAAGTCTTCTCATCCTGCTGTTTTTGAAAGTTTTTTTGGTAATATCATGGATCTCCAAGGTCTGAAGTGGTTGATACTTGGTGAATGGATAGTCTCTGACAGAGCTTTATGGATGAATAGGCGGGATCATTCTCTCTTCCCTGTCAGGGACTAAAAGCAAGTGGGTGTCAGTGGTTCATGTCTGGACACTTGGTCAGGTATTGGTTTGGAAAGACCCTGGCCAGGGCATCCTGGTGGTAGTCACTGCTGTAGATGGTAGTTTCATTCATGCTTTTCATGGAAGTTGTTCATTATTATGGTGTTCCTTTTCCCAGTTTTGGCTGGCCCACATCACAGCTACTCTGTAAGCTAAAAAAAGACCAAATGTTGCCTCCTCATCCTGAATGCAAATTTTGACAGCCACTTCCGATTCTTTGAACTCCTTCTTGACTTTATAATATGGAAGTCCTTAGAAAATTCCATATTAACACTTCAGGTTACTTTAGGATTGTATCCTGTAGATGTTCTCTGTATGGAGCTGTCAACATATTTGTTGAAGAATTGCCACTTTTAGGTCACAGGTGCATCTCTAGCGTCTGTCTTTCATCCTCTGTAAAAAAAGGTGTTAATGCTTCTAAGTTATGGCGGGGAGACTCGACAAAGGAGCAAAATTCAAAACTGTTCAGCTTTCCAGAAATTTTTCATCACCTGTCAGTATAATTATTCACATATATATTGAAGTGCCCCATAAAAGTTTATCGTTAGTCCTCAGCGTTGCTCACTGAGACTGTTTGGACTTGTGTAAAATGTTTGTCTTTTTTTTTTTTTTTCAAGATTTTATTTATTTATTTGACAGAGAGAGACACAGCGAGAGAGGGAACACAAGCAGAGGAAGTGGGAGAGGGAGAAGCAGGCTTCCTGCCGAGCAGGGAGCCCGATGTGGGGCTTGATCCCAGGACCCTGGGATCATGACCTGCGCCGAAGGCAGATGCTTAACGACTGAGCCACCCAGGAGCCCCAAAATGTCTGTCTTTATCCATGTTAATCATGATGGATGTTATAGGCACTGACCATGGAACCACAAGTGGAGGTCATGAGGACCATTCTTTTTTTTTTTTTTTTTTACATACATTAAAGTGCATGCACTTTAATTTTTTTTTTTTTAAAGACTTTATTTATTTATTTGAGAGAGAGAGAATGAGAGAGAGCACAGAGAGAGGGGAGGGTCAGAGGGAGAAGCAGACTCCCTGCCGAGCAGGGAGCCCGATGCGGGACTCGATCCAGGGACTCCAGGATCATGACCTGAGCCGAAGGCAGTCGCTTAACCAACTGAGCCACCCAGGCGCCCCATGAGGACCATTCTTTAGCTGCCAATGTCTTTTGGTCATTAGAGAGGGTTGGTACAAATGACCACTGCTTTGCCAAATGAAAGCTGTTATCTGTACGGTATAAGGAGGAAGCACTTTTGAAGGAGACACTGTACCCAGTTCCCTCTCTTGGAGCTTGAGAAGGAAGTCTGGTTTTACTCAGGATATGGATGTCAAATCTATCTAGGGAGCCCACATGTGTCCCATCTTTTTTCTTCCCTGGTGATGGCTATTTTCATCATCTTATGGTGTCCTGATGTTAGAGAGGATGGTGGTTCGTTTCCCTGGAAAAATCCTGTCATGTCTCAGTCCAGGGGAGGGGGACTGCATTTATCTAATGGCGTTAACTCTCCCTCTTTTTCATTCTCTTCTTCCCAGGGATGCGGTGAAGAGAAAGGAAGCAAATGAGCAAATGTTCTTTTAAAAGACAGGAGTAATTCAAATGCGTTCTATATTTATCAAGTGAGCTCATAGTATGCCAGATATTTTCTAAATATAGGCAAGGCCCTTTAGAATCCACATTGAGATGATGGGTTCCACTTTCAAAGTTCTTGAGAACTGAATACATTGCGTTTACCATGGGTCAGTGGATGGGAGGCAGTGCTGAGTGATGTCTGGGCTGTGGAGAAGACAGTGCCACACTGTCCTTTATCTCTGCCCCGTTCTTACCTTCCTGGCACCATGGTTGTGAATCTTAAAAAAAAAAAGCAAAAAACAACCAAAACCCAAAAATGATATGCTGTGATATCTACAAGGGTGGGGGGCTTAGTGTAATGTTCTTTCCAGTACTTCCTCCTAATTAACAGCAACAACAATAACAGTGAAATGTAAGCTCATTCCCTTTATTTGGACTTTCTCATACTACCCTGAAAGGGGGGGAAACCTTCATTATAAAACTACACCAACAGTTAAAACTTTGGGGAGAAGTTTTAAGGGTTTTGTAGCATAATTATTGAGATTGGGATCTTACCTGAACTTATGAAAGAAGTCAAGAAAATGGTCAATACTTGAATGGGCAGTTTCCCCAAATGATATCTCAGCCTGGGGGGGGACCTTGCTCAGTATTGACCCTCACTCCCTACTCTGCTGATCGTCCCACAGGGCTCCCTTCTGTAGCTTCTTCTACTCCCCATTATCATAACACTCACTACACAGTCTTTCATCTCTTTATTACCATAGGTACACAGAAGGGCTACAATAATGTTTAATACATTTTTTGAGTTATTTCTAGAGGAAAAAAAATAAGGTCTAAATCCTTGTTTGAGTATTGTCTCATGAATACCTACCTATATTGCAAGGAGTTAACCTTTTTCTCTTGGAATAATGCTGTTTGCCTTTGGAAAGCCCTGAACGTTTTGCAGAGTCCTTTGCATTCCTGGTGTATCTGGTCTACCTAACATGTCTATGCAGTGAAGGTCTTGATCCTACTTTCTGATGTGGAAAAAAAGGCACAGTGGCAGACAGTTGACGAAAAGAAACTCAATCCAAGGATTTTAGTGTACATTTTATGACACCGTAGGGATGGGGTGAGAACTCATAATTTGAATCAGTGATTGCTTTTATAATTTTATATGCATATTTTAAACTTAAAAAATTGAAGTTTAATTGAGATTACATACATAGAGTCCACAAATCAGAAGTGCATTAAGCCTAGCGATTATCCCAAAGCGATAACACACTCCTGTAAGTACCATACACATCACAGAGTAGAAAATTGCCAGCACCACATAAGCCTCCTTGTTCCTAGATCTGCCTTCTCCCTCCTTCCCAAAGGGAGCTGTTGTCTGGACTTCTAACACCAGAAATCCAGTTTTTCAACAGCATATCTATCAACGAATCATGTAATGCATATTTTTTCACTCCTTGTTATGTCTGAGATTCATCTATGTGGTTGTGCGTGGCTGGAGTTCACATGTACAGGGCCAGAGACTATTTCATCGTGTGAATATACCACAGTCTATTATTTATTCTGCTCTTGATGGATGTTTGGAATTTTTCTAGGTTTTGGTTCTTAGGAATAATGCTGTGGAGGTAGGTATGTGTGGGAATTCCAGAAGACCTTTGTGAGTTCATCAGAAAACCACTCCCAACGGGACATAGCAATGCCAAGGTTTGAGAAAGACTTCATGATCCATTGTATAACGTGTGATCATATTAGTATCATCTGTTGGTCAGCACTATTTTGTTTGTCAGCACTTAGGGAAGATGGTGGGTGAGATGGTGTTTGAGGAACTGGAAGCAGGGAATCTTTTTTTCCTGAGTGGGACTTGGCGGGAAGAGTGGACTGTGGGATGGGGGTGGGGGAGGCAGGGGAAGGAGAGGGGAGGGCACTTGTGCATTGCCCTGTCTGCACCCCGCCGAGTCCTACGAGGAAAGCTTGGCCAGGGGTAGTTTTGAGATAGAACCAGCAGCTGACTGGGTTTAAGTTCTGATGAAAGGTACATAAGGAATTGGAAACTCAAAGTGTGTAATTAAAAAGCGCAAGTGCTGGGATAGAGTTTGCTCTCTAGTTTCATTGCTAGAAATCAAGATGATGTTTTGATGTTGTGTACTAACAATGATAGCTTATATTTACTGAGTGCTTATGCTGTCCCAGTTCTCTTTCATCTGCCTCTTCCTTCTTCCACTTTTAAGGACACTTGTAATTATATTGGGCTCATCTGGATAATTCAGGATAACTTTCCCCATCTCAGGGTCAGCTGATTAGCAGCCTTAATTTTATTTGCAACTTTAATTTCCTTTTGCCAGGTACCCTAACATATTCACAGGTTTTGGATGTGGACATCTTTGAGGGGCTTGGTAAAATTATTTTGGTAATAATGCTAAAGCCATTATTCTGATTTCCAGAGTATTTTCTCAAGGACCCAGTCTTGTTTTTGTGATCTTCCCTGATACTCAAGAGTGAGCCATATCATAAGGGATAGTAAATAATCATCAAATCACCCTCAATTAATAGCATAGCCAGACCTTATGACTCTGATAAGGGATAGTAAATAATCATCAAATCACCCTCAATTAATAGCATAGCCAGACCTTATTTAAGCACTTCACATAGATTTAAGGCCTAAATGTGGCCGCCACTGTTCTCTGAAGTCTTGGGACCAGCACCCTCAGGCACTTGTAGTGGCTGGAAGAGGGGAAAACCAAAATCCTAGAGCTGTTCAGGCAGCAGGAGGGGCCCTTAAGCCCTTAGTCTTGTGAAGCTTGGGATTGAAAAATCAACACCACTCATAAACAAGTACTTTTTGACATACAACAGCCCCAAGCACTAGACAAGTGGGTTGCGGGCTCTGATTGCAGCCATCTTGGGGGAAGTTTAGGAAGGGATGGGCAGACATGGAGAGGAGTCGGGAAAGGGCTAGGAATGCCCCTTTCTTCCATAATTTGATGGGGGCCCTTAAGCCTGATAATGTATTTCCTATATGATTATTCTGTGTTGAAATAAATTTGTGCACTGGAAATGAATTAGTTGTTCAAGGACTTGCTGCAAACTGATGAAGGAACTGGGGTGGAAGCACACACGGATCCACTGATAAGCAGCTGGGACAGAATGCAACATGGTGGACACATGGGACCCATGAGCTTTAGCCCTGGCCTGCATGGCTGATCCCAAACCGGAGAATACTTTTTCGAACCTGACTTTGGGTGTTGTGTAGATTACAGTAAAAATTCTTCTTTACATTTGGATAGGTCTGGCATTCCATAGATACTGCCCATGAATCCTTCCAGTGTGCCCCTAGCGTTGCACTAAATCCTCTTTCCTTGTTTTCCTTGGCTTAACAGTTTATGTTCAAGCAATGTGTAGACTATATTTTAAGACTAAACTTTTATAGCTATTCTCTGCCCCAGCGTTGCCTGGGATCAGAATAAAAAACCTGTAAGATGTAAGTCCTGTGTGAGGGAGGTGATGAGTACAACTCACATTATAATAAGCATAAACAGGAAATAAAAAACCAAGTTAATTTGTGTGGTAAACATGCTTAGTTAGTATGTTTTCACTGTGGTTCTCAAGGTGAAGTATATTTTTGACCTTTTTATCTGTTCCTTGAATGTGTTAGAGATGACCTAGCAGAAAGAGCTGATCCTATGGTCCCAGAGGCAGGAACTTCTAAGTGGAAAGAGTGTCTCCTTAAACACTGTGGAGAAAAGAAACCCCAGATTTCACTAATCCAGGAAAAAATGACTGTCATTTTTCAGGACTGCTATTTCTGGACAAGATGTTTGTGTGTTTATGCAGGATAGCAGGAGGAACTGGGAAGACTGGATGAAATTAAATTGTGGATTGGAGAATGTTCCTATACCCACTAGGGTTAGGTGGGATTTTATCAAGTATGAAGTCTGGTCCACAACTGGAGGGATCTTTTCAAAATATAAGTCTTGTCTTGCCCTGCTCTACATAAGAGCCATCAGTGGCTTCCAGTGCTCTGAGGATAAAGATGAGTTCTCCCCTCCCGGGACATCAGACTCCCTGGTCTCACCTTGTACCTTATCCCCTGGTTGTCGTAATGCGCAGGCACCAGCCTGTCACCATGTCCCAGGCAGCTCCTTAACCCTGTCCAGCGCCTTCCTGACCCTTTGTCTGTCTGCAGTCTGCCCCTTCCCTCGCCCGTGCTCCTCTTCCCTGCTAACACCTGCTCTTGTTACTGATTTCCGTTCTCTCAGGGAAGCATTCCCTGAGACCTTTGTTATTCCCTCAAAGATGCTCCTGTGACACCATTTCCCCATCCCCTCCCTTCATAGCATTCACTTCAATTTGTGTGATTTACTCTTCTTGGCATGATGCTCCCTCGGTGAATGGATACATGTAGGTGATACTAACCCTACTCTGAATCCAGAGGTCCGACCATGCAGGAATGCAAATAGTGACCCAATGGCTAAGCTGCCTCAGTTTCCTCAAAGTAATCCGAAGAGCCCAGTCTAATGAGTCACTGATGAGAGGAGGCAAAATTTGACTCTGTCATCCCCCACCCCATTCTGGGGCAGCAGTTTGACCCTGACATCGCATCCTTATGGTGGGGCTTCTAGGTGACGCTAGGACCCACTTGCTGTGTATCTCTGACCGTTACAAGGATTTTTCTTTGGTCAGACTCTGTTTAGTTCTCTGGATCTTCTCCTCTTGACCTTTGCAACGTCAGGTCTTCTTGCTCCTTGCACTTCCTTGAACGCCAGTGACCACTGAGAGGCACGTTAGCAAGCCGAAAAGCGACCACTAAGCTCAGGCAGCCAGTCTGAAATGGACACAGAAAATCTGTTTTATGAGCTTGAATTTCCTAGTCCTCATGAATATTTAATGAAATATTAATTGATTTGTATCTTGACGGAAGATTGGGCTCAGTTCTCAACAGCAAACAGGGAGGGACAGGCAAACTCTAATTATTTTTATTTAGAGCTATTTTTCACTTATAGTGAAATCATTTTTCACTTAGACTTCATATGGTTCCAGAGTTACATGATTCATGGAGTTAGCTCTCACCGAAATGTGAAGAACTATTTTATCGATATCAGTGTCTTTGAAAAGAATTAATCCTGTTTTTTTGCCCCTTTTGAGAGTTATTTGAGTGTAATGGGACATGGAACAAGAATGTATTAGGTACAATCATTTTTCCATCTTCCAACACCTTCATCCAGCACAGATCATAAAATTTTATAACTTAAAAGGATGAATGTCTTGCCCAGAGTCACATGGGTGGGTAGTAACAGAGCTGGGACTTGAACCTGACCTCTTTTAGTCTACATTCTCCTTGCTGTTTTTTATACACCCTTGTCTGACTCTTCGCTGTCAAAATTATGAAAAAAAATTGGCACAGAATTTTTGAAGCCCCAAACCTAAAAAAGATAGAGGAGTGGTGAAAAATTTGTTAAGTGAATTTGCAAGCAAAACACTGTTGTTTGACAAAAAGTTGTTTATTTTCAAAACGATCAAGGTTCACTTACCAAAATGTGTCCTGTCTCAAGGAGAAAATGCGACAGTTACTTCTGTATCCTAAGTTGCCAATGTAGAAGCTGTTTTCAAATCCTTAAAAAGTAATTGGACTGTCTGCCACAGATACAGAACCTCCTTTTTAAAAATTCTCATCTTACGGCTTTTTTTTTTTTTTTTAAAGATTTTATTTATTCACATTAGAGATCGAGCACGAGCAGGGGGAGGAGCAGAGGGAGAGGGACAAGCAGACTCCGCGCTGAGCAGGCTCAGGGAGTCCCACGTGGGGCATGATCCCTTGACCCTGGGATCATGACCTGAGCTGAAATCAAGAGTCAGATGCTTAACCAACTGAGCCACCCAGGCGCCCCTCATCTTAGGGCTTTCTTGACATAGGCATCACTTTTATTGCTTGTGAAGTGCACTGCCTTTATTCTTTGCTGGATGTTGGTGTTTTGCCAAGTGCTGGTATTTGGAGATTTGATGGACAGAGTCTAAAGTGAGACATCATTCTTCCTTAATTTGTTCAAAGCCTCTTTATGCAGCAGCTAATCCTTCTTAATTATATTTCTAGGAAGGATGTTCTTAACTCCAACAGGAAGACGACATAGACATTTTGAGATTATTAGGATACACTTCACTCTGAGAAAAGGAATTTGAGAGGAAATGCTTTCTGTTTCCCCTACCTCACTCAGGGAGTACAACAGCCATGCACCTTCTAGGCCCTCCACAAAACTCTTCTCTTTCTGTTCCTCTTCCATTGCTGTAGCTCTTCTTTATCTCTTGGCTTAATGAAGCTGTTTTGAAGGAGAAAAAAAGAATTCCTAAAAAACCCATTTCTACGAATGAGGCAAGCATTTCACGACAGAATTGCTTGCATGTCTTGAAAGGTGACTTGTGAATGTAAATAGCTGGAGAATTTAGTGTCTTAGAAATATATGTAAGGTTGAAACACTTTGCAGTCTCCTTGATTTAATTTCTTTGTTGCCACGTTGCTTTGTATTAATTTAAATAGTGATTTTTATTTGAAAATAAATAGGTTGTATTAGATCATTTCAGACCCTTGATAATTTGAAGAGAGTACATGTGGTCACTGTCAAATAAGACATTGATAAATCAAATGAATTGCAGTCTGTAAAGCATTAGTGGTTTTGAATATTCCTATGGAGTGTGATTTTATCACATTACTCACAGATAAAATTCAGTTTGCTTTTCGGGCGCCTGGGTGACTCAGATGGTTGGGCCTCTGCCGTCGGCTTGGGTCATGACCCCAGGGTCCTGGGATCGAATCCCACATCGGGCTCCCTGCTAGGCGGGGAGCCTGCTTCTCCCTCTGCCTCTGCCTCTCTCTCTCTCTGACTCTCATGAATAAATAAATAAAACATTATAAAAAAAATTGTTTGCTTTTCTTATTTTTTTATTGAGGTTGAAAAGTTTCCAAATGTTTATTAGCCCTTTGTATTTTTATATGAATAATCTATTAACATTCTTTATCCCATATAAATTTCTATTTACATAGAATTTCTATGTAATGTCTATAATTTCTTTTTTTATTTGTAAGAGCTTTTTTCATATTAAAGATCTCTTTGTGAAACATTTTTTTTAAAGATTTTATTAGAGTGTGAGTGAGCATGAGTGGGGGGAGGGGCAGAGGGAGAAGCAGACTCCCTGCTGAGCAGGGAGCCAGAAGCAGAAGCAGCGCTCAATCCCTGAGCCGAAGATGGATACCTAACTGATTAAGCCACCCAGACACCCCTCATTTTGTGAAACATTTCAAGAACTCTCAAAGTGGGGAGGGGCCCTTGTATACAGAGAATGTTATTAGTATCTACTGAATTTTTTATCCCCTAATTTGGAAGAAACTTCTTAAGTTGAATTTTTGAAAATTCCCACTCACCTGGGAGGACAGGAATACAATCAACGACTCGGGTAATATATTTCAAAATTCTTCAGTCCTGTGAGAGGCTTGGTGGTTGACCCAAACATAAATCTTCAGGTAACATTGAACCATCTTAATTGTCTAAGCTTGAATAGTTCTTAGTGTATTTCTTTTTTTTTTTTTTTTTAAGATTTTATTTATTTGACAGAGCGCACAAGCAGGGGGAGGGGTGGGCAGAGGGAGAAGCAGGCTCCCCACTGAGCAGGGAGCCTGATGCAGGGCTCAATCCTGCGAGTCCAGGATCATGATCTGAGCCGAAGGCAGTCGCTTAACCAACTGAGCCACCCAGGTGCCCGTTCTTAATGTATTTCTAACCCAGTTGCCTTATCCTAGGTTCACCATAATGAATATAAAAGCTCTGTTCTCCCCACCTCTGCAATACAAAAATCATTTTCTATAATTTTTAATTTAGTCTGTCAACAAATAGTGCCAACCATATGCCAAGACTTTCCAGTTGGAGGATCAGGCTAACATGCTTAGAAAGATAGTTAATAATGTGGGATAATATCTTATTGACTGACTTATTAGGTAGTACCTGTTACAGATTTCTAGTGGAGAATAAGGAAGGGAGCCATCAGTAGGGACTGGAATAAAGGAAGACTTACCAGAATCTGGAGGACTTGGAAAGTGAGACTGGCCTTTACATACAGGACATGACAGGATGGAAGATACGGTCGGAATGAGTCTCTGATTTCCATAGGACAGGTGGGAGATTGATCTATTTCGGGGGAATTGAAGAACAGTAGGAAGTGAAATTGAGTGGGTAGATCCAGATTATGGAAGGCCTTGACAGTTGGGGAGAGTGCCTTTGAGGGGGGCTGTGAGAAATGGAGAGATGCCCCTGAAAAAGAAGAAGATTTATTACCTGAGGGGAGCCAGGTCAGGCTGGTTCTGTGGCAATGTGAGGAGGGCCCAGGAGATTGATGCGTAGGTGAGAGAAATGTTCCTGAGGGAGCCGGCCTTGTAGCCCACCTCCCTCTCACAGTGACCACTGGAGAGGAAATCTAATTTTCTTTAAAAAAAGAAGGGATGCAGACTAGCAGTCCAGAAAACGCTTCCTTTGGATGCAGCCTAAGGAGTTAGGTATAGTCTAATGTTTATCTCTCTCTCTAGATATGTTAAGTCAAAGAATCTGTCATCTTAGCCACTTCAGGAATGGAAGATGGGGGGTTATCTTTGAAAGCTTTCTTTTTTCTTTTTCCACTCTCTCCCTGGATTCAAGTTCGTGGACCTGTAATGAGAAGCAGATTCTATTTCCTTCTGTGTTGATCAAACTAACACTCTTCAAAATGCATTTTGTGACCATTCATCATGCTCTGTAGAAAAGTCAAGGTCTCTTTTTTCTTTTTCAGATGTTATCAGACTCCTTTATTTACCTTTGTTGGCCCTACAGCTTTTGCCATGGCATGTTACCTTTGCCCCTTCCAATATAATCTCTGTGCCTCTGCTCTATGGTTTTCGTGTTCTGCTCACTGATATTCCCCCTCCAGTAGGTGATTGAACTCCCACATTGTTTATGATGTCATTACTGAGCTGAAAGTGAGCCTTGGATACTTGGGCACAGGCGTAAACACAGGTGTCTAACAACCTACATGACGATCGGGTCTGCATATCTTTATAGTTGAATAGCATTATCTGGTTTCTAGTTGGACTGTATTCTCATTAGTTGTTATTGAAAATAATGTAATAAAAAGAATTAACAGTAATTGAAATCTGAAACAAATTTCATTATTGTGTAATGTTAAATCATCAGTTTTGTTTCAGACCTCATGTATGTTTGTTTTTTAACTTAGCTGTTGAGACCTACAGGTTGCTAGGAAAGTTTTTGATTTGCTCTGGGAAGTAATCAGTCCAGCCCCAGGCTACTTGATAATAATGCTAGTGTGGTCTTTCACAAAATCAGAAATATTTCCCAAAGCCAGTGAAGAAATACTGTGCTTCTCTTAAAAAGAAAAAAAAAACTTGTCTTTATCACCTTTATATTCAGATTAATTTAGGATGTTCATTCACACTGGAATATCACTCAGCCATCAAAAGAATGAAATCTTGCCATTTGCAATGACGTGGATGGAGCTAGAGAGTATTATGCTAAGTAAAATAAGTTAGAGAAACACAAATACCATATGATTTCACTGAAATGTGAAATTTAAGAAACAAAACAAATGAACCTCTTTTACAGGTAAACCAAGAAACAGACTTTTTTTTTGATTTTTTTTTATTATGTTCAATTAGCCAGCATACGGTACATGATTAGTTTTTGATGTAGTGTTCAACAATTCATTAGTTGTGTATGACACCCAGTGCTCATCACCACATGTGCTCTCATTAATACCCATCACCCAGTTACCCCATCCCCCCACCCCCTCCCTTCTGTAAACCTGTTTGGTTCCCAGAGTCCAGAGTCTCTCATGGTTTGTCTCCCTCTCTGATTTCTTCCCATTCAGTTTTTCCTCCCTTCCCCTGTGGGCCTCTGTGCTATTCCTTATGTTCCACATATGAGTGAAAACATATGATAATTGTCTCTCTCTGCTTGACTTATTTCACTTAGCATAATCCCCTCAGTTCCATCCATGTCGATGCAAATGGTGGGTATTCATCCTTTCTGATGGCTGAGTAATATTCCACTGTATATATGAACCACATCTTCTTTATCCATTCATCTGTTGAAGGGCATCTTGGCTCCTTCCACAGTTTGGCTGTTGTGGGCATTGCTGCTATGAACATTGGGGTGCATGTGCCCCTTCTTTTCACTACATCTGTATCTTTGGGGTAAATACCTAGTAATGCAGTTGCTGGGTTGTAGGGTAGCTCTATTTTTAATGTCTTGAGGAACCTCCATTCTGTTTTCCAGAGTGGCTGCACCAGCTTGCATTCCCACCGACAGTGTAAGAGGGTTCCCCTTTCTCCCCATCCTCACCAACACTTTGTTTACTGTCTTGTTCATTTTTGCCATTCTAACTGGTGTAAGGTGGTATCTCATTATGGTTTTGATTTGTATTTCCCTGATGGCTAGTAATGTTGAACATTTTTTCATGTGTCAAGAAACAGATTCTTAACTATAGAGAACACACTGAGGGTTGCTGTTGGGGAGGCAGGTGGGGGATGAGCTAAATGGATAATGGGGATGAAGGCGGGCACTTGTGATGAGCACCAGTATGTAAGTGATGAATCACTAAGTTCTACACCTGAAACTAATATTACACTGTATGTTAACTAGAATTTAAATAAAAACTTGGGGGAAAAAACCCATAAGGATTTTTGATCAAGCTTTACCAGAAAGTCTTTGGCAAGAAACCAAAAGAAATGATTTGGGACCTCTAATTTCACATATATTTATTGAGTACTTACTGTGGGCCAGGAACTGTGCTAGGGCTCAAGTAAATATTCTTCAATTTCAGCAAATAACCCATACCTGTGGTTTCTTTCCTCCTTTCCTATTTCTAGAATGAGTAATTACTTTGGTGTTTTTAGTGGAGAGCTGTATTTTTATAGGACAAAGCCTTTGTAGTGTTAATCCCTTCACTGGCAGATACTTGACCTGTTCCATCAAAGTCTAGTTCTGGCATCAACGGGCCTGAAATTAATTAATCAAAAGAGTAGCTCGCCGTATCATCACACCAGGCACCATTTCTGACTTGTAGACATAGTACTCAGGAAGATCGAGCCAAACCCTAACACACCTTATGATCTCAGACCACTTCAGTTGTGGGCGATTAAATGAGAGCTGGGAAAGAGATATTTGCCTGATCAGAAACACTCAGCAATTATAGTGCGTGAATTCATAGCTCCTGTCGAGTTTTTGAAGAAAGGGGTAGGCCAGCCATAGGAAAAGAGGGTAGAGAGAGAGAGAGTGAGAGAGAGAGAGAGTGTGTGTGTGTGTGTGTGAGATATTTCGCAGAAGCAGCAGTATCTGAAACTTAACTGGCTGCAGCTGGGCAGGCTTCCTTTTGTATGGAGACACTGCCTCTAGTGTTTAGGAAGAAAACACATCCTAGGAACTCGTGCAACATTACGGTGCCATCTCATCTGTCTTGACAATGAATTGTTTTTTATTGTCTGCTTCATAGTAGTTCCCAGACAACTGAGAAACGTCAACGAGCGTTGGTGCTATTTTGCATATGGACACGTTCCTGCTGGCCGGAGCCTTGATTGAAAAGGCTTTATTTCACAAGGAATCAAGTCAGGAGTTCTCACTGTGGTGTGACGAGGCTGCTTGCCATAAAGCTCCTGAGAATTGCACACCTGCCCAGGTTCCTGGGCGAAAGAAGAGCACATGGAACAGCCCTTAGACCTTCTCTCTCCTGATTCAGCCCGTGATGGCTTTTCAGGATATCTTCCTCTCAGATGGTATTTCCGCCCCCCAATTCAGAGTCTCACTTTTTCCTACGAGCGTTTTGAGTTTCTTTTCGACGGGCATGATGGCTGGATACACAGATCTACAGAGTCAGAAAATGAGACCAAACTTGAAGGTTTGGTTCTTAAGGGGGAAAAAAAAAGGCTAAAAATGGTTTTACTGTTCAGATGTTCTTAGAGGAAATTGAAACGAAGAATACTAGAAACATTTAAGCGATAGAAATGCTCATCAATATTAATGAAGATTTTTAAAAGCTTAAATGGGTAGAGTTGACAAAGCAATGGTGACACGTGGGCAAGTTTTTTCTTTTTGGTTCGCTGGACTTGCTACTTCAAATTGTGTAATGTGAGTGTGTAGAAACCTCAGTTAAACTATTAATGTTTGCATTTTACAGTCTGCATAGATCAGAAAGTGGATTTAGTATTTCATATCCTCTAGAACGATGACAGGCTGTGGAAGTGTATGTAGGACAGTGCTGGTATGCTTTCAAAGGCATTCCTCCCTGGTCTGGATACCATCAGAGATACAACTGCAGTTTGGCCGATTTATTATATACACAACATATATAATAGTTGGGAAGTTGGGTGTTTTTTTTTTTTAAGCACATTGGTTAGAGTTGATTATGTAAAGGGTTTGAAATAGCATCTGGTTTAAAAACTTTGGGGCTGATATTCTTTCTTTAAAAAAGACTCAGAACTAATGAACGAATATAGAAAATGCAACCATCCACGCTGATCAATTCCTAAGAGGATTTCAGTTGAGAAATGTGGACATGATTTGAACTTTTACGATTATGCCATTGGGCAGCAGGTGGCAAGCTTTGCTTTCCAATGAACTCCGGTTTTATTTTTGTACCACAGAATGCCAAAATTTGAAGAGGGTGGTTTGAATCCACTGGAATATGTCATTTCTTGGCAGTGCAACCTCGAACCACCTCCTCTGCTCATTGTGCGTAATTGCCTCTCTTTGGATGCTGAAGCTGATCCTTTGGTTCCTGTTGTTGCAGATGGATGGGACTTAATTCATACGAGCAACGCTTTATTCTCTTGTGATTTTAGCAACACATTGCTGGTGGAGAAAATAAATTAAAAACAAATGAGTTTTGGGGGGCAATCCCTGTATGGTTTGTAAGAGGTTTTGTTGTACAGTCTTAATATTAACACACACATACACCTTATTTTGCTTCCAGTTTAAAAAAAAATCACTTCTAACTGACTAGGAACCTTTATGTGGAGGTCTGACAAACAAAACTGAATGGAATTCCATTAAATAAGTTTTTGAAAATTAGAGAAGAAAAATACTTTTTGAGCCCGGAATTGAAACCCATTTTTTTCCCTTAGGCTATACTGTGTATTTAGTCAGGATTTGGATCTCATGTTTGGTAAAGAGACTCAGTTTAAAGATGGGAGCGATAGTAGGGTGGGCACTGAATTATTTTGTGAATTGTTATGCTCTATATAAAACTTTCATCTTGGATAATTATGCATTGTGGAAAAATTTGAGGGAACAGAAGAATGAAGAAGCATGTGAATCATTGTAAACATTTAAACATTTAATAGTCTACAAATATTCAACACCTGCTGTGCATTCTGTTTTTCCTGTGCCTTTTGTTAGAAATGAGTTCATATGAGCTATGCTACTTTATGTTCATAATTTTTTATATGTTCTCAAGTTTTCCTCTTTTCCAGTGCTACTTAAAAAATTTTTTTTAGAAAGTATCACATACAAAAAACTAATTTACAACACATGCATCAAGGATAATAATGACAAACCAAAATTCTCATATCCACTGCCTAATTGAAGAAATAAAACGCTGTCATTGTTAGAGGCGCTCGGTGTGACCTTTCTCCATACTTTACCCTCTTTCTTCCACAGAGTAACTTGTATTAATCATTTTCTGCTTTTTAAAATAGTTGTATTATATTTTTTGGTAGTTCTTTTAATACTTATTTTGGTTAGCCAGTTTTTCACTTTTCAATAAACCTATTTCTTCTGAGACTAGCTTTTCTTGCCCGGGTGTGACTGATCTTCACCTGTAATAGTGGCTCTCAGACTTGAGTCTGTTTGATTCACCTGCAGGACTTTTTTTTTTTTTTTTTTTTAAGTAGGATCCATGCCCAGCATGGAGCCCAGTGTGGGGCTTGAACTCATGTCTCTGAGATCAAGACGTGAACCGAGATCAACAGTCAGACACTCAATCAACTGAGCCACACAGGTGCGCCCCCTCCAGGACTTCTAAAACCTGACTTGCTGCCCTCTCCACCTTAGTTTCTAGTTCAATAGGTCTGGGGAGGAGAGTTTGCTTGGTTAACAAACTTGTAGGTGATGCTAATGCTGTTGGTCTCGGGACCATGCTTTGAGAACCAAGGATGATCCTGAGGGTTTATAGTGGGGCTTCATTTGTTTTTCCTTTTTAGGGTTTCCCGTTATATGAATATACCACAATTTATATATCCTTTCTCCTGATGAAGGGCATCTGAATTTCCAGTGTTTGGCTATTCCATCTGTGTTGTGATGAGCATTTTTGTGTAAGTCTTCTGTTAAACATTTTTAAGAGTTTTACACAGTAGAATAAAAAAAAAATCAGTATTATGGGTAAGTTTTGTTTCATGAGATATTTTGAGACATACACTCTGTGAAGTGCCCTTTTTTTTTTTACATTGGCTGAAATTTTTATTACTTTTATGTGCAGAAAATTCAGTGTACACTTAGTCTGGTTTGGTGGCCAGTTATTTAGCCTTTGCCTTTCCCAACTTGGCAACGTGAGCCACTGACTTTGGACCCAGGACGTTGCCTTTCCAGTGACTGTGAATCTCATCATAACCTTCATTGTCATTGATCCTGATGGCTAACACCAGCTTAGCCAGAGCTCCTTTGTCTTCCAAGTTAACCTGTGTGAAAGCGACAGTGGTCCAGGTCTTCCCATGGATCAGACACCCCAGCCTGGCTTCCCCATTGATAACGCAGTAGGGAACCCCCATCTTAAGACATAGGGCAGGCAAGAGGACAGCCAGCTCAGTGGGATCCACATCGTGTGCAATACGTGTTTTCCATCAAGGTGGTGACAGTGTTAACCCCAGCTTGAAGGACAGGCAGCCTCTTAGTGGGGACATCCCCTTTGCCTGCAGCTTTCTTCTCAGCCCGGGCCAACAATCTCTGCTTCTTCTCTTTGTCTCTGGTCTGTGCAAGGCCTGGCTGAACCTGGGTAGTTGCGGGGGGCACTTTTAGGCGTTTATAGAGAATAGCCCTCCGCCGCTGCAGCCGGAGGTAGTGGGGCCATTTGATGAAGTGGGTGAGGTCCCTTTTAGGCTGGATGTCCTGTCTGATGCCAAAATTCTTGGGCCTTTTCTCAAACAAGGGGTTGGCCACCTTCTTGTCCTCCTTCTTGATGACAACAGGGTCAGGGGCCACCTTCTTCCCCTTAGCCTTCCTTCCTTTCGGCATCCTGGATGGCTGGAAAAGAGAGGTGATATACTTTTTTTGTAGTGAGCTCTTGTCAAAGCTTAAAACCACTCATCCTGGGTAAATGGATCAATGTTTTTTTTTTATTGTGTTATCTTGTTTTTATTTATTATTATTATTTTTAAAGATTGTATTTATTTGACAGAGAGAGACACAATGAAAGAGGGAACACAAGCAGGGGGAGTGGGAGAGGGAAAAGCAGGCTTCCTGCCGAGCAGGGAGCCCGATGCAGGGCTCGATCCCAGGACCCTGGGATCATGAGCTGAGCCTAAGGCAGACGCTTAACGACTGAGCCACCCAGGTGCCCCGTGTTATCTTGTTTTTTAAAAAATCCTTCTCTGGGGCACCTGGGTGTTTTAGTCAGCTAAGCATCTGACTCTTGATTTCAGCTCAGGTCATGATTTCGGGGTTGTGAGATCCAGTCCTGTGTCGGGCTCCAGCTGAGCCTGGGGTCTGCTTAGGATTCTCTCTCTCCCTCCTCCTCTGCCCCTCCCCACACGCTCCCCACCAAAAGAAAAAAAAAAAATCCTTCTCTAATGCATTGTTCTTGAGGTAGTTTTCTATTTTAGTTTTCCTTTCACATTTGTTTAATGCACCTGGAATTGAGTGCGATGTGATTTTTATTTTCCATATGGATAACATCTGTTTATTGACTAATCCCCACCCCCCCAAACCTGATACCATAGCTGTCATGTGCAAACTTCTAGTATATGTGCTGCCAAAGCAAGCACCGTCATTCACAAATTTCTAAATACATGCAAGTCTGATTCTGGATTCTCTATCCTGGTCCATTGGTCTCTATCCTTAAGCCAATACCTTAAGTACTATAATTGTATCACAAGTCTTGGTAGGCAAATACTCCCTCTTCATTTTTTGGCTATGTTTCCACATAATTGTAGAATTGGCTTGTAACTTAAAAAAAAACAAAAAAACCCCCCAAAAAACCCCGCTAGCCTCTTGACTGAAATTGTGTTGAACCAGTATGTAATTTTGATATGAATATTAATGATCTTTTTTGATACTCTTCCTATCCATAAATGTAATATCCCTCCATTTTATTTAGGTCATCTTTAATGTTTTTGAATACTTTCTAATAATTTTCATGAGGATTTTGCACATCTTTTGTGAGATCTATTGCTCCAATATTCCTGGTTGCTGTTGTGATGGAATCTTTTCTAAAATTTCATCTTTCAAACATGCCTTCCTATAGAAATGAGGTTTCCTGTTTTTCTGTGCACTGAAACTTTGCTTAAAGTTACTCTCGTACATCGATATTCTGAGTTTTCTTTTTTTTTTTTAAGATTTTTTATTTATTTGTTATTTGAGAGAGAGTGAGAGTGTATAAGTAGAGGGAGGGGCAGAGGGAGAAGCAGAGGCAGGCTCCCTGCTGAGCAGGGAGCCCAATGTGGGGCTCAATCCCAGGACTCTGGGATCATGAACTGAGCCAAAGGCAGATGCTTAACTGACTGAGCCACCCAGGCGCCCCTATTCTGAGGTTTGTACAGAGAATTACATCATGTATGATGCTTTTCTTTTCCTAATCTTCACATCTGTAATTTTTGTGCCTTGTGGCACTGGCTGGGGCCTTTAGTTCATTGTGAAACAGAAGCAGGGATGGGGGTGTGGTCCCCTTTATTTAAAGGGCATCCCATTAGCTGTTCTTCATTGGAGACCACATTTGCTGTAGGCTTTTTGTAGGTACCCTTATCAAGTTAAGGACAGCCCCTTCATTGCTAGATTGTTGAGAATGTCTGTTACAGGTGTTGAATTTGATCTGTTTGATCATATGGTTTCCTTTTATTTTAATGTGGAGATTAAAAGACTTGGTAATGTTGGAACAACCTTGCATTTGTGTAATAAACTTCACTGATGTCTTTTTTAAACCTGTCATTGCTTTCAGTTTGCGTCAGTATTCATGAGTGAGACTGGCATATAATTCTGCTTTCTCACATTGCTTTGCTAAGATTTTGTTATTAGCATAATAGAATGAGCTGGGGCGCGTTCCTTCCTAGTCTGTTCTTGAAAATTTTGTGTAAGATTGGATGTTTGGTAGAACTTGCTTATAAAACTACTTGGGTATTTTCCATGTAGGGTGATCTAATTTTTATTGTGTTGTTTTGTACTTTTATTTGTACTAAAATTTTTCTTTTTCTTTTTTTTTGGGGGGGGTGGTTCTCTTAGATTGATTAGTCTTCCTCTCCTCATTCCTTCCTCCCTCCCCACAAACTACTTTGGATGATCTACTCTGTTTCTGTTCTTACTGGTCATCACAGATGTTTACCTCCTATCAACTGTGTTTAAATTAATCAAGGCAAGGGTATTCCGTATTTTTACCTTCTTACCAAACAACGTAAGGCCTTAGGATACTTAAACTTCAATTTCTTCTTCCAGAGGTCTGTACTATTATTTTTCAAGCTTTCAAGGAAAAAACAAAAAACCAAAAAACTTTAATCCTGCAAAGTAGATAATCTGTCGTAGCTTTATATAGTCCATGCTTATTTTAGATCGTCACACGTATTTGCCACTTTTTTTGGTTTGTTTTCCGTTCCTACTTGCATTTTATACATTTTCTCTGGGATAGTGTTTCTTAAAATGCCTCTTTTGGAAATTCCTGTGGTGAGGGTCTTTTTATTCCATCAAATCCTTCTGGGCGTGCAATGGTAGCTGGTCAGTTAGTTTTTTCTCAGTATTTGGAAGCCATTTTGCATGGACTTGTGGCTGCCCTGGTTAACTGTTGATGAATCAGCTGGTGGTCGGTCTGACTCTTGTTCTTTTATGCGGAGTCACTTTTCTGTTTGGATTTTAAAAATTTGTCTTGCTTGGAATTTATTAGGATTGCCTGTGAGGATTCATGTTCATGCTTTGGGGAAGTTTTTAGTCCTTTTTTTTCCCTTCGACTTCTTGCCTCTTCCCATGTTCTTCCTCTTACAAGTGGGATTAGACAACTATTACACCTTTTCCTTCAATTCCCTGTATTTTAATCTCTCCTGTGTTTCCTTGTCTCTGTGCTGCATCGAGGTTCATTTCTTTTTTTTTTTAAAGATTTTATTTATTTATTTGACAGAAAGAGAGAGAGAGAGAAAAAACACAAGCAGGGGGAGGGGCAGAGAGAGATGGAGAAGCAGACTCCCCGCTGAGCAGGGAGTCGATGTGGGGCTCGATCCCAGGACCCTGAGATCATGACCTGAGCCAAAGGCAGACGCTTGACCAACTGGGCCACCCAGGTGCCCCTCGAGGTTCATTTCTTGCAGTTCACTGATTCTCGACTGAGCTCTGCTGTACCTGCTGTCAGGTTCCCCATTTCAACTGTTAACTATTTTTTTATGTCTAAAAGTTCTATTTGTTTTTCAAACCTCTCTAGTCTATATTGATCTTTTATCAATCAGTCATCATTTCAACATCTTCCCTATGCATATTAAATATACTTACATCCAGTATCTTAAAATCCCAGTGGAATAATTGGCAGTTGTTACTGGACTGATCCTACAGTTTGATGTGTGTGTGTGTGTATGCTCACGCTCACGCATGCACACACTGATTTCTGTCTTATTTCTTTGTGTATTTTATGTTTCTGATTGTGAGTAGATGTTCACTGTTTTTTTTTATCTCTAGAATTCCTTAGATCTAAGTTTTCAGGTCTGTCCCTACAAGGGCATTTGTGTTTGCTTTTCAGAAGTTCCTGGAGTTACTACCCATCCAGGCCAACTTATCCCTAATTTGGAGTTGCTCTTGTTTTGGTCACTGAGGTATTTTTCAGTTGACTGCCAAACTTGCACAAACGTGGACCTGTCATGAGGAATTCTCACCTGAGGTTATTTTTGTTGTTACCCTAATTTTTCATGTTCAGCCAAAGCCCTAGCTGAGACAGCCATGTATCCTCATGTTCCCGCTGTAGGGTGGTTTTCTTTGGTTCACTTACTAGAAGTATTTGTTTGGTCTTATGTGGAATCTCTTACCTTGTACAGTTACCAGGTTCGTTCCTGTGCCCCATGCAGCACATTGAAACCTGTGATCGAGGTATCCAGAAATGGCAGATGCCCCTCCAGGGCAAATTCCTGTTCTGGTGCCAACTCATTTCCCTGGATTCATGCTCTCTGGTTGTTTCTGGCCTCCGAGAGTTTCTCTGACTCTCGCGCCAGCTCAACCATAGTTGGATATTTTGTCCAACAATTTTAGTTGTTTGATAACTGGCAGATTTTCTCTGGACATCTAATCCTCTGTTTTGCCAGAAGTAATTTATTTTAAAGAGTTTTCATTCTGAGAAATTAGAAACCTAATATTTGGGGGATAAACCATAAAGTTCCTTGTGCTGCAAGGAGCTCATATCACAGTTGAATAACTAGACTCCAGGTCTTTGGAGAGATTCATGCATTCTTTTCCTTGTCGTTTATAGCATGAAATGTCTTGTGAATACCTCACTTTGGTGGGGGGCTCTTTCAACTAAATGGCCAGTGGGCCTGATGGATCTGCAGGGTACTCTGGGGCAGCTTTTCCCCATGTCTGTTCCTTGGCACCCTGACTGGTATACCTGTGCTCTAGGCTGTGCCTCTCGTTCTTGCCCTTTGTTTTTTGTGCCCATCCTAGTAGTTAAACCCTGTCTCCTGTTGCTTTATTTTGCTCAGTAGTTGCATGTGGACATTCTTCAGCTCTCACAAACAAGTGATGGAGAGTACTGATGAGTATATGCAGAGGTTAAATTGGCTTTTATGTGTTCTAATCCCCACTTTTCTCGTTTAGAGTTTGAAAGAAAATTGAACTTCTGTTCATTTTAAGGGAGGAGGAGAGGGATAGTTATTTGGGGTAGGAAAAGGGTGGATACATACTTGTTGCTTCTACTCCTGTGGCAGAAAGAAAAACATAACTGCTGTCACAAGGGAGAGTAGAAGCCCCATCGAAATATATTTTCTTAAGCCATGAATACTCCGGAATTAGTATACCTGCACTGTAATGGAAATAATTTATCTATTTTGACCGTGATGGTTTCCTGGGTTTAAATTATAATCCTTTAATTTAGATTTAGATGGTTTAGAGTCTTCCCTTATAGTGACCACCTGTAAACTTGGCAGCCTGTAGAGAGCATTGCCAAAAATATCAGGACACCAAGTAAAACATCTTTTCTAACCGAAATTGAGATCAAGTATATCTTTGGCTGACCAATTCTAATCCCAGACTTGTCTAGGTCATTGAGAAATTACATGTTATGTTTGTGTGTGGGGGGGTATAATAATATAATCATAGGCAATTGAATTGAGGGAGTGAATGAAATTACTTTTTTTTTTTCTTTTTGGTCCCATATTATCTTTTTCAGGAATCCGGGTTGGGATTTGATAACCATCAGTTTGGTATGTCAGTATCAAACCTGGGGTAATATGTTTGGAAAGGCGGGTCCTGGGGTGAGGAAAGTCTGTGGTTGCTTAAAGTTGAGGTTTTAGATATGAAACGCTCTATTCTTTTATTCTCTATTCTTTTCTATTCAGTTCTATTCTCAAGGGGAGATCAGAGAAGAGATCCAACAGGACAGGTTTTTGGGAGTCCAGAAGTGGTAGGTGAAGTCCAGGTAGAGCAGAAGACAGAGATCTACAGAGTTTTGATCTCTTGACACGGAAGAAAATGAGCCTGGGTTACTTGAAGGCTAAGCTTGGGTTTGCAGTCAGGAGTAGTGATTACTGGAGGCCATAATCCGTAGTGCCTGAGGATCTGCAAGCAGAAGGGGGCCTGTCAGTCAGAGGGAATTCACGGGGGCTTGGAGGATGGGTGTGGACTGAGGTTTGGAGTGGGTATTGTGAACTCCAGCTCCAGAGAGTGCTTCCTCATCATGTGTGTTGGGAATAGAGTCCTTTCCTTGCTGTTAAGGAGCTCACGGTCCCGTAGAAAGCATACGGACACACACACATTCACACACAGAATACTATTTCCTTGTGATGAGGCTCATGGGAGAGGTTTTGCAGCAGGTGCTCTGGGAGTTGAGAGAAGGATGACTTACCATTTCCTTCTCCGTCAAACCTAAACCCTTTGTCAAGACACTCCATCATATGGGCCCATCTACTGCTTGCTTGGCCCTGTTCTGTACTGTTCTCCAGCTGCTGCCTCCTGCACTGTGTGGGCCACTTGCTTCGCTGCCCCCTCCCCTGACTTCCCCCGTGCTCTTTCTCAGCTCCACACTTACTTCCTCTCACCTCCATCGGGCAAATCCTCCTTTGAATTGTGAGATACAGTTTCTTGTTCCAAGAGCTTCCCAAGAACTCTGATGATAGCCAGCATTTATTGAGCACATACCGCGTTCACAACGTGTCAGGTGTTCTGCAGACACGCTCTTGTAACAGGGGTGAGGTTCAAATCATGACTGTACAGCAGAGACACAGAGCGGTGGGAACAGAGCCAGCTTTACTGTGGGGCAAGGTTGCGTGCTGTCCTGGGGGTTATTCTTTTTAGTGCTGAATTGTCGGGAGGCCTGGGGGAGGTTACTGGACGGAGATGCCCTTGGGAGGTGGGCGCCCAGAACCGCATCTGTTTACCGTCTGTTCTGTAGGAATATCAGCACGTTTACCACGGTAACACTGTGCTGGTGGTACTTACCTGCCAAAGGGACAACTAGTTAAGCGAGACTCAGACCTTGAGCCTACACCTGTCTGACCTTCGCAAGTAATCGTGAGTTCCTTACCAATGCGCCACTCCACACAGCTGGTGGGTAGTCATGTAGAGTCTTGTGTTTACCATTTCCTCTGGGTCTAGCCTATTTCTCTAGCTAGATGGCTCTCTGATGGTAGCTGACCAAGGGTCACTTGGCAAGTGTATGTTTTACTTTTTTTTTTTAAATTTTTATTATTTATTTATTTGAGAGAGAGAGTGAGAGAGAGAGAGAGCACAAGAGGGGGGAGCGGGAGAGGGAGAAGCAGACTCCGTGCCGAGCAGGGAGCCCGATGCGGGACTCGATCCCGAGACTCCAGGATCATGACCTGAGCCGAAGGCAGTCGCCCAACCAACTGAGCCACCCAGGCGCCCTTACTTTCTTTTTTTAAAAATTTTTTATTGTTATGTTAATCACCATACATCACATTGTATGTTTACTTTCTAAGAAGCTGCCGAACTCTTTTTCACAGTGACTGCACCATGTTGTATTCTTTGCAGTAGTGTGTGAAAGTTCCAGTAGCTCCACATCCTTACCAGCACTTAGTAGTGTCAGGTTTTCTTTGTGCCATTCTAGTAGATGTATAGCAGTAGCTTACTGTGGTTTTAATGTGAATCTTCCTAGATTAAACATGCTGAGTGTTTTGTTTTGTTTTGTTTTGTTTTAATCTGCTTATTTGCCATCTGCATATTTTCTTTGAAGGGTCTGGTTCTTTTGCCCATGTTTTTAATTGGGCTGTTTGCTTTCTTGTTAACGACTTCTTTTTTTCCTTTAACAGAAGTTCCTTTTCAGGGATTTGTTAATTAGGTTTTCAATGCATTTGATATAAACAGTTTATAAAGTGCTTCAAAGGAGATGCTCTAGGAGTGGTTGCCAAGGAAAACGAAGATGGACTTTGGTTCTGACTGGGGCAGGAGTGGTGAGGATGTGCTTTCCTCAGTGTGGTTTTGAAACAGGAGGACAGAAAAAAGGGAGAAAGAGAATAGAGCCAGAAAGCACAGGAGGGACTTTGATCTTCAGTCTAAAGAGGAAAACAGGGATTTGTTTGGTTGCCAGTGGAAGCTGGGAGGGTTAGAAATGCCAAAGCGATGGTTTACTCTGAAAAAAGGAGTTGAACAACAAGAAGAACTGTCCAGCCTTTTCTGCCCAGAATTGGGTAAGGCCAGACCAGTGAGAGGTTGCTACCAGTGGGCAGTGAGGTCAAATTATTTTGTAACCTAGAGTGAGCAGATATTGAATACTTTTAGGAAGGGTAAGAATGCCTTAATTTATGCCTATATATTGACAATGGGTATGTATTTTCAACATCTATACTGGGATGTTAATTTTTTTTTTAATATCGGTTGGCGTATATGTGAGCTTCTGGAAAGGAATCTATAAGGCTGACTCACTCCCTGCCTGTCACCGGACTTGTGAGCCTTGTGACGTTGGAAGAACCAACCAGCTGTTTTGTACTGAGGTTCAAGGCTGGCAGGGCTTTGGACCCTGCCCCGCCCCCACCCTCAGCGTTGTCTAACACTGTTGTGTATTTGAGTGTTTTTAGGGGGTATGGTGACATGGCCTCTTTTAGGCTCTACGGGAGCTCATAATCCCCAGAGGCAGTGAATCTCTGTTCTAGGGGGTGTGCTTCGCGAATTGGTTGTGGTGATGGCGCAGCAAACGCTCCGTGTCTCAGCTTGAAAACATTACGGCAGGAAGTCCTGCGTCAGATGAAATTAGGTGCACATTAAAGTAGTGGGATTGAGCCCAGAGTCTTCTGCTTTTGTAGAAGCAGCTTTGGTTCCCTTCCTGACATAATTAACAACTAGCCAAGAAAAAACTTTTTTCACTTATTAAAAGTACTCCAGATAATGTGTGTTCCTGATTATGTAGCTATAATTATAAAAAAAATTTATAGTGTTTAATAAAAAATAAACCCAGCTTCTAGGGTGGGCTGAATTTATGCGCTGTACCATGCTCTCTGTATTAGAGAAGACAAAACAAGGTAAAACGTTCTTGAGAAGCTAAGGGCCCTCTAAGCAGAGCATGGAGCATGAGAGCAGTTGAAGGGGAGAATAGCTCAGGTATTAGCTATGGATGGATGGGTAGTAGTTGAAATGCCAAAAGGGGAGGAAATATAAGGAGAAGTTGGGCTGAGCATGCTTTACCTGGAATGTTCCTATAGGGGAATAGATGCAAGTGAGTTTGAAAATGCAACATAGATAACATGCTGGTTTGGAAAATGTATCTGGTGGTGGAGGTCCAGGTGTGTTATAGAGCAGGAAAGGGGGCGAGGGCCAGGTGACTCCCAACGACTCATAGACTCTGGGTTCAAAGCATAGATCTCTGCTCCATTAAAAAAAAAAAAAATTATTTTCCAAATGTTCAGAAGGAAAAGTGCTTTGACCTCTTACTGAGTAGAGTTGTTAAAGGAAAAAACAGTTTTTTTTTTACAAACTATAACGGATGAACCTTGAATAAGTTGAGAGCCATAGTGTTGTTACCAGTCACCATTTGGGAGTGGTGGATTCAGAGGTGTTATAAAGAGAACAAAAAAGCAATGAGGAATTTGGAAGCAGCTGAGGATTTCAGGGGGCCAATGGTCATCTCGGTGGAAAGAGATGAAGAGCGTTTATTTAGTAGAAGGAGGTGTATGACCGTAACTGAACCCATTCCTTAGAGTATAAGCCAAGTGCTAGCAGGAACGACAGAGCCAGAACCAGGAAAAGATTTTGGAAAGCAGTACCGATCCTCCAGATTCCTCTTGGAGGAGAACAGTATTGTTGGTTCCACTAGTAGAAGAAGACAAGTGAACCGGGTTCGAAGTGGTTGTAACAGTGAAAATCTTGACCTGGTACGTGGATGTCGACAGCAGCACTTTCTAGAGTAAGGTGCTCACTCTCCAGACCCGTGTACGACATTCCACTGGGATGCAAGAAAACAGTAGACATTCTGCTTATATTTACTTCTGTCTGAAGACAGGAATTGTCAGCTTTACTAATAGTCAAGCTACAGATTGCCCCCTGGTGTCTTCTGTACACAAAGGTTGGGAGCGGAGCTTGGAGCCCCAAGGCATTCTGGGGGCAAGAGTGTGCATTCTGCTGACAAGGGAGGCTGACTCTGGATAGAGGTTTATCTCTACCCAATTAGGTAGGTTGACAGATTACAGCATCTCAAGTAGCCAAAAAATCTTACAGCACATCATAATGGCATGGGGAGTGATCCTTATAATCTCTGCTGCTGCAGAAGCTCATGGGAGCAAATTACCTAAAGGAGTTGTTGCATGTGGATTAGGAATTTTTCTTGCAAAGGCAGGCATTTCAAAACTTTTGGCCTTTTAAATGATACTTGGCTGTGGTATCATTACCCCACAGATACTTTAAAAACTAGTACACATAATCTGCTTTCAAAGTAAAGGTGATAAGTTAATAAGAAAGTGAGCTTTTTCTTTTAACCATCTTGTGCTACAAAGTTGAACATCTGTAAAATAAGTATGGACACGCTTCGATTGTTAAATGAGTTTTCATTGCGGAAAACAGTAGTTGGATGTTCTGTAAACTCTTTTTTTAATATTTGAAAATTTAAAAATCTTGGCAAACAAAGGGTTTCAAACCCAGTGACGATTTTTGTCAAAATGGAACATTTTACAATTAGTTTGCAAGACCAACTGACTGACAGGGAAAATGGAAAGTTGCTAATTTTAGTAAGGAAACCTTTGAGTAATTAGTGTAGGAGACTGAAACTGGAGAATTAAGACTTTAAGAACAGTTCTGCTATTTGGATCTTCGTGTCTGTGTCAGGTGTCATTTTTAAGCTAGAGCAGATACTGAAGCTAAATATTGAAATACACTATACTTAGGGCGTTTCCAAGGTCTGATTCCACGACAAAGTGTTAAACCAAGATTTAGAAAAATAACAAAGCACATTCGGTGGTAGAGTCACTGAAAGAAATGTTTTTAGTGAAAAGAAAAGGGATTAAGAAAAGCAGAATTCAGGGGCGCCTGGGTGGCTCAGTCATTAGGTGTCTGCCTTCTGCTCAGGTCATGATCCCAGGGTCCTGGGATCGAGCCCTTCATCGGGCTCCCTGCTCCGCGGGAAGCCTGCTTCTCCCTCTCCCGCTCTCCCTGCTTGTGTTCCCTCTCTTGCTGTCTCTGTCTGTCAAATAAATAAATAAAAATCTCAAAAAAAAATTAAAAAAGCAGAATTCGTTTTGGAATTCTTAATTTCATCTTTATCTCAGCCTTCTAAAATGGTGTGTTTGAGTATGTTTTAAATGTATGTGTTAATGCAGTAGAACGTGTGTATTGGGGGTTTGACTAAAGTTGTCTTTTTTCCCCCTCCCTTGACACGGAACATGACTCTAAACGTTGGGAGGCCATTGGTCAACAGAAGGAAAGCTGCTGGGAACTTTCTTACAAAATCATCCTGGTCTCTGAGGGATCGGGGGATGTTGCAGGGATTTGAGTCTCTTCTGCCCTGGAGTGGGGGCACCAGTGGCAGAGAAGGAAGAAGACCTAGCAGCCTTCTGGAGGATTGAGGTGGGGGGGACCCTGCTCATTTGCAGGTTGGAAGGCACTGCCTGGGCTAGGCTGTGGGGAGGGTGGGGTTGTCCCGAAGGAGGCAGGACTGTGTCCTGTCCTGCTGGTGAGGACCTGGCACGCCGGAGGACGGGAGGAAATGCCTTGCAGAGGTTCTGCCTGGCCTGTTTTGGTTTCCATCTCTTGGCAGCAATGGTTTTGATCCTGAATTCTGTCTTTAGAACAGCACTGCCCAATAGCAATATAATGTGAGCCACATGTGTAATTTAAAATTTTCTGGTAGCTATATTAAAAGGTAAAGCAGATGAAATTATTCAATAACATTATTTAACTCCAGATATCCAAAATATCATCTCATCATGATTTTTTTTTCCCCCCACGCTAAGTTTTTAAAACCAGTTGATACTTACAACACCTCGGTTGGGATTAGCCATGTTTTGAGTGCTCATTAGCTAGTGCTGGTGCGGCTTTAGAACATCATTCAGAAATGTTACAGTAAGTTAGAAGAAACCTGGAGATCATCTAGCTTGTGGGTTTGGGGGACTGGCTGGCTTAAGGATCTTCTCCTCCCCACCTTTTTTTTTTTTTTTTTTTTTTAAAGTAAGCTCTATGCCTAACGTGCGGCTTGAAATCACAACCCTGAGATCAAGAGTTTAATGCTCTACTGACGGAGCCAGCCAGATGCCCCTTCTACCCCCATTTTTAAAAAGCTGGAGTCCTGTATGTTTGTTTTTTTTTTTTAGAAAAGAGATTTATTCATTTATTTGAGAGAGAGAGAGCGTGTGCGCATGCATGCTTGTGCGAGTTGGGGGAGGGGCAGAGAGAGAAAGAATCCCAAGCAGACTCCCTGCCAAGCGCAGAGCCCAACTCGGGGCTCGATTGCATGACCCTGAGATTGTGACCTGAGCTGAAACCAAGAGTTGGATGCTCAACCGACTGAGCTACCCAGGCACCCCAGAGTCCTGTGTATTTGTAAAGAATACATAATAGTTAACTGATTTGAACACTTTTGGTAGCCAGCCATCAGGTGCCTTGTGTACAGTTTCTGGAATCTCAATTTTTTTTTTTCCAGGCAGAGAAAGACAGAGTTACTACTTTTTACCTTTTGACAGTGACTCGATGAAGAGAGGTTACTCTACATGTAAGTTCATGCAGGTGTCTCTGTCACCTGCATGTGCACAGGGTGGTGTGGAAGAGCTCAGGGCTGGGGGAGTGGGGGGAAGGCCCTAGACTTGGAAAGAACACTAGGGCCCAGAACGTGAACGTGGTCGTTGGTCGTGGTGTTACGGTCAAGTCTGAGGGAAGGCGCGGGGAATGCCGTACGAAGTGCTCTTACAAACCGCAGAGCGCTCTGCAGAGTTGCCGAGTGAGAACTGAGAATGGAGACGCAGTCAGGTAGCTGCCCCGTGCAAACTGGGGGGGGTCCGGCCCTGGCCACGATGGGGACTTCTCCAGACGGGCCTGTGAAATATTTGTACCATTCGGAGCTTGGGCTCTGTGATGACTCGGTTGCCTGCCGGGCTGCTCCTGGGTTCCCAGGGCTTGTGTTGCCAAGCTGTGTGGCATGCGCGGAGCTCCAGGGGGTCCGCAGCCCTGGCCTGTGCGTGGCATGCAGCAGGGCCTGGGGGTGTTGGCCTCCTGACCAAAAGGCAGTGATGGCTGCTCCCTCATCTCGCTCCGTCTCTGAGGCTTACAACCCTCTCAGTCCTAGAAGCCTGTCGGCTCTCCTCAGGAAATGTCGAACCCGAGGAGTTAGGCACATATTTTCATTTCCTTTTTGAAGGCTACAGTCTCTTCTCAAGTTTTACTTGAACAGTGATCCGTGGTTTGCGTAAGCTGTTTGGATTTTAAACGTATGTGTGTACAAAGCTCAGGGTTAGCTTTGCAAGTCTCGGTCCGGTTTTACTCAAGTGCTTTTTAGGGCTGTAGCCTGGTCTTCTGCCTGTGCGTCAGGTGGACAGGCTGGTGAGGACTTGCAGGTGCTTTTCTGCCAAGAGCCGCGAAACTGCAGCGTTCTGGGGTGCGGTGGAGGGCTGTGTTATCGGACCATTGATATGGGAAATACGCATGAGCTCTTATTCCAAAATTTGCTGATAGCAAATACATGCACATGTCGTATTTGGGAAAACTTAAGGTGAAAAATTTTTAGTGATGCTGCTTCTTTGAAAGAGGCCTTTGCTAATGTTCACTGTGTGAACCAGTTTTAATGTTTGTACTTAGCTATGGTTAAATTAGGGTCTTTATTTTTAAAGATTTTGTTTATTTATGTGACAGAGAGAGAGCACAAGCAGGGGGAGCAGCAGAGGGAGAGGGAGAAGCAGGCTCCCTGCACAGCTGGGGGAGCCCGATGTAGGGCTCGATCCCAGAACCCTGGGATCATGACCTGAGCCGAAGGCAGTCGCTTAACCAACTGAGCCACCCAGGCGCCCTAAAGTAGGTTCTTTAAACATATTTAAACATTGTCTCTCCAAGAGTGAATGGGAAAATTTGGGGGGAAAACAGACAAAGCCCTTTTTATTGAAATCTGGGAGAATGAGTTTAAAAAAATCCCAAATAGTTAATGTCTAATATTATGTGAGATAGTCAAGAACCTGATTTAGTATTTGGCAAATATTTTTCACAATAAACTTAGGCTGTCTAGAAGAGAAAGACCAAGGTGTAGGACAAAACAGAAACTGAGATGCTAAGGGAAATTAGTTCATTGAAGAGATATTAATAATAAATGTTTTTCCTCCTAAGTGTTATTTTAGAATATGGCTTTGTTAAAATCTGTTATCTTGGATTCCGTGATTTTGGGGTTGCTTTCCCTTTTGAAATGCCAATCTCCTATTGAGTTTACTACCCCTCCACCTTTTCCCCCTTATAGTTGGGCTAGAGGGACTGGACGGAGGAACTGGTACATCATGTACTCTTTCGCTGCTGGGGCAGGGAGGAGGGATGAGCATAAGAGACGGGTGTCCATTGGTGATGTCAATGGACAACCACTTTTGGTAGGATACTCGCCAGAAACCTCAAGCTCTCTTTAGTTTTCAGTTAGGACTTAATCCTTAATTATCTTTAGGGATAAACTAAGTTATGCTGTGAAAACAATTTCAATAACTGAATGTATTTATGTCACAGTCCAGTGAGGCACATGTGACTCATACACCAGCTCTTCTCCAGTAGGGAATCAAAGGCCCAGTGGATTCCATTTTGTAACTCCTCATCTTGAGGTTCTTCACTTTCACCTTTGAGTACAGGAGAGAGGGAGAGAGAGCGGGGAGAGGGAGGGAGGGAGAAAGAGAGAGCTCTTGGAGATTCATGCCCACTCTTTTTTTTTGGATGATGGGTTTTTTTGTTTGTTTTTTTTTTTCAAATATACCTACAATTGCTTGCCTGTCACTCAGATTCCCATGGGGAGAATTTAGTGGTCCTAACTTAAATTCAAGGTAGGCTGGGAAATCGAATCCCTCTATGGGCCTGGGAAGGGGGAAAAAAAAAAACACTGGCAAACACAATATGTTGTCACTGCTCCACTTTGTTTCTGTGACATCCCCTTGACTCGTGGGAAGGTCACTCTGCTTTGGCCCACACTGATGGGACTGCAGGCTGTTTGCCCTAGAGTCTTCGGCTCTATTCTGCCCAGTTGCTTGTTTTCTTCTCTCCTGTTCTGACAGGCATACGGGTAGGGGTGCAGATCCCCCAGTGCACTGCGTAAGCAGATGCCCGACTGGGGAACAATCACCAGTCTCTCTGTGTGCTGGGGAATCCCAAATTCTACAAGAGGTTCAATTGGACTACCTTCCCTTGCTTGACTTTCAGAAAGACCCAGTTCCCTACAGTGTGACTGACTTGATTACTCTCTCCTGTATTCTTTTCTCAGTCCTCTCCTTTATAGTTTGGGCTTGGAGTTGGTGGGGGGTGGGGGGCGACATCCAAGTGCCTAGCAGATACCTCTTGCACAGGGGAAGGGGGCATTTCTTTTATGGAAAACGAGAAGATTTTCTTTATAATTCCCCAAAATCATGAGTTACCACAGAAACAGTTAAAAATTCTGAATCTCTTAAAATGATTTTTCTTCTGGGAATATCCACAAGGTGCTCAAATGTTTATTCAGTATATTTCAAAATTCTTTGAAGTATCGGCATATTTTATTTCAGTGAGTTAAGATGGAGTATGAGTCACCATGTAGTAAATTTGACTCAAGTATGTGATTTATTAATATTATACAGCTTTATTTTGGAATAACTTTAGATTTACAGAAAAATTGCAAGGATAATACGGGGACTTCCCATATACCTTTCACAGTGGTGCTTCAGATGATGATTTGAATTAATTTTAACATACTCGCTAAGAGTTTTTCTTAACGTTAACATCTTATTCAATCTTGGCAAATTTGTCACAACTGAGAAATTAACACTGGTATACTGCTGTTAACTAAGCTATAGATTTTATTCAGATTTCACCAGTTTTTCCACTGATGCCCTTTTTCTGTTCCACGTCCAGTCTAGGATACCACTTTGCACTCGGTTGTCTTGTCTCCTTAAGAAACCCTATAATCTGTTACAGTTTTTCGTTCTTTTCTTGTTTTTTATAAACCCTGACACTTCTGAAAGTATTTTGTAGTATGTCACTCAACTTGGGTTTAATCAGTGTTTTTTCGTGATGGGACTGGGGTAATGGGTTTGGGAGAAAAATACTGCAACAGTGAAGTTCCTTTCTCACCACCTCAAATGAGTAGGTATATGATAGGAACATGATTTTACTGGTGATAATCTTCACCACTTGCTAAGGTTGTGTCTCCCACATTTTTCTACTGGGAAATTACTTCTGTTCCATTCTTTCTTGCAAGTCACTAAGTACCATTCACACACAAGGGGCGGGGAATTAAGCTCTACCTCTGGGGTGTATATGGGGGGCTATCTTTGTATTTTATTTGGAACTCTTTTGTAAGGAGTACTTGTCCCTTCCCCCCATTTAATTATTCAGTCCCTTATTTATATTATTTTAGCCAAAATACTTATTTCGTTCAAGTTATTCCACCTTTGGCCATTGAGAGCTCTTTCTGGTTGACTCTTGAGTAAGAAGAAATCTAGGAATGTTTCCAGTTACTTTAGCTTGGATAAATTGGGACTTCTCCACTTCCTCAAAGTGGTAACTGTACATGAGAAGCATTTTATGATCTTTGTAGGCCAGTAATAACCATTTATAAGGAAATATATAGAAATTTGCCAATGTTTATGAAAGTAATAAGCATGTAGTAATATAATTATCATTAAAAGCTATCTCAAAGAGATACATTCCTGCAAAAGACCATTGATAATAGATTCTTAGGGCCTTAGAGGAAATTAAAAGTAACCACCCTACCTCTTATATTTTATAAATGAGGAATGAAAGCTTCCAAAATTTAAGTGATTTGCCATTATACAAAGCCAGTTCTAACATTCAGTTTCAGTAACTTATAAGCCTAGTTCTTTCCACTGAATCAACACAGTTAGTCTTCCTCTTGTTCTTTTTTCTTTTACAAAAATGAATACTCTGGAACATTTTGCAGATAACAGAATCATAGTTGCTACAAATGATAAATATGCTAGAGGATGAATTTTGCATAGGTGACATTTGTATTTGAAGTTGATAGCTTGTATCAAGAGCACATTAAAAACTATTGAATTTCATATTTGGGTAAGGTTTTCAGCACAGAAAACCAATGTTTCAGGTTTTTTGGATGTACTTTGATGTCAGAAGTTCTGTTTAACTGGTACTAATTCAATTGCTCCTATTTTATTTTGAGACTGTGAGCTTTAGTATAAAGGTAGCAGGATAAAAAGCATTTCCTTTTATGCTCAGAAAGTGACATGGCGTGCATGCATTGAAATGACAGTGCTACAAGGAGAGGATAGAAAATGAGTGGTACCAGCTTGTTAACTTTACCTGTGGTTTATACAAATGTAGGTGTTTATCTTATTTTCACAGCCGTATACATTCACTGCCACTTGATGTTATCCTTACAAGTGATTACCCTTAATTAACTTGGCCTTACAGAAGGGGAAGGATGATGTGAATTTCATTTTTTAAAAAATTTGTTTTAAAGATTTTATTTATTTGACAGAGAGAGACACAGCGAGAGAGGGAACACAAGCAGGGGGAGTGGGAGAGGGAGAAGCAGGCTTCCTGCTGAGCAGGGAGCCCGATGCGGGGCTCGATCCCAGGACCCCGGGATCATGACCTGAACTGAAGGCAGATGCTTAATGACTGAGCCACCCCCAGGCACCCCGTGAATTTCATTTTTTAAAAGGCAGCATTAGGTAGTACAACATTTAAGAAGTGTTTTGCCTATGCCCATAAAAAGCTATACCATTGTGTTGATGGATTTGCTACTTTGTGTCCTGTTAAGTATAAAATGTGACCATACATTTTGGATTCCAGCGTCTTTTCTGGTTTGTTGAGCACACTGGTGCTTAAGATGATGATTTAAATTAGTTTTAATGTACTTGGGTAACCAAGCGTACAGTGCTTTGAACCCACTAGCAGAGAAAAGAAGAGGACTATTCCAGCCTTCCCCACTAATGAGACCCATAAATCAACAGAATGAACATGGAAACTTCAGGGAGCCTTGGGATCTAATTTCAAACACCTTAAAGGGACTCCTTTTCTTGGGTTCAGACTTGCTAGGACCATGGTGCCCAGGGTAATGGCTGAGCCAAAAAATCTACATACAAAACGGAGAACTTCTATAGGACGAAAGCAGCTGAGCCACATGCTCTCGCGCTTAGCCTTTGGACTGGACAGGCTTGTGTGGTTGGGAAGTCTGGGCCTGTAAAGGTGGAAGAGTGTTCAGTATTGGTATTCATGTACTGAACACAGGCTATCTGAGAAATCCTAAGATGACTGCAAGAGGGAGAGTATGTTCCTTTCAGTATATAATTATAGTGGGCTTCTGAAACTAACTCTGCAGCGTTAAATTTGGAACATAAAAGCTTTTCCACTGAGACAGAGGGAAGGAGTGGGAGCTTTAGAGAATCCGTTGGACACCTCCCTAAAAGAACAGAGAAACGCCTTCTAGACTTCAGGTACATCTCGTGCAAATATGAAGACAGGCTATTTCTAGGCTTCTGGTGGCCTTTCACTCCATTCTTAAAAACAAATAAAACAGGCAAGAGATGTTTGGAATAAGAGAGCCAAGGTCTCTAGATGTTGTTGGTTCAGGCAGCGTCAGAAATTCTTAGCTCCTCTCTTGCAAGCTGACTTTGGACTGTACACATAGGCCTATTTTAGACAGCAGACTCCATTTTACTCCCACGTACTTCACCCTTATGCTCGTCAACTGCTGACCCCCGGGATTATTTAAAGTCTGTGTGCCGGTGCATGATGGGATGAGAATTTAGGATTCCGAAATGGTGTTAGAAGTGGGCTGAGAAGAGATGACCATGTACTAGGGATCCTTTCTTGTTTAATTTTCCCCCTTGAAAACTTACTGGAGTCCTGAAACATACACAGGTACTTAATTCTAATAACTGGAGGAAATTATTTGCATACAGGGTAGGTTTCTATGGATTTTAGTCACATTTTATTTTTGATGGTTACTGGGAACCATTTAAATCCAAGGCATAATGGCATGATTATTTTGCCGATAATTAATTTGGGTTGTGTGTAAATCATCTTAAGGGGCGCATGCATGCACTGCATGGGTAGGAGCGGGCTGGGGTGGGGAGGTGGCTTTTAAATGCCATTGGTTGCACTGAATTTAAAATTCTAGGTTTTTTTGTTTTTTGTTTTTTTTTGCAGAAATACATTTATGATGGCTAAAATTAAAATATTTATGGTCTTTAAAAGCAAATCGATCAGAGACAATGGATTATATTCATATTCAAAAGAAAATGAGGGAGTCAGAGAGGCTTCTGGTTTTGAAACGAAAAGCACCACATTTGTATTCTTTTAAGACTCAGGCTTTATAGCTATTGGAATTGTTTGGTAGCTTTTTTTTTTTTAAATTAAAAATGACGTTATTTAAAATGTTTTCTGAAATGGCTCTTGTAGACATCTGAACAAAAGTAGCCCTAGCCTTGTACTTGATTATATCACATCAGATCATAGGACTTAATAAGGGTGTTTTGCCTGGTCCTGAGATGGAGAAACTGGTGTTAGTGGGGCATGTTCCTTTCACTTAGGGGGATAATGGAGGGATAAAGTGATCAAAGTGGTTATGGAATATAATTTAGTCTATATTTATGAAAGATTTCATTTTCTTAACTGAGCATCTCATGGTACTGCACTGTGTGTTCATAGATCTATTTCATCTACTTGATTGTTTTCAGACTGAGATGTAGATTATCATTATTATTAATGTTACATTTTAACTATAAACACTTCAGCATGCATATTATTAACTAGAGGTCCGTATTTGCTTATAGATTTTTTTGTATCCAGTGTACATGCACTGAAATGAACAATTTTTACATGTGTACCCTTTGAATTTTGAGAAATAGCTACACTCATGGAACCCAAATTTGATTGAGATAGAGAACTTAACCCTACCTAAGACTTCTGTCAGCCTTTTCCCACTCAGTCCTACCCTCTGTCTGAGAGACCTTGACTATTCTGATATTTTCACCATAATTAGTTTTCCCTGTTTGCAAACTTCATATAAATGAGTTTATACAGTGTGCGCTCTTATGTATGCCTTCTTTTATTCATGGTACTTTTTTGGAAATTCACTCATATTGCCATCTGCCTTTTTATTGTTGCGTAGTATTCCATTGTATCAATAAACCACAATTTGTTTAGCCATTCATCTGTTGATGAATACTTAGGATGTTTCTAGTTTGGGTCTATTCTGAATAAAGCTGCTGTGAACATCATTGTGTTAGTCCTTTTGTGGACATATGCTTTCAATTCTGTTGGGTAAATACCTAGGAGTGGGATTTCTGTGTTGGAAGGTAGGCGTATGCTTAGTTTTATAAGAAACTGTTACGATCTTTTTCCAAAGTGGTTTTACTATTTTAACTCTCCCGCAGAGAAAGAATGAGAGTTCTGTTTGCTTCATATATACACCAACATATGGTATTGTCAGTTGTTTTAGTATTAATTTTTCTCAGTGTGTAGTGGTATCTCATTATGTTTTTAATTTGCATTTCCCTGATGACTAATGATGGTGAATGGCTTTTAATGTACACTTTGGCCATCTGTATGTTTTTCCTTGTGAAAGGTCTGTTCAATCTTTTGCACACTTACTAATTGTTTTTTCTCTGAGTTGGAATTCTTTATTCTGGATACCAGTCTGTTTTGTCACACACACCATGCATTTTTTTCTCCCAGTCTGTGGCTAGCCTATTAATTTTCTTACTGTGTGGTGATGAGCAGAAGATAGTGATTTTGAGGTCTAATTTGTCTGTTTTTACATGGTTGATTTCTGTGCCATTTAAGAAATCTTTGCCTATTCCCAAATTATATACTTTCCTGTGATTTCTTGAGAAGCATTATAGTTTTAACATGGTTAATGTAGAGTTAATATTTGTGTGTAGCATGAGGTAAGATCCAGGTTCATTTTTTTTCCCATACTAATACCCAGTTGTTCCAGCATCATTTGTTGAAAAGTTTTTTCCCTCCTTTGGGGTGCCTGCTGTCAAAAATCAATCAACTATGTCTGTATGAGTCTATTTGGTAGTTTCTAGTCTATTTTATTGATCTGTTTGCTGATCCTTAAGCTAGAACCACACTGTCTTGAACACTGTAGCTTCAGAAGTAGGCCATCAAACACAGTTGTGTAAGTCTCCCAATTTTGTTCTTCATTTTTTTTTTTTAAGATTTTATTTATTTGAGAGAGAGAGTGAGCAAGAGAGAGCAAACACAAGTGGGGTGGAGCAGCAGAGGGAGAGGGAGAAGCAGACCCCCAACTGAGCAGGGAGCCCGACATGGGGCTCTATCCCGGACTTGAGCTGAAGGCAGATGCTTAACCGACTGAGTCACCCATTTTCTTCTTCATTTTCAACATTGCTTTTTGATGTTTGATATTTGTAGGACCTTTGTATTTCCATATAAATTATAGGATCAGCTTACTACTTTTTTTTTAAGCAAAATAGGAGTTACAGTGGGACTATGATTTGCTTTGTATTGAAGCTAGAATTCTTGGTGTTTACCAGATGAAACTATTTTTATAATAATACTAAGACATTACTTGCTTTCACACTCTCAATTTCTTCAGAGTGTACAATAGTCTTTCAGAGGCTACATAATGTGTGATCTTGTAGTAGACTGAATGCAGAAGCAGGTAGGAAAATCCAGCTGTCTTTTATTATGTTAAATATGAAAGATATTTGCAAAAATGTAAAAACAATGCCAGTATTTTCAATTTTACTCTTTTAGAAAGAATTTTCATAAAAAATTGTTAATGTTAAATGAGTATTAATTTTAAACGAGTTGCAAAATAATTGTTTTAAATTTCTCATGGTATATTTGATATATCCATATAAATTAAAGTTTTTTGGTTCCCCCATTATTTTTAAGAGTGTCAAGGAGTCCTGAGAAAAAGAATTTGGAAACTGCTGCTATAGATCAAATTTGGGATATATGACATCTTAACAGTATTCATTCTTCAAATCTATGAACATGGTATATCTCCACATTTATTTACATTTTTGTATTTTTCAGTATAGATGTTCAAAAATACCTTTTGGGGGTGTCTGGATAGCTCAGTTGAGCATCTGGCTCTTGATTTTTGGCTCAGGTCATGATCTCAGGGTGCTAGGATCCAGCCCCCTGTTGGGCTCTGTGCTCAATGGGGAGTCTGCTTGAGGATTTCTCTCCCTTTTCCCCTGCCCCTCCACCTCCCTTCTCCCCGCCCCACTCATGCACATGCTTGCACACTCTCTCTCTCTGTCTTTCAAATAAATAAATCTTAAAAAAAAAAAATACCTTTTGGTAAATGTGTCCCTAGGTATTGTATGCTTTCTGATGCTATGTAAATTTTCTGATGGTTTGCTAATGTATTCAAATATGTTTGATTTATATTGGGTGACCTTGTATCCTGCAAATTTGTGAAATTCAGACCTCAGTCTAGTAAGTCACATTTCAAGAACTGTGAAGAGTTTGAGCTGTTTTCCTGATTGCAAACTAAAAGTTCAGCCTCCCACAGTTTTGTGGATGCTGACAGAAGATACAAGAATTCTTAGAGACAAAGGACTTTATTAGTCATGGTACAGCAGGCAGCACAAACTTCATGTTCATTTTCATTCCCATAGCTCCTAAGTCCCATAGAGCTACTGACTTAGTGGGTTGGTGTCATAGGTGGGGAACCCTGAGCTTAGGACACTCCATTCTCAACAAGAAGCTGCTGACAGATTTTGCCTTACGTTTGCCCCAGAGAGACCTGTTCATTTTCCTGGGCAGCAAACAAATCTTTTTTGCTCCAGATGGAGACGCTATCTCTGTTGTTCAAGGCCGTGTGCTTTCCAGACATCCTTGAAAAGATTATCCAGATGCTGGTACAAGACCTGTAGAAACACAGCAGACAGTGTTTCTCCTTCTGACTACCACTGTAGGGCTTTTTTTTTTTTTTTCCCTTCTGGTTTTCCTGATTCTACCCTTTAAATTTTATCTTTTATACAGATGCTTAATCTAATAGTTTCCCAGACCTTGTTTTGAAATATCACTTCACTACTCCCTGGGGACTTAGTTCTGTAGTCTTGAGTTTAGGGTTCTCTGATACCTTCCTTAGTCCTGCCTTGTTTATCTAGCCTCATTTCTTGTATTCTCATCAGTGATCTTGATGCTGACTTCGACTCTTTGATTTTTCTTGAGGCAGTTCTCTTCCCTGGCATGTTGTGTCCCTTCTGCTTCTCCAAACCCTACCTCTTTTTCAAGATATAGATCAAATCCCTCTTCTGTTATATACTTCCTCAACCTGTTCACTCTCCCTACAACCATTAATCTTTCTCTTTTCTAAACACTATGGAATGATTTAACAGCTATATATCTAATACATACATAGTCAATTGCAGTTACTTAATTACAGAATGAGAGACTATCACTGTTCTAGAAAAAGGCAGAGGTTAGCTATCTTGTGTTTCTTTCACTAGACAACACTGGTATGATGGCTCTCACTTATGCTAATTTTGTCCTCCCAAATAACGTATGGATTGATTTTTATGCCCTGTGTGTTGTTCAGTGCCCATTATAGTGTTGGGAACTTGGTAGATGCTTTAGTCATGAATTCAGCAACTAAATATTTATAAAGTCTTTATATTTTAACCTCAAGAATGGCTTCTGAAACTTAATCAGCTATATGGGGAATGTGATTTGACTTATAGGGTGTACAAAAAGTTCTAAAATTTTGAAAATTTTTAATTGAATAATTGCCATACACTTAGTTTCAGGTATACAACACAGTAATTCAATATTTATACATTACAAAATGACCAAAGTTTTTATGTTGCCAGCATTCAACATGCTTTTGAGGGAGAGCAAAAGAACAGGAAATTAAAAAATGAATTAGAGCTCTAATTGTTAATTCTATTCTTTTTAGTTGTACTGCTAACTGTATGTCACTTGAGGGAAGTCAGTTCACCTGTCTACTTTTTACCTTTAGTAAAATATGGTAAAATATGGTAGCAGTGTCTGTCTACTTCCCAAAGGTCTAAACACCCTGTAATAAGTAAGTGTTGGGGAAATACTGGGCTAGGTGGCAGTTGGAATGGTATGTTGGCATACAGACTGCTATTAAAAATTAATGAACTGTTTAGAGTAGTGGTTACGGATCAGACAGACGAGTTCAAATTCTTGCTCTGCTCTTTACCAGTAGTAGGACTGATGGGCAATCACTTAATGTGTTTGAACTTCAGTTTTCTGACTGAGGAATAATACCTATCTATTTCATGTTACAGAGAAGATTAAATGTAAAGCTCCAAGGTCATTACCTGGGACATCAGTTGTCAGTCCATAGATTGTGGTGGTTACCATAATAGTAATCATACCTGTAATCAGACATCAGGAAATTTGTCATCTGAGTCTTCTCTGAAGGTAAATGGACTTGACCTAGGCAAAACTATGAAATGGGCAAGGCTTATCTGTGGCATCTCTAATTCCTCTTTTCTTCATTCTCTGTTGACCTCCCTTTTCCTCCTTCATAGACCCAGTGGCATTCCACTTTCTGACTACTTCCTCAAAGGGAAAAGTTAAGACTCTGATAGTGGGTGGTGTCACTGTGCCGATGGAACCAAATCTCATGTAAATCAGAGGTTGACAGTCAATGGCCAGCTGCCTTTTTATTTTTATTTTATTTATTTGACAGAGAGAGACACAGCAAGAAAGAGAACACAAGCAGGGGGAGTGGGAGAGGGAGAAGCAGGCTTCCCGCTGAGCAGGGAGCCCGATGCGGGGCTCGATCCCAGGACCCCGGGATCATGACCTGAGCTGAAGGCAGAGGCAGACGCTTAACGACTGAGCCACCCAGGCGCCCCTCCAGCTGCCTTTGTTTGGCCCAAGAGCTAAGAAGGTTTTTTACATTTTTGAATGACTAAAACAAATCAAAAGAATAATCGGTGACACGTAATGTGATTGTATGAAATTCAAATTTCAGTGCCATAAGTCAAGTTTTATTGGAACACACCCCTGCTCATTTGTTTACATAGTATCTACAGCTGCCTTCTCAGTACAACAGCAAGGCTGAGGCGTCGTGACAGAGGCTGTATCGAGCTGCTGTTTGGTATGCTACAAATCATGATGCAGGTGTAACTTGACAAGTGTTTTGAGTGCCCTGTGTATCTCTTTACAGCCACAATATCCCTTTGTTATTCAAGGAGATGGCAAAGCACTGTGTTTATTATGTGATGAGACCGTGCGGTCAGCAGACCAAGCACTCAACCCAATGTGCCCTACTCACAGGAAAGCAGCAGTGAGAAATGAGAATTTAAGGCCAAATATCTCATTATGGTAGAGTTTCTCTCCCTGACCCCTAAAATTAAGTGAGGCTGCAACCAAAGTAAGTTTTCAAGTGGCTTGTTAGCCCAGTCAGAAAAGCTAGTTACTGGTGGTGAGTTAATGAAGTCATGTTTCATTGTAGCAGTTGAAGAAATATGTTAAGGGAAAACAAAGTTGTTCATACTTTTAGTGTTGTCTAGGAGTTGAGCTTGGGCTTGATGTCAGCAGACAACAAGGCAAACGGTTTTCCTTGGTTCTTGATGAGTCCACAGATACGAACTCTGCTCAGTTGTTGTTTACTTGGATGAATGTAGAGTTGAAGTGATGGAGAAAGTGTCTATGAACGGTCCGTACAGAACAGCTACATACAGGAGACAATATTCTCAAGGAAACAAAACATAGTTTCTACTTCAGACTGTACTGAATTCAAGATGGTTTATGACAGGTGATAAAAATGTGTGGCTCAGGGGTGCCTGGCTGGCTCAGTCAGTAGAACATGTGACTCTCGATCTCGGGGTTGTGAGTTCGAGCCCCATGTTGGGTATGGAGATTACTTACACATAAAATCATTAAAAAAAAAAGTGTAGATCAGAAAAAGGTGTACTTGGATAAATTTACAGAGCTTGTGAAAATATAGGGTGTTGGAAATCTATGATTATTGTTTTTATCATCAGGTACTTTGGAGATACTTGAATTTGTCTTCTGTTATTGAACACAAGTGGTGCCAATGGTAGACTTCTCTTAAGTCAGTGGCTTCTGTGAATTTTTGTCAGGGGTAGAAGCTGAATATCCTGATTTGCCCGACCACACAGCACTTGGAGAGCTTAGCACTGGTAAAACTGTGTGTGTGTTCTGTGAATTTTTAAAATTTAGGGCCAAGATGAAAATTCTTCTGAACAGGAAGAACTGCCTTCAGCCACTAACACTGAACACTGAAATTAGCTTTTGGAAGTTAGCTTTTGTTGCAGACTTGATAATGAGCTAACATAAAACTACAACTCAAAACAATGCTTATAATGTGAAACTTAATACTGAAGTAGTTGTTTAGATAACTGACATTGTTTTAATCACTAGCAATGTCAAGCTGCTTTATGTACTTCCTAGGTTGTCAAGTTAAAATAAGAAATGAGATCTCTGTTCTCAAACCAGTTTGTAGTGCTTAAGTTTTCTTAGCTCAAACGAAATACCAGCAGTGCTTTTCAGACCTCAGTGCAAGTACAAAAGATATTTTCCTATGTCAAAATCCATTTAACTGTGCAAATTAGAAGCTTCCACCTAATTTCACTTGGAATCTGCAATATGATGTGCTAAAAGGAAAATATCAGGAGAAGAATCTAATAGAATTTCTTAAATGCTGAATATAGTTAATTAAGATCATACTCGTGGATCAGTGTTACATATCTGTGTGAAAAGAAATTTCAAAGATGAAATACGTAAAGTCACATTACAGATCAGTATTAATAGGTAAACATTTGCCATTGATTTTGATGATAGGGAATGTTAACTTTGAACCCCAAATAAGCAGCTCGTCATCTCCCAAATACAATATCATTCTTCACGTTAGGAGACTTGTGTTACAAATAATTGTATTTTATTATGTTTTGAATTTTTCAGTATAAAATTTGTGGGAAGCTTTTTTTTTTAAGTATCCCTATAATGTCCTTGATATTCCCTCTTGGCCCACAAAGACTAAAACGTTTCCTGTGTGGCCCAAAACTGGAAAATTCTGCTAACCTCTCATTTGTATGTGTTTATTTATTCCGTATTCATATTAAGGGAATGAATGCTTTTGTGTCCTGATAAAGATCAATGTCAAAAAACCAATAGTGGTAAGGGAAATTTTGTGTGAAGCTGAGGTTCTTTTGTCTAGATGTGAAGCTCACTTAAACTTTAGTCTTGTTCTTATGTAGTATTAAGTTGTCTAGGAGAGGACAGAGCACAAAACAAGGCTTGAGATTCCCTCTCCCTGTACCTGTTAGGTGTCCTTCTACCCTGAGGAATGTCCCATTCGAGGCCTGGTTTCTGAGAGCTTGGACTGAGGAGAAGGAGGAAGAAGGGGAGGAGGACAACCTGCCCGCTCTGTGCATGGATCCCTCCCTGCCACTCCTTTGGCCCCCACCCTGTCTGCCTCTCTTTCTTCTTCTGTTCAAGGAGATACATCTCTAATCTGTCAGAGATCCAGCAACCATTCTTGTCCTTCCCTCTGGGTGATCCCTTTTGGTGCGGAAGATGGTGTTATTTCCTTGAAGGCCTGGACAAGTCGGAGCTGCCTACCCCAGAGTTCCTGCTGTTTCCTAAAGCTTCCCTGGGAAGAAGAGGGAAAAGGAGGCGGGTAACAGTGACCCTGGTGCCTTTGACACCCCTGGTGAGTGTGCATGTGTGTGTGTACACATGCTCACAGTCTGTAAGTCCTGGGTCGGGATTATTCTCAAGCTTCCAGACCCAGGATCCCGTGGCCCAGGCTTCTGCTGACAGATCAGTTTTTTTGCTCACAGAACAAACCTATCAAGAGTGACCACGGGGCAGTTTCAGTGTTTGCCTCTCAGTTTCCTCTTTCCTGTCCACAGAAGCCCATTGTCATTACTCTTCTGTGCAATTTTAATTTATCTGGGTTATTTTGGGGGGTGGTTAGAGCGCTTCTGACTGAGAATGTCAAACCCTCCTCCCACGTGCTGGATACAGCCCACAATCCAAAGGAAGCTCTTGGAGAACTTGGTCTATTGATCATGTCGAAAGGGAGCATAGCATGTGGGAAAATGACTCATTGGTGTGACTTCACCATTGCCCTCATTTTAAACTTCTTACAGGGAGAGCATAACCTAGTTCTGACAAAGATTCTCAGCCAGGGCTGGGCTTGCCTTTGACTAAGTGATGTGTCACATTCTCTCTGCCGGAAACTCACATTCTTAGCACCAGTCCTCATGGTCCTGGCAAGAAACCTCTTTGGAGAGATGTTGGTATTTGGGAGATTTATTTATTTTTTTTCCAGCTGCCCACAAAAAACAAACTCAGAAATATCTTTTTTTTTTCCTTTGCAAAGTTTGTTGGAATAGTTTGTCATTTCTCCATCTGGAGTTGTTTGTTGTTGGTCTGCCAACGACGGTTTGCCGAGGGCCATGGCAAGGTGACTGTGGCCCCGAGGGAAGGGTAAAATAAACCAGGGCAGCGTGCCTGTCTGGGAAGGGGAAACCTCAGAGCTGATGTTCGGCGGTGGGTGGCTAGCCATGGCTGGTGGCCACGGGTCCTCACTTCAAGTGTGGCTGGGAGTCGCTCAAAGAAGGCCTTTAAGTGATGCCTGCCCGGTTGCTCACCAAAGTGGATACTTCCTCACTGTTGTGTGGTTTTGTGCCAAGACAATGCCTAAACTTGCTAGCCCTCGCTGAGAACTTCCCAGCCCACAGTGGGAACTTCCCAGAAGAAGCCCGAGGACCACTCCTGATTTACAGGAAAAGGAGCTCCTACTTCTTTATTCTTCCAGCTCATGGAAGAGGCATGTTCTAACAGGCTCCTTCACTTCTAATTTATAGATCCTGTGCAAGCAGCCCCTTGAAGGCAGGGGCCTTCCTCCTGGGTTTGCTCCTACTCTTAGCTCACAACAGACCCCGGTAGGGAAGGCAGTGTGGTATGGGGTATCCAAATAAAAACTCCAGTTTGGTCAGTAGCCGTAAGATCGTGGCCCAGAGTGTTGATTTCTCTGGGTATCTCCTTGTTATTCAATGACTTAGTTGAGTGAGAGATTGTCTAATGCAGTGGTTCTAATCCTTGCTATACATCAGAAACACCTGCACATACACATGATTGGGGTCACCTCCTAGGCGGGTAGAACCTGGGGAGTGAGTGTGTTTCCAGAATTCTTTGTGGCCAGGTTTGAGGACCACTGCCTATAGTCACATCTGTCCATTATGAATAAATTAAAGGACTAACTAGATAGATAATAGGAGCAAAGACTGGCTAGTTAAAGATACTTCAAATGAGGTGTGTTAACATGTCTTAAGTAGGACCTTTGGGCAGGTTTTAAAATTACTGAAAATGGAGTGAGGTGAAATAGGATACTTTTTTTTTTTTCCTTAATAGAAACCTCAGGATTGTTTTGTGCTCTGGCATGTGGATGAAATGGAATGAAATGGAAGAACTCTGAGGCTAGGGGACAGGGAAGATGGGACTATAGCTTAGGGACAATAGCAAAAGAGATGGCAGAGGGGTCCTGAGCACAGGGTTGGAATTTCTGGTTTCTACCAATGCTGAAGGTGGTTTTTACATTTTTGATTTTCAGATCTCTGAGTTAGACACCGAGGGGTGTTCTGATATAACACAATTCTCCTTAGTACAATATGTTATATCTTACTATGGGCTGGGCTCTGGGCTAGATGCTGGAGGTTCTCAGAAGATGAGAAGCTCAAAAGAGGGAGACAGGTTTATGAAAAAGTAACTAGAATACAATCTGCTAAGTGCAGTCATTTGTGAGTACAGAGGAATAATTTACTCTTGGGAATGTGAAGTGATCAGGGAGGGCTTCACGGAGGAAGTGTGCCCCAGTAGTTTTGAAGGCTGGGTAGGAGTTGACTGCATCCTGGGACAGGTGGATGTGCGAGGGAGAGGAATCAGGGTGGAGGGGCAGCAGGTGCAGCAGCATGACTTAACAAGCTGAGCTCCAAGGACTACAGATGTTACTTGTTTGTGAAGTGGAGGGAGCCTAGAGGATCAGGCTCATCTTCAAGGGCTCTGGGTTCCAGACTTGGGGATTTGGGGTTTGTATCCTAGATTTTTGAAATCTTGTAAGTGGGAGAGGGACATAGTTAGGTCTTCTGTTTAGAGAGGTTATAGTGACTAAGTAGACAGAGGCCAGCTGAAGTCAAGTTGGTAAAGCTTGGTAATTAAATGTTGGGAATAAGGAGAGGAAGTCAAGGCTGATTCTTAGGATATTGGCTTGGGTGATAAATGAAAGGTCTTAACACTATTTGACATATGCATTACAGGGAGCAGAAAGCAGAGGTATTGGTTGAGAGGTTGAAGAGATGTCTGGACATTTTAGGCAAGAATATCTGGTGGGCATTTGAGAAGAGTCTCTGCTCCAGATAGATTCAGGAGTGTGATCAGTATAAAGTTAATACTGTGGAATCATATGATACATGTCTTTCTCTGATTGACTTATTTCACTCAGCATAAAGTTAATACTGTGGAATCATATGATACATGACTTATTTCACTCAGCATAATACCCTCCAGTTCCATCCACCTCATTGCAAATGGCAAGATTTCATTCCTTTTGATGGCTACATAATATTCCATGTATATATAAACCACATCTTTATCCATTCATCTGTTGATGGACATCTTCGCTCATATGATCTCACTGATATGAGGAATTCTTAATCTCAGGAAACAAACTGAGGGTTGCTGGAGTGGTGGGGTGTGGGGGGGATGGGGTGGCTGGATGATAGACATTGGGGAGGGTATGTGCTATGGTGAGCGATGTGAATTGTGTAAGACTGTTGAATCACAGACCTGTACCTCTGAAACAAATAATACATTATATGTTAAAAAAAAAAAAAAAGAAGAAGATAGCAGGAAGGGAAAAATGAAGGGGGGGATATCGGAGGGAGAGACGAACCATGAGAGACTATGGACTCTGAGAAATAAACTGAGGGTTCTAGAGGGGAGGGGGGTGGGGGATGGGTTAGCCTGGTGATGGGTGTTAAAGAAGGCACATACTGAATGGAGCACTGGGTGTTATACGCAGACAATCATGAAACACTACATCAAAAACTAATGATATAATGTATGGTGATTAACATAACATAAAAAAAGTTAATACTGTGGAAAATAACGGAATTGCCCTACAAATGGAAAATAGGGGAGAAACACATGAATCTGCATTAGTTAGCTTTTGCTGTGTAACAAAATTGTCCCAAATGGTGCCTTAAAACCATAAACATATATTATCTCATAGTTTCTGTGGTTCAGGATGCCAGGGGCAGCTTACCTGGGAGTCTCTGCTTCAAGATCTTTTAAGGCTATAGTCAAATTGTCGGTTGCAGCTGTGGCTTTATCTGAAGGATTGACTTGGGAAAGAATACACTTCCAAGGTCACTCAAGTGATTTTGGGTAGGTCTCGGTTCCGTGCCGGCTGTTGGTTGAAGCTCATTTGTGTCTCACCACTTGGGTCCCTCTAAACAAGCCTCTCACAACATGGTAGGTGGTAGCTTCCCTCAGAGTGAGCAGGAGGGTGGGCAAGATGGAAGCTACCAGTCTTCTCACAACATAATCTCAGAATCAGAAGTGACTTCACTTTGCCATATTCATTAGAAATGATTTACTCGGTCTGCCTCACACTCCAGGGGAGGGGATTGCACAAGGAGCCTGAATCCTAGGAGGTGGGAACCATCTTAGAGGCTGCCTAGCACAGCATCCGAGAGGGGAGCCGATGAAGGGGTAGTGGGGCAGCAGCTGCTAAAGTGGGAAAGGCAAGTAAAGAATCAGAAGGGTGTGGTCTCACGAGCTAGGAGGAGGAGGGAAGAGTTCAAGTACAGGCTAGGTTATGATTTGGTTAAAAAAATTCCTAATCTTGGGCTTAATCAAAGACTTGCTTCTTGTTCAGGCAAATATTCATTGCAGGCTGCTTTGGGCTCTGCCCCCCCCCCCCAATCATCCCTGGGATATGTCCACTAAGGTCATTTAGGAATTCTTCCTGTCGTTTTTACTATGGAACCTCAACTGGCAGAGCTTAATTTAGGGAATTGCCACTCTGAAATGTTGCTGGTTGCTGTGACAGAGAGAACTATGTGTTAGCTCTCAGGACTCGAGCCCCTGTGACTCTTTCATAGTGCACTGGCCACGTTGGGTCCTGTGGCCTGCCTCACCTCCTATTATTTATCTAGACAGTGGGGGTTCGGAGACATGTGGTCACCTGCTCCAGGGACAGCCCTGAAGGGGAGAGTCGCGAGTGTCACCCTCCACAGAGGGGGCAGCATGACCCAACGTGGTATTGGGATCGGCAGTGATAGCCTAATACCCTAATTGCAGTGGGCTGAGGACTGACTAGGAGATGAGCAAGTGGGCAGCGCTAGCAACAAGAAATAGAAACCGCGTTTCCAGGCAGACAAGAAGCTCTGACTGCTGCCTTCTCTTTCCTGCACTGTTGACGGGGATCGTGGTGGGTTTCAGCGTTGGGCGGCAGATCCACGTCCGCCGACTGTCCCTGACCTGCAGCCGGCTGCTCTGAACTCAGGCTTTGATGACAATCTCAGAAATGACCACTGGGAGTTGACTGAATTCTGTGTGCCCTTTCAGTACTGCATTTAAACAAGAAATGGCACCTTTCTATAGTTTTCCTGTTGGGCCAAAATGCGGGTATTGTGAGAACTGCTGAGCCGTTTGAAGGAACTTACTTTACATTTGTTATTCTTGATATTGCCTTTAAAAAAAAATTTTTTTTTTTATTAACTGCTTTTTGGAAGTTTGATTATAATAAAATCTAATACAATCTCCAAATTTGCTCTAAAACATCAGTTTTCCATTTTAGCTGAGTTCAGTCTTCCAGGGAGAGTATATGAAAGTCCTGGGGACTTGCAGAGTGATACAGATAGAAGTTGTCGCCGCTGATTCCATTAATTTTTGGTGGTCAGGGAGTAACAGAGTGCGTATTTTCCCATTGTCAGTTGCGCTCAAGAGGCAGATGATCTGCAGCTGGTAACTGAGGTGTCAGTTATATTTGATCTCACAGAATTTTAAAAAGTAGAAAAGTAGATTTAACATATAATATGCTGTTCTAAAGTAAATATTTAGATAAGTTGGTACTTCATTAACATGCAAATTCAGAGACTAGACCTGGCTGCAAACCAGGTCTGATTAGCCCAAGTGCTGCCATGATTTTTCTTTCCTTTCCTCTTTCCCCTCCCCTCCCCTCCCCTCCCCTCCCCTCCCCTCCCCTCCCCGTTACTAGTTTCCATTTTTTTCTTTTTCTTTTTTTAAAGATTTTATTTATTTATTTGAGAGAGAGAATGAGAGAGAGAGAGCATGAGAGGGGGGAGGGTCAGAGGGAGAAGCAGACTCCCTGCTGAGCAGGGAGCCCGATGCGGGACTCCATCCTGGGACTCCAGGATCATGACCTGAGCTGAAGGTAGTCGCTTAACCAACTGAGCCACCCAGGCGCCCACTAGTTTCCATTTCTTTTCATGACACTTCTTCCTGCAGCAGCTTCTGTTGATTCATTTATTTCTTCTCTGCTCTGCAAAGGGTGCAGAGAGAGAGAGGAGCAAGTATGCACTCAGGAATCAAAAAGGATGTTGTGGCAGTAGAATTTGAAGTGAGAGGAGGGGGCTGGTGAGAGTGGACTTCTGAACATCCCTAAAATCTCTGAAACACCTGCAATTCTATTTCCTTAGGAGGCTGCCCTTACACAGAATGGGTTAAAATGTCAAATATTACCTTGGGTTCAAGTAATGCGAATTATCTCCACATGGTATGTTTTCCGTGACCTATGGATAATTGAGATTTGATATATGAACGAGTAGAAAATATTTGGGGGATAAAACTTCCTAGCAAGCATTAGGTCTGTGTTTTGACTTATTAACTTAGCATTGTGATTTTTAAACTTCAAAATTTGAAATCAGTCAAGTTACTAGTATAATTTTAAATTATTATCTTGAGAAATCTGCAAAAAACATGTATTTGTTGGTCCTGTCAAAGGACTTGACAGTATTCAACTATGAGAGTTATCTTGGAATTATGTTCATGAAAAATTCCTTCCAACCTTCTTGGCAAGATGCAAGAATGATGGACTGTAAAATTTTACCTTTATAATGGCCTTAGGTGTCTTTGAACCAACATCTGACTTTGAAGTTACCCAGCTGCCTGTTACCAATTTTCCTGTTTTACCGGGTGTTATTTTTTTTTTTTCAGTGGGGGTTATTAAATTTAATACTCTAAGCAAGTGATTTAATCCATATTGCTTAGAATATGATGGTATTCCGCTAAAAAGTCATTTCCAGGTGCTTTAAAGTGAAATGCCATAGCAAACATCCTCCAGAGGGTCATTTTTCCTAATTAATATAAATTTGCTTGCTTATTTTTCTAGACATTGGGCCTTTTTTTCAGGTTATTATGTATGTTTAGCTCTTGAAATGTTGGAGTTAAGTGACCAAAGCTTTCCGATTTCCTAGTAATTTATTAAACCTCTTTGAATTGTTGATGTGATTCATGGCTGGTCCTCTATGCCAGTGTGCCAACAGGAAAAAGGAGTATCTCGTTGGGGTTGTCAGTATTTTTAGTATGAGTGGCTTGTGACAGATTTGTGTCTCTACTTGTCTGCTGGTGGAGGTAAACTGATGGAGCTGGGGAGGTGGTATCCCTCCGTTACTTAAGGCGGGTAAGCTGTGAATTTTAAGAGGACGCAGCCACGACTAAAGATCACATGGCTAAGCGATGTCCCATATAAACTTCGTAAACCAATGGCCAGGCCACAGTTCTTTTACCCACTTGGAAAGTTGTTGTATTGCTAGATTAAAGTTCTTTCCTTGAGCTCAACTTGTACCCCAAAGAATTATTGAGGGTGTTTCAAGGCTTCTTCCATTTGTTTATTTGCTTTCCCAAGTTTTATTTAAAAACAAAAATGCTCAAAGAAATCCAGTGTTAATAGAAAGGATGTGTGTTAGATGAATGGTGGTCATCCACAAATCTTTCCATTTCTACCAGGTGGATAAAAATCTGAATCTTGAGAGGGAAGCTTGTGATAGTAATAGAATTATGTCCTATGTGAATATCTGACCTAAGAAGGATCCTGTTTTGTTTGTTTTTGTTGGTTTTGCTTTCCTGAAATGCCTATGTGCACTCTGGTTCTGACGAGCCTGCCCCTCCCAGTTCCAGTCTAAGGTCCTTCTATAGTCAACCAGGCTGTCCTAGACCGCTGGCGCCCCCTAGGGCCTCTCACAGGGACCGCATCGTGCAAAGGTCCCTGGTGAGCTCTTCTCTTGCTCCTTAGAAAACTTTTGTTTTGTTTTGCTTGAACCACTTGCAGTGCAGTTAATTTTCCAACAGACTGCCTTCTTTTCATATGTTCTTTTAAATCCATATGCTGCTCCTTTTTCTTTTTTTGACCTGCTACCCTTTCTTTACGTTGTGAATATAGATAGCCCAAAGAAGCTCTGCTCATGGGGGTACCTGGGTGGCTCAGTCAGTTGAGCCTCTGACTCTCTCTTGGTTTCGGCTCAGATCATGATCTCAGGGTCGTGAGATCGCCCTGCATTGGGCTTCACGTCAGTGGGGAGTCTGCTTGAGATTCTATCTCCCTCTGTCTGTGTCCCTGCTCGCTCGCTTGGGCACTCTCTCTCTAAAATCAATAAATCTTGAAAGAAAAAGAAGTCCTAATCATGACTAGGAAAAATAATTTAAAAAAATGATATCACTGTGTTAGGGTGAAGATAGGCCAAGTTTTGAAGTAGAACCTATGTCTGCATTTGCTAAAGCCCTCGAAAAGTCCCAAAAGTTCTATTGAAAAGCTCTACATCTTTTTGTCCATCATCTACTTAAATCCAAGTTCTTCTTATAATATCTGTGTTCAGGACATAGACTGTAATTTCTATTTTAATATAAATACACATGTACCTGACACGCTTAATATATACACTTAACACATGTTATATACACACATGCATACACATGTACAGTGATATTGAGCTAGGAATTGAAGGATGGGTAAGAGTAAGTGGATAAAATGTGGGAAGAGTATTCAAAGTAGGAGGAATATCATGCTCAGATATACTGGGGTCACATCCCAGGGTGGGTAATGTTGAAAGGACTTGGGATTGTTGCCACACTGGTTCTAAACAACGGAGTAGAGTAGGAATGCATCTCAGTTCATAAAGTGACCTGTGACAGAAGTATTATTGATTATAACTCCACTTACTTTTCAAGCTCATCTCTGTGCTGTAGGAAGCATCTCCTTGGTCCTTTTTGAGGCCTCCCTGCCCTGTATCTTGGTTCCAGAATCTTAGATTTGCCAAGTGAATGTGGGCATCTGCTCCTCATTGTTGGCTCACATGATTTACCACGGAAACCTAAAACGTCTTAGTCCTTACGGCCCTCCAATTCTCTTTTGCATGGGAATCCTTGTGAGGCTGCTCATGGCTGAGTCCCACCACCATGCTCTACATTTGTTGGAGTCTTGTTCCCTCCCTAGAAGCCCTGCTTCAGAATCCGAAAATCAACCTTTTCTCCCTCCTAGAAGTCTCTTTCTAGTTTCTGGAAATACCCTTTTTGGTAGTTCTGGCTGGGTTATGCGCTCTACGTGAGAGAGCCATCTTTCCGTCCGTGGGCTTGGGCTTTTGGACATAAAAGTCCAGGAACGTTTGCAGGCTACTTCTGCTTTTTCCTAGCCACTTGCTTCTCCCAAGATGATGAACATAAGGACCTAGTTTGAGTGGGGGAGAAAAGCAGGATATACCAGGAGAAAAACTGGTTCAGGTCACAAAAAAGTTTCGTTCCCCCACCCCCACCCCGCAGTAGGATGGGTCTCAATATTGAGGAGAGGCTTAGAAATCTACCTGAGTCTAGATTCCCCTGTTCCGGGGGGTGGGGGTGGAGTAATAGGAAATCCAGATGACACAGGATCAGGGTTGTGCTTTAGGAGGATTCACCTGACAGCAATGTCAGCAAATGGGAGAGGGAAGGGTGTGGGTATTCAGCGACATTGTGGAGGAGGCTCTTGGTGTGGCCTCTACAGCAGGTGAGGTGGTTGTGATTTCTTGTGCCCCAGTCAGTTTCTCTAACAGCGCAGCTCAGGTCCTGGGGCCTCAGCCGAGGCTTTGGTTCCTGGATCTCTCTCCAAAAGGGGTTGTATTAACTCTTATCTGTGTGTGATCTCAAGGCAGGGCTATTGTAATGCAGAATGTCACCATTTGAATGAGGAACTTGAGAGGTCAAGAAACAGTCACTGAAGAAGGAAGTTCTAGAAGATCATCGAAGAAGCAAACCTTGTCCTGACCTCCCCGCACTGTAAAATGGAGGAAGTCGAAATTCCTAGTGGGCTTCTTGACCTGAGAGGGGATTTGATACTCAAACAGAGGAAGCTGCTCGTACTTGGGTGGCTCTCCTGACAGGCAAATCGTTCGTTAATCTGGGGAGACCTTGCTGGGTGTTAATTAAACTTGCATTACAGGTGAAGGGATCTGAGGTCAGAAAATGCTTTCTCATTCCATTCAGAGAGGGGTGAACTGAGGATCTCTAAGGCTCTTTGGGACTTGAGAAAGTAGACAAAGAAGGCTTTTATAGGGTGGAGGTGGAAAGTTTCTTGGTGAAACCTGATGAACCTGTATTTGTAGTACAGGATGTATCAGAGCATGGTGTCTGTGTGCATGTGCACACACCCAGATAGGGATGTATGTTTCTAAATTTGAGCTGAGTTGAATTACCTCAGTCGTTCAGACAGACCTCTTCAGGGGAAGACAGGAAGAAGGAGGCTTTGAAGTTGTGCAGGGAACCGCGGGGCAGACAGGCCTCTGGGAGCTGGGAAGGTGCTGTCAGCAGGGATGTGTCTGAGGCTTCTGTCTGTAGCCTCGTTGTTTCCGCGCCGGTTCACGTGGATCCTGGTAACAGTAATAACCTGGATTTAGGGAAATCTGGAGGTCCTACAGGCAAGCAGAAAGAAGCTCAAACTGTTCAGCAGAGTGGAACATAAAAAGGGTCACCATCTCTGGCAGCCTCCTTCCTCACTGCATCTAGAAGTTGCCGCTGAAGAGTTTCCTGTTCATTCCTGTAAAAAAAACAAACAAACAAACCTATACAACAAACCTGTACAAACAGGCACACATTTTATTTTATTTTTTAAATTTTTATTTTATTTATTTATTTTTTTAAGATATTTATTTATTTGAGAGAGAGAGAATGAGAGGGAGGAGGGTCAGAGGGAGAAGCAGACTCCCCGCCGAGCAGGGAGCCCGATGCGGGACCCGATCCAGGGACTCCAGGATCACGACCTGAGCCGAAGGCAGTCGCTTAACCAACTGAGCCACCCAGGCGCCCCAGGCACATATTTTAAAAAACATTTCCCCCCCCTTTTTAAAAAAATATTTATTTGAGAGAGAGAGAAAGAGCGCATGAGCATAGAGGGAGAATGAGAGGGAGAAGCCGACTCCCCGCTGAGCAGGGAGCCCAATGTGGGGCTTGATCCCAGGACCCTGAGATCATGACCTGAGCCGAAGGCAGTCGCTTAACCAACTGAGCCACCCAGGTGACCCCCCCGCCATTTTTCAAATGCTCTTCTGTACACCATTGCCAAGGATGCCCTCAGGTGCCTTCTGGGATCAGTCCCGCTCAGCACCTCCCACGGCTGGGAGGACTCTGCCCTGTTCCTCGGTTGGTTCGACCAGGTCTCTGGGATAAGCACCTCTGCTGTCCCTGCCTTCCTACCTTTCCTGTTAGTGTATAGCATGGTGACCCTCTGCGAGGAAAATCCACATCCTCATCCCTGGAATCTGTGAATGCGATCTTATTTGGAAAGAGAGTCTTTGCAGTGGATTTAGCTTAAGAAACTTAAGATGAGATCATCCTGGCTTAAGCGGGTAGGCCCTAATTTAATCCCATGTCCTCAGAACAGAAGAGGAAAAAGCACAGGGAGAGGAAGAGAAGGCCATGTGTGGAGAGCGAGGCCGAGATGGAGTGGCGCAGCCAGAAGCCAAGAAATGCCTCCAGCCCTCAGAAGCAAGAGGCAAGGAGGGATTCTCCCTGGAGCACTCGGAGCGGGGGCAGCCCTGTCAACACCTTGGTGTGGACTCAGTGACTGTGAGAGAATGCGTTGCTGTTGTATGAAGCCTCCCAGTTTGTGGTGATTTGTGAGGGTGCCGTAGGAAGCTACTACACTGCATAAACTCATCTACTGAGCACCCTCTCCAGACTCCTCGGTGCGCACCTGCTAAATCTCATCTGTAAGACAGGTCTCCAGAAGTGGAATTCTGGTTCTCAGTTCTGATAATATTTTCGCCCTCAGATATAAAAATTCATGCATCCTTGCCTTAGGAATAATGTGAATAGCTGTAGCAGCTTTGGGGTGCTGAGTACTCATTGTGTGTCAAGCACTGTGCCTACACTGTCTTAGACCAACCCTATCAAATGCTTGTTAGCATCTGCATTTTACAGAGGGCAAACTGAGGTTTAGAGTACTGAAGTCAATTGCACATGATCATATGTCGGTAGGAAGCCAGGCCAGGATTCATTCAAACCAACCTCTTATCTGACTCCAAATTCTGTGTTCTTACCCATGATCCTAGATTGAAAATATGAACACCATTTTAAATGTGTGTGTGCCATGTTGTATGGACATGGCCTGGCTCTTGGCTGTGGTGGGTCCTGGTGGTGACAGGCTCAGCTGCACCCGGGAAGAGGTCTGATCTGGCAGGCAGAAGATGGGATCCACAGGACATGGGGAGTTGGAAACAGCACCATGTGTTGGAGTAATGAGATCCCCACAGGTGGAGTGAAAAGGGGTTAAAACACTAGTAATGACAAACTTTAGGTTATCATTAGTTCTGATGACGGGCTGGGCATTGCCCTAAGTGCTTTACATGTGTTAGTGCATACAGGCACCTGCTTAGAGTTCAGGTACAGAGAAGTTCCTCAGTGAGGGGATTGCAGAAATAAGCAGGACTCTAGTCTTGAGGAACTGAGGTACCGGATAGGTTACCAAGAAGGAGCTGTCGGCTTGGGCCATAAGATGGGTATCCAGTTAAGGGAATCCCATGTCCTGAAAGATGGACCTGGGGCCCATAGCCAGAGGGCCAGGTTCACCAGAAATGACTGACACCAAGTCGAGTGGTCAGTTGGCACCCAGTGTGGGGAGTGTGGTAGCAGCAGGCTGATGATGGGAAATAGGTAGACCTTGCTGTTGAGAGCCTCAGGGTTATGATCTCATGGGGACGATGACCTGTATTAGGCCTGAAACTTTGAATCAGCCCTTGATATCACTAGGCTTGTTCTCATTTACCTTCTCAGTATAATCAGGGAACAGAGGGTTCGGCTGCCTCCTTTTGGGCTTTCTGTGAACTTGATGATGTAATCTTTTAACTTTTATTTTTAGTAAAATTATCTTGACAGTCATTGTTCATGTCTTTTAATTTATCAGAAGCATTAAGAACAGTTTCTGTTGACTCAGTGACTGGAATAGTTTTTACTTCCTTGTCTCGTTGGGCCCGGTTCCATCTTTTAACTTGTGGCAAAGGAAAAGGGGATAACAATTTTTTTTTTTTTTTTTTTAAATGGGAGACTGTCCCCATCTTGTGGTTATTTGTGTAGAAACTCACCTGTCTGGGCACTTTATCCTAGAGATCGTTTTGTGGTCTCCAATTTTTTGCTGTTGTGTTGGATTCTGGACAGTCTCACTTAGGCTGTGTTTCTTTACCTTTATCCTGGTATTTTACTTTTCCCATTTTCAAAGCCTGCCCAAAATGGTGGCTTCATTGGCTCCTCCAGGTAGTCTTAAGGACTAGCCTCCGTTTTTTTAAATGAGGGAATTGAGATAGAATCAGTATTGAGAATCAATTGAGATAGAATCAGTATTCTATCTCAGCTCAGAAATTTCTCATTCTCTTTCTGCCCATCACTTACCACCTCCATCCCCCACCCTGCCCCCGAGTTTAAACATGGGAGAAAGCAGAATGTAAATGATAACAGTGTCTGAAATCATCTTTCAGAAAGATGGCCACAAAAACAGGTTGTTTGGTTTATGAACTGTCAGTGGAAGTTATCCAAACAGAATTTTCTTTGCCTTAAATAATTTAAGTAGGTTTCACCAGTTTGCAGGAATTGAAATGAGTTGACTTTATAAGCTGTACCATGGTGTTCCGATTACTACCTTATGAAGCTAGAGCACTTCACTAACTGGATGGGATTTGTGGCCAGAGTGGATGGTGCTGGGGTGCAAATTTAGGACCTGGAGTGATTTTTGTCTGGTTCACAGAAAATTCTATTAAGTATAGTCAAAATGAATTAAAATTTTTTGTTGTTAAAATAGTAAATTTCAGGGAAACCTGGGTGGCTCAGTCAGTTAAGCAACTGCCTTCGGCTCAGGTCATGATCCCAGGGTCCTGGGATCAAGTCCCGCATCGGGCTCCCTGCTCAGCAGGGAGTCTGCTTCTCCCTCTCACTTTCCCTCTGTACACACACACTCTCTCTCTCTCTGTCAAATAAATAAAATCTTTAAAAAAAAATCAAAAAAATATTGAGCAAAATAAAAAGTGTGTGTCACTGTATGTATCCTATGTTGGACTAGGTATTACTTACCAACTAAAGTCTGTTAATATGTAGCAAGTAAATGAATTTTTTCAATTTGTGATACTTTGATTCCAGACCTAAAGTAGTTTCTGTTAGTTTTGGATTTTTTCCATCAATATATTTATGTATCTTAAAAAGTTATTTGCTTCCCGGGCGCCTGGGTGGCTCAGATGGTTAAGCGTCTGCCTTCGGCTCGGGTCATGATCTCAGGGTCCTGGGATCGAGTCCCGCTTCAGGCTTCCTGCTCCTTGGGAGCCTGCTTCTCCCTCTGCCTCTCTCTCTCTCTGTCTCTCATGAATAAATAAATAAAATCTTTAAAAAAAAAAAAAGAAAAAGTTATTTGCTTCCCAAACAATAGAGTAAACATATAGATAATGAATCATTACTTAGCTCAGCAAACAATACAGTTTGATTTGATACAGTTACAACCACCATGGAAGACTGGAACTATTAACTTGTTAAAAGTTTGATTAAATTACATTTGACCAAAATGCATTCGAGCAACTTGGTGATGTTGATTGAGCTAAACTTGATTGACCTTATATGATTCATGTGTACTTAAAAACCTGCATTTAAAATCTGACAAAAAAAATTTTTTTTACATGAAAGTTTTTTTTTTTTTTTTTAACCTGGTGGAAGAATATTGTGAATTTCCAAGGTAAGAGAAGAAAGTTGGAAAATTTGGGTAATTCCATTGTTTCATTTGTTTTCGTATTTAGATGTTATGCAATGTATCATGTTTGAGGAATTATATGGAGGGGAAAAGACTTTGAAGATATTCTTTGTTTATTATCGTTGTCTTCAAAGTTGACCCCTTTTCCTGGATGTTTCATGACACATCAGTTACTCAGTTGGTAGGGTAACAGGCATCGTCTTGGGTGGTCTGGTCTGATGTTTCCCCAAAAGAGATTCTGATGTATAATGATCTGTTTTATGCTTGTGACATTGTGTTCAAGTCAGCTATAGTTTGTTGTGAAAATGGGTGACAACTGAGTACTTTGTTTCAGGTACAGTGCAAAACACTCCTCACAAACGACCATTTTGTCCTCATTGCCATGCCATGCTATTATGATTCCCATTTTAAGAGGTAAGGAAACGGAGGCAGGGTTAAGTGACTTGTTCACAGTTGTATAACTAAAGCATGGTGGGGCCAGAACAGGTCAAGCTACACTGCTAAGGATCTTTGTTGTCTTGAAAGGAAGGGTCAAGGTGGTGGTGGGACTTCCAGCGGAGTACTAGAGAGAAATCGGACCTTACCTCTCAATTGCAATGATTAACAAAGCATCAGTGAGGTATAACTCAGTACCATTTCTTATAGCTCTGCAAGGACAGGGAAGGTACTTGTTGGTAGAAGAAGTGGGGTTCAAAGAGGATTACCTTATGAAGTCAGTTTCGGTCCCTTTTGTTTGCCGTTGGGACAGAATGTGGTTGTACAGACTGGGATTAGCATGTGTGATCTGCAGAGAAGCCTGCTTGGGTCAGGCTTGCTGACTTCAGTCTAGACAGACCTCTGCATGCCACATGGGGGTCTGGTTGCGCCTCGTAACTGTCCGGGATTGCTGCACCTCTCGGTCGCAGCCCTTTTATGGAGCCTCCTTGTCCTGGAAGCTGTATGAATTGAGGTTTGTACTGTGCCCTTGTCCATGAGTGTATCATGCGTGACTCCTGTTGGCAGTGATGGGGAAGGTAGGGCCTCCTCCCTGGGTGCTTGGTGGTAGAGCTCAGGTCCTGTGGGATGGTAACTAGTTAATTCTTCCTCCTCCTCTCTCGTCTGTGAGCTCCTTCGGGACAGATACTGTGTTGCTATTAGTAGTAATAGAGCCCATGTATGTTCTAGGTGCTCCTGGTTTTACTGATGAGGAAGTAGAGTCCCAGAGGCAGAAAGAACTGCCTGAGACCCCGACCAGGCTGTCTGATGTGAACATCTCTGCACTTGTCACCACTTCCATCTTGTCTTCATCTTTTTTATCTTTGCATTTCAGGCACATGGTACTTAATAAATGTTGAATGAATGAATAATGCCCATGGATGCTTCCAGGGGGAAGGTAACCATTGCTCTTACCCGGGTATGAACCGGAGTAGGAAAACAAATAGGAATAAGTGGCGAGAGCCTGCGGTCCCGGGAGCCTGACTGGCAGCAGAAGGAAGCTCTGTGTTCTGAGTCTCTGCCCCGTCTGTGTCTCCACAGGTCTGGATTTTTCAATCTCCAGTCTAGCTTTTGAATCTGCTTCCAGAGCCCTGGCAGGGAAAGCTTTCCAAACTTTCCTTGTTGCTGTTTGGATGTGGACTTGCAGTATGATTCTTTATTCCAACATGCCCTGATGGGGCCTCATGCCACCCCTAGCTTCCTGATGAAAGGGACTTGAAGTAGCAGGTTATCTGAAGTAATAGTAGTACCAGGTGTATGTGTGTGTGTGTGTGTGTGTGAAATTATTGACCTCTTAAATTGCCAAAAACACAAAAATACATACATACACAATTAGTTGTGCAATTCTTTGGGACTCTCCTCACCCAAAGCCCCTCCATCTGCCAGTTATCCGATGGAGAGGATCTAGTCTTTACTGGGTTCTGTCTCTCACAGTGTATGGCATGCCTGGATAATGTGGGCTTTTTTTGTTGTTGTTTTAAGCAAATTTATGGAAAAGATAGTCTTGTCTCTTAGCACTTGAACTTGTAGGCAAATAGCCTCTCCTCTGCTGTCCTGACCCGCTGCTTCCTTGAGTTGTATTCAATACACTTCTATCTCCTTAAAAAAAAAAAGACTTAGGGTTACAGTGTAGGCTCCTATCAAATAGGTGTTGACAACTGTGGACTTTTAAGACTTCTGGATTATTCCTTCTAACTCTTGACTACATGCTCTCATCATCTATATTACATACAAACAATGGGATAAAAGTGTTTTCCTTAGAGGAATAAATAGCGGAGAGATATTTCATGGGTGGAGTTCTAACCGTAGGGAAACATAAGTAATTTATCTTTAGTTTTTGTTTAAATACTTGGTCAAGTTTTGAGGATCTCCTGGGTGTGACAGAAAAGCTGGAAATCTTCCCTCGCCATGACTGTTCCTCTCGGCACGCAGGAATTACCCCTGAAGAGCCCCCATTCCCACGACCCGAGACTCTGAAACTCTTCTCCCTTCTCTCCCCCTTTTGGGCCCATCTGCTGCTAGTGCATTCTGTCCTTGTATAAATCCCACCCACCTGATGGGGCTGCTTTCGAGACCTGGGCTGCTCCTTCATAGTGGGAAGGTTTCAGTCACTTCTAATTTTATATTTCCTTGATTCCTGTCACAGGTGGAGGGTAGGAAATCTAAGGGGTAAGAGAAAGAGACCACCCCATAGGGCATCCCAAGCACTAGAAAACCACATGGTACCCACACCCATTCCAGCAGACAGTCTCTAAAGTAGAACGTACCTTTCGACAAACTAGCGTTTTGCTCATAACGTTCTCAACAGTCCCTCATATATTTGAATCAAACCTTTGTTTCATGTGCATGTATTTTCAAAGGGAAATAAGTGAGCAAAATCAAATATTTGGTTTACAGCAGTTAAGATGGTTAAATGCAAACGTTTTTGACTTGCCCCTCTTTCCCCTCTGTAGTCTTCTGCTCCTGCTCTCCCTCCTATTCAGGAGATAGAATTTTGCCCAAGGACTCTGGGATTTTATTTACTGCCTGGTGGAAACAGTTGGGAGGGAAAAAAAGGGCAGAACAATCCAAGCATTTTGAAACAGTTTCTTGGCAGTTTTTTTTTTTTTTTCTGGCAGCTAGGATAGGCCTGCTCAAAATATTTTTTTAAAGAATGTTTTACCTTCATGGGCTCTGTGTTTGCCAGTGTAAATGTTTCCAAATTGTTCTCTTGATTTCTTTCTTAAGAACTCAGGCAACTGGTGTAATACACACACACACACACACACACACAGATGTCTCTTGTTCTTTTGATTTTAAAAATGCAATTGTTTCTGTTGAGAAACCATTGTGAAGCTGCAGTTATTAGAAGGCAACTAATAGAACTCCATGGAAGAGCCCTGTTACAGAAGTGACGACCACGATGATGATCTCATAGCACTTAGCGTTTGTGGAAGTGTGGACTTAGAACTTAGCATCTCCCAGATCCCACATGGGTAGTTGAATGTGGGACTGAAAGATGTAGAAAGAGATTTTAATGGGATGAATGGGTTCTGGTGATAAAAGGGTAGTGGGTGAGCGATGTAAGTTAATGACCAACAATTGGCAAAGGAGTTTTTCCAGTTATTCATGTTTACAAGCTATTTGTAGTTATTTTTTTTTAAAGACTTTATTTATTTATTTGACAGAGAGAGACACAGCAAGAGAGGGAACACAAGCAGGGGGAGTGGGACAGGGAGAAGCAGGCTTCCTGCCGAGCAGGGAGCCCGATGTGGGGCTCGATCCTAGGACCCTGGGATCATGACCTGCGCCGAAGGCAGATGCTTAATGACTGAGCCACCCAGGCGCCCCTGGGCTGCTGGGTTATTTTTTTTAAAGATTTTATTTATTTATTTATTTATTTGATAGAGAAAGTGAGGAAGCACAAGCAAGGGGAATGGCAGGCAGAAGGAGAGGGAGAAGCAGACTCCCCGCTGAACAGGGAGCCCGATGTAGGGTTCGATCCCAGGACCCTGGGATCACGACCTGAGCCAAAGGCAGACACTTAACGGGCTGAGCCACCCAGGCACCCCTATGTGTAGTTATTTTTATTGATATTTCTGTAAGACAACTCTTTTGGGGTAGGTTTATTTTGCTGTTTGAATTCTTAAAAGGCATTAGAAGGTTAAATATCTAATCTCGCCAAGCAGTGAGAGAGTAAAGATTTGGAGGTTTTTTTTTTGTTCTTCCCTTAAAACTTTTTACCTCTGTATCTTTCACATGTAAAAAAAATTGTTTTGCTAATTTTTTTTTTTTTTTTAAGCTGGATCTAGGACCAATAGTGGAAGATACTGGAAAAAGCAGTTGGCTCTAGATTTGTTTCTGCCATTGTTGAGAGTTAATTTTTTGATTTTGAGTAAGTTACTTAATTCCTCAGGCCCTCAGTTTCCCTATCTGTAGAATGACATGATTGAACTAGATGATATCCAGGTCTCTTTTAGCTGTCTGAATACTGCTTTTCATCAATGAAGTTATAGCTGGCCTTCTTGCAGAATGTAGAATACCAGACCATTATCACATGAATTGCAGACTTAGTCTGGGGAATTACACAAAGCCATTTACTGTAATTGGCTTGTCGTGCTCAGTGAGTACCACATAATGTTATTTTATTGTTCAGTGAGTTAGATTTTACAAATTCCCCAGTTGCCAGAAATGTGATGAATCCTGCTGGCCTTGGCAAACATACTGCTTTCCTGAGTTGCATCGCACATCGTAATAAACCTCATGGTTTTCTGAGCTAATGTGCGAGGTAATGCTATCTTCCAAATGGGAAAAACTACATCTGTCCCTCTCTCTAAAGAGGACACATTTTTTTCTCCACTTGAAAAATAATTCCATTACCAAATGTAAACATGCATGTGATCATTTCTAAATTTATACCCTATGCTTTTGCACTAGTGTAAGCAAATAGTTGTTATGAAACTGAAAACTAAGATCTTTATTACTTAAGTAATCTGATTACTTAAAAATTAACAGGAAATATGTCTATTCTGTGCTTTTGAAAAAAGCAAAAACTAAACATATCCATGTAAAATATTAGTGATCTTGATTGAAAGAAACATGTTTTTGAAATATGGATGGGGAAGGTTTTTATTCTGGTGATGGTGATAGCGATAGACTTTTGTCAGACTAAGCTTCCTGCAGGTAACATTTATAAACTCTTGGTAAAATATAACATCAATGATCTGAAGATACCAGAGAGCAATTGAAAGTAGACAAATTGGAGAGGAGTTGATTCGTAAAAGCAGTGAATTGCATTTGGGTAAAGTTAACATATGTTTTGGTTTTGCCTGTTGGCATTCCCCAGTCTGTGCAGAGTGGGGTGGCGAGACCTAGAGCAGAAAGTGGCAGTTACTGACTTGAGTCAGGAGATGAATGGCATTTGTGACTGTCAGAGTGACTGCAGAGTCAGACGCTTCCAGGAAAGGAAAGAGCCACAGCAGAGGAAGTCCCAACATCTGTATAGAAACTCTGCCCAAATTCCTGGCTGATCCATGGGGAGACGCTACGGTTTCCAGTGAAATGCAAAAGCTGGAAAGCTGAAGGAACTGAGGAGTTCCAGCCAGTGCACACCATAGGGAAATAGAATTTGGAGTTTGAATCTAGCCAAGTAACTGTCTGGCCAAAATTCTTCAGAACAAGGTAGTCTGTACACCATGATGTTCATAATACTCTTTCCATAATGTACTACTCATGAGAAAGAAAAGGAAATATGACTCCATCAAGAGAAGAAGCAGTCAGTAGAAAACAACCCCAAGATGACTGAGATGTTGGAATTCATGCAATAGGACTTTCAAAGCAGCTACTGTAAATAGTTTCAACTTCAAATGTCATAATGAAACAACAGATGGGGAATTTTAATAGAAACAGAAAACCTGAAAGTGGAAGTAGGATGAAGATCAATGATGAAAGGAAGTTACCCCATCTGGAGAAAAGGGAAAAGTGATAAAAGAAAAATGGAAAGTCTCAGTACTGTTGGGATAAAATAAATTAATACATATGTATTTGTAATCTCAGAAGGCGAGAAGGGAGAGCATGTGGCAGGGAAGAGGTTTGAAGAACTAATGGCTCAAGCAAGGTAAATACAAAGAAAACCACACCCAAGGCACTTCAGAGTAAAACAGCTGAACATCAAAGGTAAAAGATAATCTATCTGGAAAGCAGACAAAGTAAAAAGCTATATACAATGAAACAATGATAGAAAGGATGGGTCACTTTTCACCAGGAACAAGGGAGATCATAAAATGGTGAAACATTTTTCAGGTGCTGAAAAATCCAATTATCTACTTGGAATTTTATGTTCAAAGAAAAATCTTCACAAATGAAGCTGAAATAAAGATATTTTCAGAAAAATGAAGATGGAGACCATTTGCTGTAGATTGGTACATCAAAAAATTCTGAAAGAAGTTCTGGCTGAAGGGAAATGACACTGGATGGAAACTGAGTATAATAGCGTGGGGATTTATTATATATGTAGATGTTAAAGTCTTACATTTTTATATATATTACAAGTGCTGTAGAGATTTCAAAGGTAGTAGATCCGTGAAGCTTATTCTTACAAGGATGAGAGAGTTATCAATGGCAATTTTGTGGTGCTTTTAGTTTTCAGGGTTTTTTAATAGTGTCATGTATTCACAGGATCATGCTCACAGGATTGTTTGGGAGCAGGCATTTAGAAGATAATATGAGGGCGCCTGGGTGGCTCAGTTGGTTAAGCGACTGCCTTCGGCTCAGGTCATGATCCTGGAGTCCCGGGATTGAGTCCCGCATCGGGCTCCCTGCTCAGCAGGGGGTCTGCTTCTCCCTCTGCCCTCTTCCCTCTCGTGGTCTCTGTCTCTCATTCTCTCTCTCTCAAATAAATAAATAAAATCTTTAAAAAAAAAAAAAAGAATGTGAGTAGAAGATAATATGAAATTCAAATTAAGAAAGAGAAGGAGGTGATAGCGGGTATAGGTTAATCACATATTAACAGGAACTAGTTGCAGGAGCAGATTAAAATAAATTTTAATGTTTTCAAAGAACTAGCTCCTGGTTTCATTGATCTGTTGGATTGCCCTTGTGATGAGCACCGGGTGTTGTGTGGAAGTGTAGCATTGCTATTTTGTACACATGAAACTAGTATTATGTACATGGTAACGAACTGGAATTTAAATAAAAACTTAAAAATATTTAACTTCTGAGAGTTACTTTTTTTTAAAGATTTTATTTATTTATTTGAGCGAGAGAGAGAGTGTGTACGTGCACAAGCCAGGGGGTGGGTGTGGAGGGGCAGGGAGAAGAAGAGGAAAAGAATCCCAAGACTCTGCACCCAGCTGGGAGCCCACCATGGGGCTCAATCTCACGACCCTGAGATTATGACCTGAGCCGAAACCAAAAGTCAGATGCTTAATGGAGCCACCCAGGCGCCCCAGTGAGAGTTACTTTTTTTAAACTTGGTGACTCTGAGAGGGTAGGAGGGGAGAGGAGTCTGCTGATAACCCGGTCCTAGTGGAAGCAAGAGCCAGAGCTAATCTATATGTCTATTCATAATTCTGTAGAATCTGTAAGTAACTAGGTGATCAAAACCTGCCTGATGGGGTTTTGTTGTTAAAACTTAAGCCCTCTTTAACAGTACCCCTTGCTTTCCACAAATATCTAATAACAATCTGGAGGACAGTGTTCTGTATTTCTTATGCCTATATAGTCATGTGTGGCTTTTTGTTGTTGTTGTTTAATAAACCATAGGGACATAATGCATAAATGTTTCTGAATCATAATCTTCTCACTTAAAAGAGATCATAGAAACTCTTCCATAACATGGATATAATTCCTCTTAATGGTTATAATATTCCATATTGTCAATGTTCTGATTAGACGACTCTTGAACTAAAGGGCAGTTTGTTTCCAGTATTTTTTTTTTTTTTTGCTATTATAAACAGCGATTCAGTAAACATGTCAAGTATATCCTTACATACTAGGTTTTTATTTAAGTGAATCATGAAGAATGTGATTACTAGGCTAATGGGTATGTTCATTTTGAATTTAGGTTTTTCTGTTACAATTCATATTTCTACCAATGATGCTCAGAATACCCTCTTCCCGCTTTAGATTCCTATCAGCAGGAATTCTGTCTTTTTTTTTTTTTTTCAAATTTTGGTAATTTGAAAAAATGAGCAAAGTAGATGTCAAAAGCAATTTTAAGTTTGTACCTCTGGTGTGGTTGGGATGCCACAGTGTTTTAGATTTACCCTTCAGAGCACCTGGGTGGCTCAGTTAAGGTCTGACTCTTGATTTCGGCTCAGGTCATGATCTCAGGATTGTGAGATTGAGCCCTGTGTCAGGCTCTGTGTGGGTGTGGAGCCTGATTAAGATTCTCTCTCCCTCTCCCTCTGTCCCTACCCCTCTCTTTCTAGTTAAAAAAAAATTTACTCTTCAGTAAATTGCCCATTCATATCCCTTGTCCATTTTCCTACGAGGTTTTATTTTGTTCCTCTTGGGTTACCAGTTTTGTCATTAATTTAAAAGAGGTCTCTGTATCTAATACCCGTATTTTTTATGTGCCTTGCAGATACTTTTTCTAATCTTATATTTAGTAGCTTTTATAAAAGAGTCTTTTTATATACAAACCATTTCTGTTTCTTAAACTCAATATAATTTTCCCCGAAGTCAAATTTGAGTTATTGGCTTAGAAATTCCAGTGGAAAATGGGGCGGCTACTCTCAGAGCAAAGCTCTCCTAGTATATATGGGAGCTGGAGAGGCACTTCCTTCATCACATTCTCTGAATAGACCTACCAAGCCAGGCCTTCAGTTGGATACGTACCAACCGAAGTTTATGAGTTCTTTTGTTCTAGCACAGGAAGATCCAGTGTGGCATGATTTACTTGGTTGGATTTTGCTGCTTCTCATGTACTTTTGTACTCATTGTTCTCCAGACATATTGAAATAGCCATATTTTTTTCACCAGGTATATTGGTTTTAGGAAAAAGCCCAACATTTCCAGCAGCGTGGATCTTGCAGGTCCTGTAGGGCAGTGGGTATTTTGTTTCAGCTGGATCAAGCCCTAAAAGAGGACTGAAACAGATGTTTGAGTTTGGTTAAATGCTTTCAATATTTATTACTTAGGTGACCTAGTTTAGCAGCAATTGTAATAGAAAAAAACAAGGCCATTTGGGGAAAACAGAGTTTATTGCATTCACCTTAAAAATTGAAAGAATTTTCTTTTTTATGTAGCTTCAATGTGGGGAAATAAAATATTGAGGGATTCTCTTTCTACTTGAACAGATACCTAAATGTATACTACATTAGAAACAAATACATCCTATATGAAGTATTTCTTAATGTGATTAGAGAACACTTTTGGAGTTAGGGTTGTTGATGTGTTTATAACTGAATTTCAGAGCTGGGGGACTTGGGAGGTTGTCTCATAGATCCCTCTGCTTTATGGATGGGACTCTGACCCTTGCTTCGCTTTACAGATTCAGTGGTATTATTTTAATTTACCAAATCTGATTCAGTGCTGTTGATCCTTCCTCCATCTTAAACACTGTGAATGCCTTGCCCTGGAGAAGTGAGCTCTTGGATCCTTGTACCCATTGCATCTGTCCTTGACACTTTCTAGATGCCCACAAAGAGCTCTGTGTAGGGAAGATGTTGGTAATCAGGAAGGGGGAAATAGTGAAAGAATAGTTGTATTTGACATGTTCCCACTATCTTGTTCTATTTTTCCAGGTTTACAGGTAATGAGAGGGAGTATATGAAGTTAGCATCCAAACCCAAAAACCATGAATGTCTCTTCCTGCTGCCACCAGGGTCCATGATGGAGAGTTGACTAAAAAAATTCACGTAAATATAACAGCTACAACATTCCAGGGGGGGGAAGAATTGGAGAATGAGCACAATTAAGTATGAAAGTCTTCCTAGGCAAGTGGATGGAGGTTATTTCCCATGTCTGGCAAACAGGATGTTAATTCCTTCATTGCTGTGAGAGGAGGGTCATTGGAGAATGTAAAGCATTAGGGCTGCCGAGGCCAAAATCTCAGTGGGTTCAAGGAGTGGCTACTCAGGTAAAGAGTGTCAGAAAGCAGGAGGAAAAAAAGATTGAAGTGATAATATAGGGGACGGAACCATATATCTGGTCATTACCATAGAATTGGTGTCTTAAACAGTTGGCTAAAAGGGGACAAGAACATACTTGGGATTTGCTGAGATGAACAAGTCTTATTGCTGTATTACCAGAAATCCTGGAGGCTGGAGGTCAGGGCCTAAGAAACCTGCCTTCTCCCTTCCTCTCTGACTGTAGTGCTATTTTTTTTTAGAAATAGATCTGGGATCTTTAAGGTTTTTTTTCCAATTGTGGTAAAACATAGATAACAAAATTTGCCATTTTAACCATTTCAAGTGTATAGTTTATTAGCATTAATTACATTCATGGCATCGTACAACTATCACCACTGTTTCCAAAACTTTCCTCACCCCAAACCAGAAACTTTGTACCTATTAAACAAAACTCTCATCCCTTATCCCTATTCATTCTACTTTGTGTCTATAAATTTGCCTATTCTAGGTACCTCGTAAAAATTGTACAAAATTTGTCCTTTTTAATCTGGCTTATTTCACTTGGCATAACATTTTCCAAGTTCATAACATGTGTCAGAACTTCATTCCTTTGTAGAGTTGGATCATATTCCATTGTATGTATATATCACAATTTGTTGACCCATTCATCTGTGAAGGGCATATCTTGGGTTGTTTCTACCTTTTTGACTACTATGAATGATGCTGCAATGAACATTGGTGTACAGTTGTCTTTTTGAGTCCTTGCCTTCAGTTGTTTTGGGTTTATACCTTGAGCGGAATTGCTAGATCATACAGTAATTCTATGTGGGCTTTTTTTTTTTTTTTTTTTGAGGAACTGCCAAACTGAATTTCATAGCAGCTGTGGTGCTGGGTTCCTTGACTATTACAAGCCCAAGGAGGGCTTTCCTTTGTAAGTGTATCAGTATGAACAACTGACCTCAAGGTTGCTGAATGGGACTATAAATTCTGAACTCACAGTCTTAAAAAAAAATGTGAAGTTACTTATAAAACTTTAAAACAAGTGTTGCTTTTCTCTTAACTATACTATATTAAGTCATTTCTGAATATGAACTCAAATATAACCAGAGGGGTGAAATTCTGTTTTTGTGCTGTCCTCCTTACCTGCTGGAGGAGAAAGAAAGAATTGACCACTCTAGGGGGTACATTAGGTATTGTGCTAGGTATTTCCACACATTTCAGGAAAAAAAAAATCACATTTTGTGTTTGCCTTCATGTTAACTTTATGAGGTGGATGTTATTACCCTTAGATTCCAATGAGGAAATTGAGGTAATTCTCCCCTTCCTTCCCATGGTAAGTAGTAGAGTCAGGATTTGATTCCTAAAATTTGATTAAAAAACCTTGCAGTTGGCAGTTTCCCAATAGGGTAGAAGCCTTATTGTTTACATTTTGGATTTTTTTTGGATTGTATTTAGTTAGGTTTCCTCTGGCCTTTCTTAGTCCAGATAAATTGATGACTACAGTTCCTTTTTAGTTTGTGTTCAGGGACATTGTCTCAAATAACCAAATGTGCTAGCTCATTTTTGACAAACTAAGGACTTTAGTTATTAACAATATTTCCTTCCATGGTTACTTGCTAAATAACTTAATCCAGGTCAAGGTTCTGATGATTTTAGTCTTCTGGGTTTTTCAGGGCTGTTGAATAATTACCTCATTCTTGGCAGATAGGATATCTATCTCATTAGCATGTAGCTTCTATAATTAGCGATATAAGGAAAAAGAGGATATGCATTGCTGAAATTTTCTATTTCATCCTTTTTTTTCCTCTCTCGGTGTTTATTGGTCTCCTTTTTTCTTTTTGTGAATAAGTAATATTGCTATCTTACTCATAGAGTGTTTTCTTCTTTTCAAATTACTTGTAAATATGTGATTTGATACAGGTTAAAAAAATCACAAAAGGTAATTGTTGTAGGATATTTATATTTTGTAAACTCTTATAGTTTAAACATAAAAATAACAGAACATAGTATAAAAAAAACCTCACAATATCCATGCACCAGTTTTCATGCTTAACAACTCAAAATTGTTTTGTTTATACTCAGTCTGCTTCTCTGCCTCCCTCTGAAATCAGTCTATAAATGTTTCAGCATGTATCTGTAAAAGATAAGGGCCCTTAATAAGTAGCTGTAAGACTATTAGCCTATCCCAAACAAATAATATCAATAAAAATCCAGGCATCTAAATTTCCCTAAATGTTTCATAAGTACTTCCTACTTGTTCACATAAGGATCAAAATAATGTTCATCCACTGCAATAGATTTATATTTCTCAAATCTTTTAATTTCCTCTCTTTTTACTTGAAATTTCTTGCAGAAACCATAGATTTTGTTGGTTGTACCCCTGTAATGCTAACAGGTATTCTGCCCCGCTGAATTTCATATAAATGTGTATAGATCTAGAGGCTTGGTCAGATTCAACTTTGATTTTTGATTGGACTTCTTCATAAGTAGGGTCCTGCTCTTCTATCAGACATGTTGTCTCTCTTTGTGATATTAGCGGCCATTGGTGATCAGCACCTATATTTTATAAGGGCTTGCAAACAATGGTGTTTTAATCCTGTTCCTTTTTTACTTCCTTTCCTCAATTATTTGGCTGGGATTCAGTTTGTATAGGGAAGGTAGTGGGCATATTAGGCTTCTCCAGAGAAACAGAGCCAGCAAGGATGTGTGTATGTATAGAGATTTATTGATGGGGAATTGGCTTATGTGATTAGGGGGGGCTGGTGGGTCCAGGTCTTTGGTATGGGCCAGCAGGTATAGACCCAGGAGAACGAGTGTTGCAGGTAAATTTCAAAGACAGTCTGCTGCTAAGAGTTTGCTGTTAGCCAGCGAGGCCTTCAACTCACTCACATTATGAAGGGTCATCTGTTTACCTGGTGCAGTGACTTAAGTGTTATTAATCTCATCCAAAAGTACCCTCCAAGTTGACATACAAAAATACCCATCACATGAGAGTATACTATGCTTGATTCTATCCTTTCATTGACCAGTTTTGAAATGAGTTGATTATCTAGCATTTTCCAAAGGTGAGTTAGGATTTTTTTGTCTTCTTTTTTTTTGAACAACTCGGGGCTTGAACTTATGACCCTGAGATCAAGAGTCAGATGTTAACCAACTGAGCCACCTAGGCGTCCCCACTTGTGATTTTTTTTAAATGAATGGATGTATTTAAACACATATGATGTATTTCAAATCATCACTTTTTCTTACCAATGCTGAAATTGTTTCATCCTTGGCTAATGGGGGCTTCTTCAAATTATTCCCTTAGACCTTTTGACCTTTTGGATCTATAGTGACATCACCCTTCCCATTTCTGATAGTGAGAATTTGTGTCTTTGTTTTTAAAATCAGTCTAGCTAGTTTTATCAGTTTCACTGATCTCAAACAGCTTCTGGGTTTAGTGATTTTTTTCTATTTCTCTATTTCATTGATTTCTGCCCTGACCTTTATTTCATTTCCTCTCCATTTTGAGTTTCATTTTTTTTCTAGTTTCTCTATGTGGAAGCTGAGGCCATTGATTTGAGACCTTCATTTCTAATACAGGTATTTAGCCCTATACATTTACTCCTTGATAGTGGTTGAGCAGCATCCCATAAACTTAGATAGGTTGTGTTTTCATTTTTTAGTTCAAAATAATTTTGAATTTTTCTTTGGATTTCTTCTTTGATCCTTTGTTTTTTTTATAATTGACAAAAATTTACATATTTAAGGTTTATAATGTGATGGCTTGATATGTGTACACATTGTGAAATAATTACACAATCAAGCTAATTAGCATTTATTACTTCACAAGTTATTGTGGTGAGAACACTTGCAATCAACCTTCTTAGGAAATTTAAACTTACAAATATCATAATATTAACTATAGCCACCATGCAATATGTATGGTATATATTAGATTTCTCAGGACTTGTTCATCTTTTTTTTTTAAGTATTTATTTAAATTCCAGTTAGTTAACAGTATAATATTGGTTTCAAGTGTACAACATAGTAATTTGATACTTCTATATAACATTTGAGCAGTCATCACTGTAAGTGCCTTCCTTTATCCCATCACCTGTGTGACTCAGCCCCCACCCACCTCCCCTCTGGTAACCATGTTCTCTATAGTTAAGAATCTGTTTCTTGGTTTGTCTCTCTCTCTTTTCTCCCTCTATGATCATTTATTTTGTTTCTTAAACAAAGTTTAAGTTTGTTTCTTAAACTCCACATATGAGTGAAACCATATGGTATTTGTCTTTCTCTGACTGATTTTGCTTAGCATAATACTCTCTAGCTCCATTCGAATTGTTGCAAATGACAAGATTTCATTCTTTTCTGTGGCTGAGTAATATTCCATACACACACTACACCTTCTTTATCCATTCATCAGTCAATGGAAATTTGGGCTCTTTCCATAATTTGGCTATTGTAAATAATCTGTAAGCATTGGGGTGCATGTATGCCTTTGAATGACTTTTTTTGTTTTCTTGTATTCTTTAGTAGCACAACTGCTGGATCTTAGGGATCTTAGGGTAGTTCTATTTTTAACTTTTTGAGGACCCTCCATACTATTTTCCAGAGTGTCTGCACCAGTTTGCGTTCCCACCAACATGGCAAGAGGGTTCCCCTTTCTCTACATCCTCGTCAACACCTGTTATTTCTTGTGTTGTTAATTTTGAGCCATTCTGACAGGTGTGGTGAGGTGATATCTCATTGTAGTTTTGATTTGTATTTCCTTGATGATCAGTGGTGTTGAACATTTTTTCATGTGTCTGTTGGCCATTGATATGTCTTCTTTGGAAAAATGTCTATTCATGTCTTCTGCCCATTTTTTAACTGGATTATTTGTTTTTTGGGTATTGAGTTTGATAAATTCTTTATAGATTTTGGATGCTAAACCTTTATCAGATATATCATTTCCAAATATCTTCTCCCATTCTGTAGGTTGCCTTTCAGTTTTGTGGATTGTTTCTTTCGCTGTGCAGACGTTTTTTATTTTGATGAAGTCTCAATAGTCTATTTTTGTTTTTGTTTCCTTTGCCTCAGGAGGCATGTTTAGTAAGAAGTTGCTACAGCCGATGTCAAAGAGGTTACGGTCTGTTCTCTAGGATTTTGATGGCTTTCTGTCTCACATTTAGGTCTTTCATCCATTTTGGATTTATTTTTGTGTATGGTGTAAGAAAGTGGTCCAGTTTCATTCTTCTGCATGTTGCTGTCCATTTTTCCCAACACCATTTGTTGAAGATGAAGAAGCTGTCTTTTTTCCATTGGGTATTCTTTGCTGCTTTGTCGAAGATTAATTGACCATGCAGTTGTGCGTTTATTTCTGGATTTTCCATTCTGTTCCATTATCTTTGTGTCTGTTTTTGTGCCAGTACCATACTGTCTTGATCACTACAGCTTTGTGATATAACTTAAAGTCCAAAATTGTGATGCCTCCAGCTTTGCTTTTTGTTTTCAAGTTTGCTTTGGCTATTTGGAGTCTTTTGTGGTTCCATACAAATTTTAGGATTGTTCTAGTTCTGTGAATCCTTTGGTTGCTTTGAAGTTCACAAATTTAGTTTAGTTTTTTTTTTAGGATAACAAATCAACATTATTTTTTATTGTTATGTTAATCACCATACATTACATCATTAGTTTTTGATGTAGTGTTCCAAGTTTGGTTTTTAGTTTACAAATATTTAGAGGATTTTCCAGAGATCTTTCTGTTACTGATTTCTGATTTAATTTCATGATGGCCAGAGAACATAGTTTGTATGACTCAAATCTTTTAAAAATTACTGACACTTTTTATATGCCCAAATTATGGTCTATCTTGGTAAATACTCTGTATGCACTTGAAAAACATGTGTTCAGCTGTTGTTGGGTGTGGTGTTCTATGAATGTCAGTTAGGTTAAGTTGATTGATAGTGTTAGGTCTTTTATATCCTCACTGATTTTCAGTGTACTTGTTTTGTCCGTTTTTTAAACGGGTATTGAAACAGGAACTAAAACAAAATTATCTGTTTCTCATGGCTTTTTTTTAAAACAATTTTTGCTTCACATATTTTGAAGCTCTGTTATCAAGTGCACAGCTGTTTAGGATTCTTGATGTCCTCTTGATGAATTGACCCTTTATCCTTATGGAATGATCCTTTTTATCCTTAGTAATATTCTTTGCTCTGAAATGTACTCCGCTGTTATTAACATAGTCCTAGCTACTCCAGCTTTGTTCTGATTCATGTGAACATGTGAAATCTTTTCTCATTCTTTTGCTTTTAACATGTCTGTCTTTATAGTTAAAGTGGGTTTGTTGTAGGCAGCTGTGTACTTGGGTCTTGCTTTCTAACCAGTCTGATGAGCTCTGGCTTTTAATTGAGTTGTTTAAACCATTTCCTTTTTTTTTTTTTTTTTTTTCCAAGCACTTAATTTCAGCCAACTTCATTTTTTATTTCCGAAGTGTTGGGATTATTTTATTAAACTTTCCAAGAGGAGGCCTTTCCCCCCCTGCTTCTTAAAGTTTCCTCTTCATTACGGCTCTTTGATTATATTTTCCCCTCCTCTAGGAACTTGGGATTAGATGGGTTGAGAATTCCTGGGATGTTTTCATGTAGCAGTCATGTTCAGAAGAGTATCTCCTAGGGGCGCCTGGGTGGCTCAGATGGTTAAGCGACTGCCTTCGGCTCAGGTCATGATCCCGGGGTCCTGGGATCGAACCCCGCATTGGGTTCCCTGCTCAGTGGGGAGCCTGCTTCTCCCTTTCCCTCTGCTGTTCCCCCTGCTTGTGCTCTCTCAGTCAAAAATAAATAAAATCTTAAAAAAAAAAAAAAAAGAAGAAGAAGAAGAGTATCTACTAACCAGGGCTGTGTGGAGACACAGGTTCCCTCTCGGGGGTCAGTTGTGTGACACCTCAGATTAGACATTTCTTTAGAGAAGATGTGGAGGACCATTTGAAGACAGGGCAGATGTGGGAAATTGTAGGTGCAGCACTCAGCTTTGTCTGTTACCCCAACAGTTCACACCAAGCCCCGAACACGTGTGACCTTCTTGGCATAACTAAACACATATGGTCGATTGGACTCGCCCACCTTAGAAAGCAGTTTGGCAACTCTTTTTCTGCCATCTCTTCATGGTGCACTCCCTTCCCTTGCTAAGTAGTTTAACAAAAAGTTCTTCCCAACTCTATGTCGTACTGTTCCTGCAAGGGCTTCTAGTAAATGATTTTTTTTTTTTTTGGAGCTTTATAGATTTTTTATTTATTTGACAGAGACAGCGAGAGAGGGAACACAAGCAGGAGGAGTGGGAGAGGGAGAAGCAGGCTTCCTGCCGAGCAGGGAGCCCAATGCGGGGCTCGATCCCAGCACCCTGGGATCATGACCTGAGCCGAAGGGAGACACCCAACGACTGAGCCACCCAGGCGCCCCTAGTAAATGATTTTTTTTAAATCGCTCTTCCATACCATTTTCAGTGATAGGCTAGCCCCCCTTGCAGGTTTCCAGCCAGGGAACTTGAGTCCAGGGCTGCATCGCGGGCCTCCTAGGGCTTACCAAACACCTAGGAGGTTGTGCAGGTTTTACCTCCTCTAGAGCTTTTCATTGCCATTCCCACAGGCCATTTGCTCTTTACTCATGTCTATTAAAATCGTTTGGTGATAGGAGTGCATGTTGAGAACAGGGTTTTTCAGCTTTGGCCCTACTGACTTTTGGGCCAGGTAATTCCTTCTTGTGGAGGACTGTCCCGTACGCTATAGGACATTCAGTAGCTGCCTGGCTTCTCCCCACGGGATTGAGCCCCTTACCTCTGATTCGTAATGTTTGAAAATGTCTCTGATATTGCCAGATGCCCATGGGGGCAAAATCAGTCCCAGGAAAGAACCACTTGCCAAAGAAAATTGGTTCCCAAAGTGCTTGGTTGTGTTTTCCATGTTTATTAATGATGATCACCACAGTTTACTTCATTTCCATGCGTTCCCTCACCCCCCGCAATATCTACCTTCTTTCACTTCATTTCCTCAATCCCCTACTGGTCTGTCCCCTACACTTAGATTTTTCATATACTCTTTTCTTTCCTTCTGTTCTCCAGACTTTGTGTTTGCTTGTTTCATTTTAGTTTCACTGTGTGTGTTCTGGCAGACTCCGGCTCTCCCTTATCCTGTTACTGGCAGTCTGTGCTGTCTGTCTGTGCTGCCCTTTGATCTCGTCATCAGCAACCTTTTACTTCCTAATCCTTTCCTTGGTCTGGAAGATAATTCTGTATGAATGGGCTCACCACGAAAATTAGTCTCACTTCACATGTGTGGGATGCTGCCTCGTGACCTCTTAGCCGTATGGTTTTTTTTGGTCCTTCTCTCTGTGCTTATCAGCCTCGAGAACTCTGTTTCCTCCACCAAACCATAGCTGGTATCTCCTGTACTTGAGCACACCTCCTTTTCCTTGAGTAGCATGTACCCCTGCTTCTGAACAGCTTGCAACCCATGCAAGTCACCTGGGATCACTTGCATTTTGTCCGGAGAAACTGACCCTGGAAGTCTGGAGGTGACCTTTCGTGGCTTCCTCCTCTAGCTCTGTTTGCTTCCCCTTCTGGTTTCTCTTAGTCTTGATTATAAACCTGAGTATGCTACACAGAGGGGAAAGGTTTGGATCGTGTTAGACTGGCCTTCTGTGGGAAACATTTTATGGCCTGTTGGGGGTTTCCTTCTGTGAGGTCCAAAGCTCTTTCCTTAAGTGGAAAGGGGCTTGTGTTTTGCCAGATCCTCCCACCCGTTCCACAGGTCAAATAATGAATCTAGTAGAAATATGGAAAAGTTTAGTACATACGTGTGCCAAAAATTGCCACTATGAAGGCAGCAGTGTAAACAGTGTGTGACTAATCCTTTCTTTTAAGGAAAGAAGTTGTATGGGATTGTCTCCCCGCTGCTTATAACGATGCAGAGGTTTCCACGGATTCAGGTCTTCAGATGGCCAGCCCTACCCCTAAGCTCCGGCCTCTTTTTCCTTTTCTGTCTGGTCCATGTGTCACAGCACGCCACCTGTCAAATGTATGGCCCACTGCAGCCACACTCCTGTCACTACTCTGAATGGTGCCAGTGACCTCCCCAACCCAGGCGTGGCCTTTCCTCATTTCTTTCCCTGCTTTTTCTGCTGCAGTTGGCAGGTGGTCCTCTCTCCTTTCCTCCTAGGAACTTTCTTCCATTTATCATTTCTGGACCCACGTTATTCTTGTTTTTCTCCTAATTTTCCCCCCATTTTCTCTTTATGTCCCTACCCTTATGTGTGAATGTCCTCCAGACCATGTGGTTCTGTGTTCTTTTTTTCTGAAACATTTTTGCCTTTGAAGAAGTTGGCTCCTCTTTGAACATCACTTTTCCTCATCTTGGAGGCTTTCCCTAATTGCCCCTCGGAGACTTGCTCCATGTTCTGTCTCTATCATAATTACCATCCTCACAGACTGACCCTTTCTTCTGCCTGCCGTAACTCAGCATGCTTCTTTGCTGTTTCTTTTCTCCTTGGCCTTGAACAAAAATACCTGTCCAGTCAACCAGGCTCGAAACCTTCATAGTCACTTGAGTCCTTTTCTTTTTGTCCCCAGCTGTCCTGCATTTAATCCTCAAGTCCTATTCGTCCTTCTGGTAGTTAGCTCCACCCAGCCATTTCTTCATTTATTCCTTTTAAGTGTTGTCTGAACACTTCTTGCCCTAGGAGGTGAAGATTTAGCTTATTTACTTCACATCTTACTCCCCACCCTTTCTCTCAAAATCATTATTTCATTTTCATAGCTTGTGTACACCCCAATAGCACATTTATGTTTCTATTTCTTCTTCTGTCAATGTCATCTATCAAGGTCATGAATATTATCTGATGACCCTGCATTTTATAAGGTGAGGGCAGTGGCTCTCCCAGTCTTCTCTCCCCTTCTCCTCCTCTTCAAGAATCTTCCAGCCTTCTTTAGCTAATTCTGTACATTAATATCACCAAAGTTGGGAACCCGGTTGTTTCTGACAGTTACAGCATTTGTAATATTTTATCCATGGATGTACCACTCAATGCTTGGGTTTCTCTCTCTCTATCTGTCCTTTGCTCTCATGCATGCTTCTTGAAGGAGAGTGTTCCTAGCATCAGATTTGAATGTATTCTCCATTTTTCTTTCCAACAGTTGGATTTATGCCATATAGTCAAGTGTCTCCAAAATCACAATCATATTTTCCAATCCTGTGACTCCTTTTCCCCCTGGGATCATTCTCCCAGAGCTCCCTGTCTTCCTGATTTCCTGGCAAGCTTCTTTTTAGGGGAAAAATGGGAGACCAGCCTTTTGAGCTAGGGGAACCCAGAATCCAGAATGAGAAGGCCTCGCTCTGGGAGTAGGGAGCAGTAAGTTTTGTGGTTTATACAACCTACTTCCATTCTTTTAGAGAAGAGTACTCATTTTTTTCCCCCCTGAGAAGAGTAGAAGTCTGACATCTGGATGCTTTGTTTGCTAGAGTTAGGGAGGATAGCTGCCTCTCTATATAGATTTTTAGTTAAGACACCAGTGTTCAGCCCTACTTTTTATCACCCTTTGCTTTACTTGGTTTCAGGTCCAAACCTCCTCTGTGTTTCCCAGAGAATATCGTCTCCTTTGTGCCTGTGCTCTCACAGAGTGGTTCTTGACCAGTGCCCTTAAGCCTACTGGTTGCAACCCATTAGGGAGTCATGAAGTCATGAAATCAGTGTAGTGGCTCAAGACTGTCACTCAAAAAACAGATTAGAGGACAAAATCTCAAAGTGCCCTACACATGCTAAGGGTAAATATTGTTTCCTAACACTTGTTTTAGTTATATAAAAACACAGACCCATATGTACACGTGAATTGGATCTCAAGTAAAATGGACTTCTTGCTGCAGGTTGAACTAAAAGAAGTTAGGAGAATATTTTTCAGGCCATGGCTTCCTCCATGCTGCTACAACAGTCAACATTTCTCAGTCCACTTTGAATCTTACAGATTTGTTGAAGTATCTCTTGTGGGTTTATTAATGGGTATAACAGACCATATTTAGTACCCTGTGTGGCACAGGTATTGACTAATCTGAAGGGATCCTGGAACAGAGACCTAGAGATCCAGCTCTGCCAAGTGTTAACTCCTTATTTACAGGATTGAAGGGACGTATGTCTTGGGGGCGCCCAGTGGAGGGAGCAGGGAGGGGCACTAAAGGTCTTGGGATAGCGGCTCTTTATCAGAACAGAATATTGCCATATTTTAATGACAATTATTGTTGGGTAACAGCCAAATGTCAACTCTGGATTAAATCTTTTTTTATTCCTTAAAATTTTAAGGGCATCTTTGGAGGAAGGTGAGATATATAGGTACCTAAAAAAACAAAACAAAACATTTTGAACCAGAGGTCCTACAGTTTTCATTTTTAACTTAATTTTCCCAAATATTTTAGTTCTCTTTAAAAAAAGAAAACTGTAATGCTCTGACAAACCTGATGTTCACTAGTGATAGTTAAGCCTCCCTACCCATCCACCTCCAACCCCGGGAGGAGGGAAGAATGGAGAAAATCCCAATTGAAATGAAAGGAGAGAGATTATTCCTGAAATACTTGGGTAAAAGAGAAGAGTTAAAGAGGATATATATTTGTAAGGCTAGAGGGGAAAGTGGACGCCAACCATGAAGGGAGGAAGAGAGAAAAGGATGCGAATCATGTATTTGTGAAATGAATGATTGCACAGTTTCCTCCGTTTGCCCCACGTGATGCCACTATCCATGGCTTTGCTTCTTTCTCTGTGGGGCCGTCATGCAGAGTGGCTTCAGTCTATTCCTGTGTGTTGACACGCTTGCACTGGGGAAAAGGAAAGGTGATGGAGAAAGGGAAGCGCAGTTCAGGTGTAGCTCCATATTTGCAATCTGTTTGTGACTTTGGCAAGTGCTTCTACTGCAGTAAGACATTAAGTACCATTACACTGGCATTTACTCACTGCTTATTTCCTTAAGTCCATGATAGCTGAGGGTTGTCGCTCAAGTTCGAGACCCGGTAATCCCGTCTTCCTTGTTTGTTCATTACTTTCCAGTTAGGTGTTGGGAAAAGGAGCCCATATGTAAGCTTTCAGCTCATTTCTTGGTGCCTCTCACTTCCTTGATTCAGAAGGGAAAGAAGGGAGGACCTCGACTAGAGGCAGATCTCCCCACCTCGTCCCCGAGTCCATCCTACCTGGCAACAGTCAGAGCTGGATGCTGTCCTCTTGTGAACAGGAATACTTCTGCCAGCAGGGGCCAGCAGCATAGTGACAGGATGACAGCATAGCTGGGAAGTGAGTTGCCCCGGAGATGAGAAGAAGGGCTTCCTGTTTTCATGACGCTGATGGAGTAGACTGGTGGTTCTTATCACTCACCACCAGATGTGTCCAGCTGGTACACTTTCTACTCGATCCCAACCAAACACACTTAACGTTCAAACCAACACTTACATCATCAAAACAAAAGTGTTTACAATGTTAAGCCTTACTTAGGCTTTTAGCAATTTAAGTCATTAGTCTAGTGATAGAGGGAGTACCCTTTCATGGAATTGTGTCTGGGAAAACTCAGGCCCAGGGTGGATTTTCCTAGGCTTTCCTGCAACTCCAAGCTTTAGAGTGGTGGATCGAGGTCCCTGACTTGCTAAGACGGAAGCACTCTTCATCCCACTCTCTCCCTTCATTCTCATGGACGCCTTGTCCTGCAGAATAGCTCATTCATCAGCTCTAGTTAGAGTCAGTCAAATAGACTGACTTTATTCAGGACTGTTCCTGCTTTTGATGAGACACTTTGTGGTCGTGTTTTTCGTGGCTTGACAACTGACCTTTCATACTCCCCTGTCACAGTGTCATTTCTTCCTCTCGTTTAGAGTCCCTTGTTAGGGACAATCTTTGGGGCTTTGGGGTACCTTATCAGTGTGATTATATCCCAGTCAACCATTTCCCAAGTTCATGTATCATAGTTTGGGAATATTTTGATTTGTTTAGATGGCTTTAATGTGCCACATTTGGTAAAATTCAAGGTTACCACTGGAGAGGTCGCCTTCCATAGGCTCAGTTTGCTGCTAAAATGCTCTGTCTCAGCAGTTTTGGTAGGAATTAAGCATTTTTTGGAATTAGTTGGTGTATCTTCTTTATGTTGTTTGATGATTTATTAGTCTTGCTTAGCTAATGATTTTAGTTCTGTTCCCCAGGGAATTATTAAATCTGGGCAAAGGCTTATTATTTTAAATTTTACATGCTGAATAATATTCCATTGTCTATATATTACCACATCTTCTTTATCCATTCATCTATCAATGGACACTTGGGCTGTTTCCATATCTTGGCTATTGTAGATAATGCTGCTGTAAACATAGGGGTGCATGTATCCCTTTGAATTCGTGTTTTTGTATTGTTTGGATAAAATACCCAGAACTAATATAACACTGTATGTTAAATATACTGGAATTAAAATAAAAAAATTATTTTTAAAAAGAGAAAAGTTTCCATTACATGTAACGAAAGAGAACTGTCATAGAAAATGGTTGGACCATGGGCGCCTGGGTGGCTCAGATGGTTAAGCCTCTGCCTTCGGCTCAGGTCATGATCCCAGGGTCCTGGGATCGAGTCCCGCATCGGGCTCCCTGATCCTTGGAGCCTGCTTCTCCCTCTGCTCTCCCCCCACCTCTCTCTCATGAATTAAAAAAAAAAAAATCTTAAAAAAAAAAAAAAAGAAAATGGTTGGACCAGAGGGTGAATACACAGTAATTGTGTTCAGGAGTCCCCAGAGTTCTTGACTTGTGGTATTGAAGAAAGGAGATTGTGATTAGTTATTCTTACCATTGTTATTATTCTTAGGAACTAGTCATTATGAAACATTTAACCAGAGTAGTACGGTTTTAATTATTATGAGATACAACATAAAATATTTAAATGTTAACTAGAAAAAGTTGAATGTTTCTTCCTTATCATAATTATATTTCAAAAGATAATTTAAAAAATTCTTTTTTTCCAGTTTTTGTGTGTTCAGATTTTTTATGAGCATTTTTCCTTTGCCCTGTGTGACAGGTTCTGTGGTACGGATTAGGAAGGTGAGGCTGAGAGCTTGCCCATCTTCCCTTCTATCATTAGGAAGGTCCCACTGTTTACTCTTCAGGCTCTGACTGTCGAGAGTTAATTTTGCATAACTGATCAAGCGGGGGATTTCATGCATAGCCCCCTTTCTGTTTTTCCTTCTTCCTTTCCCCTCTTTGCATTTCCAATACTGCCTACTTATCAGTGTATTTAAAATGCACTTTTTAAATATATGTACCTGCTCGTGTATAGGTCATTGTCTTTCTTACATATAAATGTCCTGTGTTCTGCATACAGGCTGTGGTAACTTTGCTCTGAATCCTGTGATAGAATCCACCTATGGTGGCCTATTTAGCCTATGCTTCTTGACTAGAGAGGCAGAGTCCCTTTTAAGGATTCTTCCTTCCTTTCCTTCCTTTCCTTCCCTCCCTCCCTCCCTCTCTCTTTCTTTCTAGATTTATTTATTTATTTGAGAGAGAGAGACAGAGAGAGAGAGTGCATGAGCTAGAGGGAGAGGGAGACAGACTGCTGAGTGTGGAGCCCCATATAGGGATTAGTCTCACAACCCCCAGATCATTTTTAGTGTATGTGCTGCCGAAGCGAGCACTCACAACCCCCAGATCATGACCTGAGCCAAAACCAAGAGTCAGATGCTTAACCAACTGAGCCACCCAGGTGCCCTGTGTTAAGGTTTCTACCCCGTGTAAGCGGTTAGTTCCTTGTATTATAAATGGTCAGCTATAGTATTTGAAGGAAAAATTGAGCTTGTGTGAAATCTCTTTCCTTTCTGAGTTTAATTTCTTATTTTTCCCATCTTAGCTTTAAAAATCCATAATTAATTTCCCTATCCTGGCTTTGTTCTTCCCAGAGTGACACCCCTTTCCTCACAGAATGTGATGATTCATCACGGCCAGACCCAGGAATATGTGCTCAAGCCCAAGTACTTTGCAGCGCAGAAGGTGATTTCGGGAGAGCAGTCCACTGAAGGTTCGTTCCCTTCGAGATACGGGCAGGGTCAAGTCACGGCACCTTTTCAGTGTGAGTATAGTTTGGTCAATGATTTTTCTAAGTTACAGTATCATAGTTTGGAAATACTTTGGTTTAGATGGCTTTAATATGTCACAGGGGATAAAACTTAAGAGTCATTAAAAAAAAAAAAACAACAACAACCCAAACACAACAAACCCACCCTCGTTCCCCAAACAACCAGACAGCGGCCCATTTTCTTTATTTTGAGAAAGGCAATTTCCTTGGATGTTGGCAGAGAATCTGCAGTGACCTGCCTGTATTTCTGTTTCTGCAAGATGACTCCATTTCTGAGACATACTTGTTCTCCTTTTAGATACAGTTGTATGCCCGACCTGTTTACATTGACAAAATATTTTCTTTAGTAAGCTAGCCAGGATTCATGCCCTGTGAAATGTCTGAAATGCCCTGCATTACTCTCTGAGGTTCACCTCCAGCGGGTGTTTTTATGACATGAGGTCCACTTTATAGTCTATGGAGCAGATGGTGTGGCAGGTTTTCGTCTGAATTTGTAAAAAGCGATTGTATCCGAGGCCAGCTTGGTTACTATCTCACTATGTGGGAAGCTCAAGGACAAGCCCTGGCTCAAAGGGTGGGGAATGTGATGATTTGTGGTTTAGGTATTACAGAGTGTCTGTTTGCAGCATCTGGAGGAAACGTTCTGGAGCGAGGCGTAGACCATTCAGAGCCGAGAGCTAGACGCACGCCCTCCTTCCAGCAGCTTCCTGCTCCGTCTCACACTGACTGCCTGGGCCACAAGAAATAGAGGAGAATGCCAGTTGTTCCATTGAAAAGGAGTGTCTTTCACCACCAAAAACAGTGCAAAGAGCTGAGACAGAGTTTTTACAACTGTTGGGCCCTTCAGAAGTCTGTATCTGTGTGGGTTTCACTCTCTGGGCCCATCCCCACCTCCCTGCGTTGGTCACCATTCTAGAGTGATTGACTCTTCCCTTAGAATTGGTGACTTAACAAAAAGAGTATTTCGTGTAAGGTTTGCCCCTTGCATTTTTCATCTTTTGAGAAAATTCTGCTCAGTGACCTGAGGCTGGATTCCCCAGAGCAATAGTGCGGTGAGGTTCATAGGGCCCATGAGGACGCAAGCTCTGGGGATTTTCAAGAGGGAAGAATGGAGAAATCCCATAGATTATCTCCTTGTCTTTTTGGTGAGATACTTTCAAGTTATTTGCATAACAATAGAGGTGTCCATCTTGTTTTTAAAGACCCTTTGGTGTAAGTGCTTCATAACCTGTTCTTTGTGAATATCCCTGAGTATATAGTATTTTTCTAATCTTAATTTAAAAAATAACCCCGAAGAGGTATACTTATTATTTCTTTGGGTTTTTATATAGATCAGGGATTTCGTAGAATCTTTCCAGAATTAGAATGTGATGGGAGGAAAGTTTTTGGAAGCTTTTGATCTTACTGGTAAGGGAGAGAATTTTGAACTCTATGGAAGTGTCAGGAAAAGGTGGTCTGAGAATCAGTGGTTGAGACTAGAGACGGGACTGGTTTGGGTTTGTCGATGATTCGTTATTAGAATGACTGGTCCCACGATGTGTGTGTAATTTTAAACTCTCAGACCTTTGTTGAAGTGTCTTCTAGAAGATGAAATTATATTTTAGAAAAACAGGAAGAGAAGTTTATCTGTATTGTCCATAAATTTCCCAACCTTTCTGTTTAAATGTAGTTTTTCCATAGCTGGGAGCTAGTAAAATAATTCAGACTAACACATAATCACAGTGATGGGGTTCTCTGCTCAAAGTCCCCAGGAGTTAGTGGCTGTTCAAAAAAAAAAAGGCCCAGGAACTAACTGAAATAGGCATATAGAAAGGCCGGGAAAGGCAATGTGGCTATTTTTTGCTGAGCCCGGAACTCTGTTGAGAGCTGGAAGGCTAATGGGAAAGTTTTAAAAAGAGGTAATTTGGCAGGACCATGAGAATATGGAAATAGCAAAATTGAGTAAGAACAACAATAGAAAGATTAAAACTAGAAAGGAAGAACGAGTAATACTAAGAACCTAAAAGTAATGTCTCCCCACAGCAGCTTCACATTAGGTGAAAGGAGCCCCCAAGGACACCTTACATTTAACAGAAAGGAAGAGAACGTTAGTAAGGAAGTGTGAGGAAAAGCAGGAACTTTTAGTGTCTTTCATTTCATCTTTATAGAAGAGATCAAACGTAAACAGGTGAACCTCTCGTTTTGCTGAAGACTTTTAAGGTCCAATTTTAGGAGTAGCTAATTCTGACTCATGAGAAAAACAGAAGCTATTACCAGCAGGTAGGGATAATATATCTTGGAAAGAGACTTAGCGACCAGCGTCATAACAGTCCACTGCCGTTACTTTTGGGAAGCTTTGGCGACTAGAGAAAACACTGAGGTTGGCAAAAGACAAGTGTTGTTTTCCCTGTTGAATTGGGATAAAAAAGGTGGTCTACTGTAATGAATGTAGGTTTATTTTATTTATTTATTTATTTATTAAAGATTTTATTTATTTGACAGAGAGAGAGAGAGCACAAGTAGGCAGAACAGCAGGGAGAGGGAGAGGAAGAAGCAGGCTCTCCACCGAGCAGGGAGCCTGATGTGGGGCTCGATCCCAGGACCCTGGGATCATGACCTGAGCCGAAGGCAGCCGCTTAACGACTGAGCCACCCAGGCGCCCAATGAATGTAGTTTTAATAGTATCATGCAAACAGCATCCATGGTGCTTACTTAGAGCTCTAAGCATCATGTAAATTAGTCACCTTATAATAGGGGAGCCAGAGCCCTACAAGCTTAGTGAATAAGGATTTGCTGTTGACGTCCGGTAGGTCAAGAGAGAAATGGTCAGAAGAAGCAGGAAAAGGATGACCGTGGTGGGCGCAGGGTATGATGGGTTCAGTAAAGCAAAGTGTGTTAATATGGTATGTCTAGCACTCTTTAGATAAAGCAAAATAGATAGGGAGAAACAAACTGTCACGTTGCTAGGGAGGTGTTCTCTGCTGCGAAGAATGAACATTTTATTAGGATTTCCCAGAGTTTTGATGACCTGACGCGTCATCCCTTACCACTGTGCACATACTGCTTTTCCTGTCTTGGTTCTATGCTTTACCATCCTTCTGAGTCACTTCCCAGGTTGCTTGACATCCTGTGTTGGGTGTTTGCTGCTTACTGGCTGTCTCTAGCATAGTGGTGCTATGCTTTATTCATTGGTCTTAAGAGAATTTAATTTGCACGACTATCAGCTACAGCAGGGGTCTGTAAACTTTCTCTTAAAGGATCTGATAGTAAATACTGCAGGCTTGGAATTGTGAGGATGTTACATATAGGTTCTTACATAACTGTCGAAAATGTGACAATTTAAAAATGTGAAAATCATTCTTAGCTGGCAGGTTGTAAAAAAAAAAAAAAAAATGGAGTGGCTGGCTAGATTAGTCTCATGGGTGGTCAAGTTAGCCAGGTGCTGATCTAATGCCTTAGTCTCTCAGTATATGAAAAACATCTAGAGTTTAGACCTGTAGGTACCTAGATCATAGCCATTGAATTAAAAGCTGTCCAAGAGGCCCTGCCTATAACCAGCTGTCTTTCATTGTCACTGTCCCTGGCAACCTTCCCTCCTCACCATCATGTTCAGATAAATCTCCACTAGTTTGAAGGCAGCCAGAGAAATACAAACTACTAGAAGACCACTCTAGTCTGATATGTCTAGTTTCCTTTACTGTTAGAGTGACAAGCCACACAGCAATTGGGAGAATAATGGATGTTACTCCCGGTTGTTTAAGGAAAGACTTTTAATATTGACAGAAATAACATTTTTATTGGATGAACCAGTAACTGCCATCTGGCTAGACTGAATCACATTAAGCTATCACCTGAAGTCCTCCAAAAGTTAAACATAGTTGTTATATGACCCAGCGTTTCCACTTCTAGGTATATATCCAAGAGAATTGAAAACATATGTTCATACAAAAACTTGCATACAAATGTTCATAGCAGCATTATTCATAACAGCCAAAAAGTGAGAACAACCAAAGTGTCTCTCCTCTGATGAATACATAAACAAAATATGGTGTATCTTACAAGGGGGGTTGTTCAGCCATAAAGAAGGAATGGAATACTGATACATGCCACAGTGTGAACGAACCTTGAAACCATGTGGAGTGAAGGAATCCAGACACGAAAGGATTCAGATCACATATAATTCCGTTATATGAAATGTCCAGAATAGGCAAATCCATACAGACAGAAAGTAGATCAGTGATTGCTAGGGGTTGAGGAGAAGGGGGAATGGGGAGTGATTGTTTATGAATAAGGAGTTTCTTTTGGGTTGATAAGTATTGTGGAATTAGATAGTCATGGTGGTTGTATGACCTGTGAACCTGTGAATATATTAAGGGCCCTGTTATTTTAAAAAAAATTAAAGTACTTACAATTTTTTTTTTTTTTTTTTTGCGCCACATAGGTAGTTACAAAAGACTTAGCATGACCTCCAGGAATGGAGCTCCTTGGGCTCTAAGTATGGTATGGGCTGAGGGGTCTGCTTTATCCAGTATCTTCCTTGGTAACTTCTAGGAAAAAATTGAGTATGTAAACCAAATTCTATTGTGTTTATTTTAGTATTTATAACCCAGAGGAAGAAAAGTTAAAGTGACTTGATAACATTTGAAAAATCATCTTATAAAAAACATTCGAGACTATTTAGTATAACATACGCTCAGGAACAAACCCAAATAATTCATGCAAAAAGAGATTCGTTTGGCATAACTCGCTAGAAAAAGACCTTGAAGGTAATTAATGAGTATCCACACCAGGCTATCTGCTGTTGTAGTAAAAACACCGTGGGATGCTCGATGATGTTAAAAGCAGAGAATATTTCTATTATAATCTGTGGTGGAAGGACGTTTTTATCTTCAGGGCTATAAGTACTGGAGAGCTTCCTCAGAAAAGTAGTAGACTTACTTAAAAAGGAGATCTTTAGGATGAGCAGAAATATTCATGTAATTGAAATGGTTTGCAGGTTATGCAAAGAGTCCTAAGAGCTAAAAGACTGGGCAATCTCTGACTTAAATATACAGCTGCTTAGTCTCTTTTTCTATTATATTTTAATATTTGGAAATATTTAGCAATTAAAACTTTTCTAAATCAGATTTTCCATTGCCAATTCCAGTTGTTTTCCTGTCAAGATGGACTTAGCTTTTAAACAGGTTATTTTTGTTTTAAAGTCATCTAAAATTTTAGTTTAATTTCACTTAAATTTTCTTTAATTTCATTTAAATTTTAATTTTAATTTCAGTTTTTCATTTAAATTTTAAATTTCAGGAAAGACACATGTCCTCTTTTACATGCTACCTTTTTAAAGTTTTAAAAGCAGATACAAGTCAGACTCTTAAAAGAATTGCCAGTTTCCCCTCTGATGTGCTGAAATATGGGGGAGGGATGGATTGCTGGCCTTTCAGACACACGGTCCTGTTAAATTACAAAAGTTTGGACAAGCTCACTACTTTCAGTGTTAAGCAAAGCCTTGCTGCTTGACTAAGCAGCCACCGTGGTGCAGGAAGAAGGTACACAGCCCCCCACTGGGCCCCTCCGGACAGAAGAAAATATAATCCTGCTTGCACTGGGACCACCTTAGCCCTGGATCCTGTGGTCTCTGTTGACTTCTTTCAGTCCTTGCAACAGAGCAGGCAGCTCAGCAACTGCCCAGCAGCAGTCAGTCACAGGCTACCTGGAATTCCTGGCCCCCCCATTTAAAGATAGAGCAGGCAGCCAGGTGTCAGGCCTGAGAGGGGGAGGCAAAGATGCCATTGTTCTCACACCAGCAGCCTTGCTACCTGAGTCCCCGCATTCCAGTTCTGGCCTGACTGTAGCCCACAGTCCCAGGCAGTGAGGAGCACAGACCCTTTGGCACAAGACCTCCTCTTTGTACTTCTGGTGACACTGTGGTTGAATGTGCTAGCATGAGCCTCCAGGCGTTGTTCCCAGTGACATCAAGAAGCATAACAAGGCATGGAAGCATCTCAGGGTTTGATGGTTATGTCTCCCCCTTGAAAAAGTAAGTTCCTATGTTTGGAGTGAGGATTGTGTATGGTTGCAGACTGGTACAGTGAAGAGATTACCCGTAAAACCATGCACTTCCTGGTTTTTCTCACTGTGGGAACGCAGTGCTTCTGCAAAGACTCAGAGCTGACAAGGTTTTTTCTTTAGCAAAACAAATCCGAAGGTTAGGAGGCAGGCAGTGTTTGGCTGGGACTGTTCTGCTTATCCCGGCCACTTCAAGGAGGTAGACAAGAACACTACTAAAAGGCTCTGAATGCCCAGTGCCAGTCTGAGTCATCACAGAGAGAGAGTCTGCGGTATAGCTCAGAGCACCCACCATGGGATAGAAAGTGATGTGAGGGAGAAAGACCAAATTCATCCTCCATCTGTTGGCCCTTCACAAAAGAGGAGAGAAACCCTGGACCGGCTATTGGATAAAGACAAGTGTAGATGCAATCAGTAGAGATGAGGGAATCAGAGCCAGATTGCTCTGCATGGGATGAATTGTGATCAGGAGATCTTCAGGGGGGGAGCAGTTTGAAAATGCAGGTAAAGAAGAATCTGGTCCCAAGAACCACCCATGCCTCATTTTAGGATATGAGTGTGAAGGGAGAAAAGAAAGAGCAGAGGGAGAAATTGCTTGTGCTGGCAACTCCAGGTGTCTGCGTTGCCCTCACCGACAATTACTGATTGATGGGAGCCCCACTGGGGCCAAGCTCTGCCTGTGGACTGAGTGTGCACTTCAGGGGAAGAAGAATTCCGTAGGCACACGTTCTGTAGCCTTGACAGCCTTCCCTGTGTGGAGACCACCTTTGGCTGGGTCAGGTGCAAATGAATATCTTTGGGATTGGCCCCACAACAAACCAGTGGGTACGAAGTGGAAGTGGGACCAGCCAGGAGCTAGATCTTCCAAGAAGCTGATGGAAACTAACGAAGAAACAGTTTAGCATTTAAAATACTAGGTGGGAAAAAAGACTGCTTTAAAGAAGGAATTATGGTAAAGCTCCATGCTTTTTGCCTTATGAAATCAAATTCCTGATTGGTCTGTTCGGTCACCTACACCACTCTGTGTGGGAATAAGGAACCTTGAGCCAGTTTCCAGCTGTATGTCAGTGTGGTTGTTAGCACTATAGATGGCTAAAAGAATATCACCTATTCTTCAGTAATTTCTGGCAAAGTCCTTGTTGGCTTAAATGCCTACTAGATGGCAAAGCCGCAGCATTCCTTGGTACAAACTGATGCTCGAGAAAGCATTCCAGTGAATGTGGGTGAAGGACCAGGGTTTTGCTGAGCCAATGCCCTCAAGAATCTATATTCCATTGAAGAGCAGGGTATTACCCGCTGTAGAGAGGGTTATATGTGCAGTCTTACCATGGCCACTGTGCCTCAGTTGGGGGTGGTGAGCGCAGGTGGTATGTTTTATCCAGGAGTTGTCTGATCACATCCCAGTCCAGGAAGGTAGGCGAACATGAACGTTCTCTTTGCCTCTTGATTGCTTACACACAGTGGAAGATCACTGGGAAATGGCAGACATAGACTGATAATAAACACTTCCAGGAAGCTTATCCAGCAATATTAAAAACAACAGTGGAGGAAAACCTAGAGTGAAGGGTTATGTAATCTAAATTCTCCAGTGGGCAGCCTTTCATGCCAGAGAAGGAGGTTTCAATCCCAAGGGTCCCAGATTTCATAATAAATACAGTAATCCAAGGATATTTCTGGGTGTTGAGACCAAGTTCAAGATACTGAGAAATAGATCCTGTAGGGTTTCAGAATATTCTGTGATCACACTGTGATAATGGTGGGGGAAAATACCACGAATGGATTTACAGGTTGTCTGGAAAGAACAAAACAGCGTTTTGGGAGGAGAAAAATCTGTGTTTGAAGAGGTGCTCCTACTCAGACTTTGGATTTCTCTGCCAGAAATGGAGGGCTTTACTTTGATTTTATTTCTGAAAATAGTTTCTAGGAAATAATCATTGTTAAAGTTGAATTGTTGGTTTTGATTCAACAGAAATGAGATTGTACAAAAATATTGCTAAGGAGATATTCCAAAGGGCATTGAAATAGAATTGGTATTTACTCAGGTTAGTCCTCTTAAAAGAGGGGTCCTCTTAGCACTGAAAATGACTGCCTGGTGGTGAGTCTGTCTTCCCCACTTTGAGGTAAAGACCTCCCTACCTCCCTTACACTTTATGACCTTTAAAGGGTTTGTGTTGTAATTTTCTACCATTTTAGTTCTGCATGACTTTTTGATATTTACTTAGCATTAGCCCCTTTTAAATAGAAATGTATCTTTACTGAAACCCAGTTGCCCAACTTCTGTGTTCCTGTACAGAGGAAATACAAGGTCACACACGGCTGGAATGGGGGGGAAACCTTTCTTCCCTACAAGGTAATTGCAATATGGTTATATTTGAGTACTTCTTCTGACAGGAAAACAGTAAACCACGAAGTGTGTATGTATGCTGTACATATATGCATGTATACACATACATGTTCAATCACATATATAAATATGTGTGTTATTTGAAGAGTTTCTTTGCAACCGCCTACATTATCCATCTCACAAGTACGCATTAAAAAAAAAAAAATTCGTGTAGCCCTAACAGCGCTTCCCCCATCTGTGCTTCCAAGGTCCCAGCTTTTTAACCTAAATGAAAACTTTAAACAGGCCATGGTTGCTCTTGTGAAAAACCTCATAGTTATTTCAAAACCCCTGTATCCTAGGAACAGACATAGAGAGCTTTGGGGAAGCAAAAGAATCTGGACAGCATGTGGGAGGGCGGTCGTCATGTGGTTCCCTATGGTAGATGGCCCCTGGGCTGCTTGCGTGGGATCGAGGGCTCGCTGCTTACGATGCCTGGAGCCGCACGCACCAGGCAGCTGTGCTGCTTGTTTTAATGAAGCCCACTTACCGGCTGCAGGTGCATCTCATGCTGGCCACTGCCTGCCTCAGGTGCCGCAGAAAGCGGAGCTCTTCCTCCCACACGTTCGGTGTCCGTGCCCCTGAAGAGCCGCTGAAGGAGGCTCTGCTTGACTTTGGAGGGCTCATGAATAACACTCCCCAAACAAAATCTTTTGATGTTTTTTTCCCCCTTTATTCGTCACTCAGAAATATTATGCCGCCTTTGGTGATTCAGTTAGGTAGATGCTATCTGGTCCAAAGGTCTTTTTCTTTGTGTGTGTAACTCTAGATATTTAACAAAAACAAGGCATGATTTAAGTGTGCTTTAGTTTGTTTTTACAGGGAGAGAGGGAGGCACGTATATTTTGTTAATATTTTCCTGTCCTGTTTAACTTTTCTCCATGACATTTTTTTTTATCCCAGAATAAATAATAAAAATGTAGATCTTATTTACATGTAATTCTTTCTTCCCTCCTCCTCCTCGCCATGGCTTCCTTGTGGGTATAGTGGACTTTGCCACCCCATTGACTTGGAACTTGGCTCTGTGACTTGCTCTTAGTAATGGAGTGTGGGTGGAATGACAGTGTGCCATCTCTGAGCTTAAAGTTGTATGGTTCCACTCTTCCTTGTACCGTGAAAACCCTGTGGATCTGGTCTGCTGACATGCCAGTTCCTTTGACTTTTGTTTTTCTTAGATTACCTTAGCAGGGCAGAAGATGGACTTTTTAGGACAGTCTGGACAGTTGTTAGTCTCAGAGCAGATGATACTCTTTTAATCAGCTAGGATACATACAGGGAAAAATGCTACTCTGGGTGACCTCACCCTCTTGCCACAGTGGACTAGAAGATGAGTAGGCACTTGACCCAAGAAAGCCAACCTGAGTTGGCCAGCTGCTGTAAGGTGGCCTGACAGAAGAGCATCGCCTAAGAGGGATGACACTGATGAAGTAAGATTGACCAGAATTTTTCAAGGAATTTGTAAGTTAGAGGTGAACAGTAAGTGACTGGAACAGAAGTAGAATACCAAGTAGAAGCATAAACAGCCAGGAGAAGCTTTGTGTCACGTTAATGTTGGGTCCAAGAATGAAGTCTAACAGCATTTTCTGAAAAGCATTTTCTGGATATAGGGCAACATATAATGGGTTGCTGAAAGTACTATGAATTCTTAATGTCTTCCCAGTTTTTGAAGTCTATTCTAGTCTCCATAGGTCTGACCTATGTGGCTGGCCGTTCTGGGTTGTGTTGAGACTTGCATCTCCCATGTTGCTGAGCATAGCTTTATTGTACAATCCCATCACTTGAGAGTGTGTACAACACACGCCTACCCCCCCCCCCATTGTATTGTAGAGACCCCAGCTAGCACACATTCTGTTTGGACCCTTCCCTTTAAGAGCTGCTTGTCTTGATGTCTCAGAGCACCAAAGACTGTCTTTTAGAGAAGGATAACCCAGCTGCTTTACTCTTCCTCACTCCCTTAGTCTGTCTATATCCTCTTATTCCTGAGAAAGCTTGGGGTGTTGGGAGATGCACAGACAGGTGAGTGGGGTCAGCTACCTATGTTCTCCAAGACCACTGAGCACTCAGAATTGTTCTGGGGTTTCATAGGGCCTGTGGTTTTGCCAAATTTATATCTCAGTACCCATTTGGATTTTTAATAGAAATGTTTTCAGCTTTCGAATTCTTGCTCACATGGAATGGAGAATGTCCAGCTTCAGTTCATTAGTGAGTATAGACAGGCACCTTTCCAATAAGACCCCGAAATCCCGTCATGCCTCCTATTCATCTTTTTCTGGTATGGGTTTTCAGGCATCCACAGTGGGGTATGTGTGCAAATACCTGTCAGGCATGTTTGCCATGTCTTGAACATGGAAATAGAGCAAAATTAGATGCCTTTTTTTTTTTTTTTTTAAGTTTTAAAAAGACTCTTAGTGGAGAAAGTGATTCATAATGTTTCTTGTCAGAGATCCCAGTTTCCAAAACACACCTTAATATACCTCAAGAACCTATAATATATATTTTTAAAAACCTGCTGAAGGTATTGGAAATTATATTCTTGTCTCTGAACATCAGGTAATTAGGAAATTTGGACATAAGCTCATTTTTCCCACCAGTGGCACTATGCAGATTCCATCTTCCTCTTTTTTCCTCATCTATTTGGCTTACTATATGTCAGCCACTGTACGAAGAGCCTGATGCGCATTAAGTCGATGTGTTACGTTATAATATTAGTACGTTGACTGTTTAAAATTTACCCTACATGTATATTCATGTACATTTATTAGGAGACAAAACTATGATGAGTTAAAAATTGCCAAAAGTAATCTTACTCATTGGGAAGAGTTTCGCTTTACCTGATACAGTGCTAGATGGTAGCTACACTCGCGAGGAGCACAGCATAATGTCTCTGGTGGTTGGATCACTGTCTACACCTGAAGTGAACACCTGTGTTTCAAGAATACTTCAGTGATGACGGTGGGAAAAAAAGAGTGCGACTTTAGCTCTTTATGTGTCATTTTTAAGTGAATGCAAAGCCAAATTTGATGACATTAAAAAAAAAATCTGTCAGCTTTATTATTATATGTAGGGCTTTAATGACAGTATCACTTAAAAATGACCTAAACTTAAGAGTTTCTGGTAAGAATTGTTTAACTTAATTATTCAAATTAGGCAAAAGAAGCCGTTCTAATCAATGGGTGTCTGTTATTCATTGAAATCCATTTTGATACCTTTCAAACCAAGTCAGGCAATCAAATCTTATCTGGAAATTATGTAGCAATCAAAGTCCACAGTGGAACTTTATTCTAGAGTCTTAAATAATAATTATGATCATCAAACAAACATCTTGAGATGAAATTTTCCATATTTAGAAGCTCTTGTGGGTTTTGCCGTATAATATATCATGGGGTAAATGTCACCACTAGTTTGAGCTTTCCCTCACAGTTCCTCCACTAAGAGCTGACCACGTGTCATGATAGCCTCTTGGGTTTGCATAGTGTTTAACAGCTTATGAATTACATCCAAACAGATTATATCACGTGGCCCCTGCCACGGTCTCACAAGGTAGATGGGTCAGGTGGCATTATTCTGTGTGTCTCTTCTTCCCCACTCTAGTTTGCAAGATGCTGCAGGGTGGAGCCTGTGACTCGCTTCACTGTCTTCTATTCCATCAAACCTCTGAATATTGGTTTCTCTGTCAAATACACATCTTGGCACTTATTGCCATAGGTCTGTTGTACGAATGAAATGAGGTGAGGGATATGAAACCTAACATTCTGCCGAACACGTAGTATGTCCTCAATCTGTTTGTTTCCCTCCCTTGCTCCAGCCTTCCCAGGTGCTGGCTATCCTGTAGTTTTTATAGTAAATGCTCATTGGAAGTGTAGGAGAGGCATTGGGTAGTGAGGAAAGAGTGAAGGCTCGTGCTGAAATCCCAGCTCTACCATTTCCTAACAAAATGACCCTGGTCAGGTTTCTGATGAACATCTCTGTAGTTTCCTAGTCTGTGAAGGGGCGAGTATTATTTAAATGACTGTGGTGCGCACGTGAGCTCCATAGCTTAGTTAGGGACTCAGTACATGTTTCATGAGTCCATCAGTTATGCAGACAGTGCTCTGTACATGTAGAAAGGTCCATAAATTCAGCTTCTATGTTCTCAGAATCTAGGGAAAAAGAAAAGCAGTGAAGCGTGTGTGTGTGTTTATACTTTAATGTGTAACAAATTAACCCAAACCTTAGTGGTTTAAAGCAACAAACATTATCTTACACTTTCTGTGCCTCAGAAATTCAGAAATACCTTAGCTGATTGGTTTTGGCTCAGATTCTGTCATGAAGTTGCAGTCAGGGTATCAGCAGGGGCTGCAGTCATCTGAAGGCTCGCCTGGGGCTGGAAGATTCACTCTCAGGGTGGCTCACTCACATGGCATTTGGCAGGAGGCTTTGGTTCTCTGCCATGTGGGCCTCTCTATGGGCCCCTTAAGTATTCTTATGACATGGAAGCTGGCTTCCCCCCAAGAATGAATGATTGGAGAGAGAGAGCCCAAGACAGAAACTGCCTTTTGTGATCTAGTCTCTGAAGCTGAAGCTATCACTTCTGTTTCATTCTGTTCTTAAGACATGAGTTCCTAAGACCAGCTCGTACTCAAGGGGAACAGAATTGATTTCAAAAGAATTTGTGGATAGATTTTAAAACCATCACAGTGTTCAACAGGAGAGGCACTATCTTGATGAGAGAGGAAGTTGAGAATGAGTAACCTAAAAAGAATTAACTGAAAGCTGGAAAGTTTACAGTGTGTGATTACATATCAGTAATTCATTTTTTTTTATTGACAACTAATCATTTTTCAGTTTTATTTATCACATGATAAATAAAAGCTAGATAGAATATGACTTTGAGAAAAAGGATATTTAGGCTGAAATCTTTTCTAATGATGAGTTCTATTGAATTTGGCAGTAATCCCTTGGAGAGAATTGGGGCTATTTGATGGAGTCATTTAAAACTGAGCCAGAGAGAAGTTTGTGCTGTGGGGAAGAGAATAAAAAGTGAATGACAGAATCTGTATTCTGCAAGCTTAGATACTTCTGATGCTATAATTCTCAATTCAGAGAGTTAAAAATGCCAGTTTTCTTCTATATAACCAATTGCTCCAACAGGTTTTTTTCTTTCAACTGAATCTGTCAAACTTAAGAGTTGTTTTGGCGGTTACAAAAATGTTCATATCTTCACCTTTCTTAAGGTTTCTTAAAATAAAATGCATTCACATTATAGTATCTTTTTGCTCTGGATTTTTATTGCCTCTGTGACTGAATTGGAATTCCTGAGAGGCACAGGAGGTATCTGCTTCTGGTCAGGCCAGCTCATTCCCAACAGGACACTGGAAGTTTTGGGTCTCCAGAGTCTCTGCCCTATCTTTTGAGTTTTTTCTTCTTTCAGGCGGACTTTAAATTTTGTAAAGTGTGGTAGATCATTTTCTTCTTTGTGTCTGCCTGTAGTGTAGGAGTGAAGTTTCCATGCTCCCTTAGGAAGGCAATGGAACCCTGATCGCTTTCAAGTCCTTTCAAGTTTTGTGACTTCTGCTTATTAGTTTGAGTAAAAGTTGCTTCTTTGCCCCTTGTAGTAGACAGTGGAATGCCTACGTATTCCTCGCCTGACTTCATACTACCTTTGATTCACTTCTCTTCATTTCCTACCCCTGCATTCTTTCCCATGGCACTCCCCTCCCACCATGTAATCTTTTCTTGTTCCCGAAGAAGGAAAACCACCAGGTGAGACATTTGTTACAAATAGAGAAGGAGGATAAGAATACAGACTGTTTTCTTGGGCTTGATTGAGGCCAAAGGAAGATTGGTAAGGTAGGAAAATAAACGTAAATAGACTTATGTGCTAAAAGCCAGGTAAAAATGGAGAGATGCACTGTCTAATCTGGCCTGCCTAGGTTGCTGAAAACTGTGTAGGGAGGGGGTAAGTGGGTTGGTTCAAGAGGATGAGAGGTGGAGAAAAAAGAGGAAAGGTTTTCCAGGGGGAGAAAACTACATGTGAAGTTAAGTAGGCATGTGAGTGAGGACCGTGGGGCAGTTTGGTTCGGCTAGTGCCCAGGCTCTCTCTGGAATGCTGTAGGATGTGAGGCTAGATTCGGTCTAGATGGGGAAAGGATCTCAACTTTCTTTTAAGGAGTTTGATGTTAAATGTTTGTCAAAAATATTTGTCATAACCGGTATGTAAATTATATGGAATCCTAATTCTCAAAGCATGTGGTAGATACAATCTGGGACCCTCAGGAGAAGTGGCCCCCACTTAATCAAGCCTGTGATAAGTCATGAAACTTGTTCTTTGGTAAACAAATAGCCCAGTAGATAATCTGTTTTTTGAGTCAGACTTGCTTTCCCACATACAAACAAACAGATGTTATTTATGGAAATGATGAGTGATAGACTGATAACAAATGCCTCCATTTACTTCTCTTTGGAAAGACAACAAATGTGGGGATAAATAAAACCTAATTCTGTTCCAAAATTAAGGCACAGAAAATTCGAATCCTGTGAAGTATATCTAACCCATGCTTTCTGTAAGGAGACTGTGCAAGCTAGCCAGAATGTATGAGGACTGGAGCTAGAAGACATGTAAGTGTTCGCTGCTCCACACCTTGTTCTCTGGGTTCAGGGACAGCAGTGAAGTCCTTTCTTCTCAGCTGTAGGAAGCCTGTCCTCCCACGGTTGTGTGTGAGATTTCTAGCTGTGCTACTTGCAAAGTCCAGTGTGGGTTTTTTAAGGGAGGTAGAGATTTTCACATGAAAAAATGCATCTTTTAAATGGTATTTCTCCCTTGGGAAACAGACTGTTAGAGGGAGTAACATCTTGAAGGTTGATGCCAAAAAAACAAAACAAAACAACTCCCTGGACAAACTCACTCAAACCTCCCCAAGTGTGGTTCCCATAATTGTCAGGATTCTAGGTCCAGGTGGTAGATTACATTCTCAATTCAGAATTGAGAACATGGGTACAGTGAGTCCCCCCCCTTCTTCTTTGCTCCTTTTATGTTATGACATTTTTATGTTAAGTCCTGTCACCTTGGGGATGTGTTTCTCTCTCTCTCTTTTTCTTTAAGATTTACTTTTTTGAGAGAGAGAGTGTAAGAGCGTGTGTGGAGAGAGGGGCAGAGGGAGAGAATCTTCAGTCTTCCTGCTGAGTGTGGAGCCTGATGTGGGGCTCAATCTCATGACCCATGAGATCATGACCTGAGCTGAAACCAAGAGTCGGACACTGAACCGACTGAGCCACCCAGGAATCCCGGGGAATGGCCACAGCATTTCAAATGCCACCATCCCTTCTGGATAGATTGACAATGGTAGCTTCCCTGGTATTCAAGATTAGGAGCAGAGATTTCCAGATATATTTCAGACAGGAGAGTTTTTAAAGTCATGTCAAAGGAACCCCTATGAAACAGCCTGGTGCGGTTCAGGATGCCAGGACTGAGGTGCCTTAGAGTGTGGTCACCTCTTTCCCTGGACTGCAGTCCAGAGCCTGTCCTGAACTTCCCTGGGTGTTCTTTATGCATTAGCTGGATATGCCTAGATGGTTAAATCCCCTCAGGGGATGTTAAAGAAATTATTTTACAAAAAAAGGTCAGAATATGAATGTGTCAAAAAGCCATCGGTTGTTTTGCTGGTTTTCCACTTTTCGTACTGACTGTATTTCTTTCCCCAAACATTGGGCCAGATCCTGCTAGATGAGCAACTTGTTGGGGAAAAGTTAGTCTTCTGACTGTAAAATATATTACACCTTCAAACATACTTGATTTTGTTCCAGAGATAAAAATAGGATCTTTTAAAAAATATTTTTAGAGAAAAGAACTTATGGTTTGTATTTAAAGAGTAGAAACCCCAAGGAGGAAAAAGGGAGGATGAAAACAAAGCCCATGGTCTCAGGGTGTGTTGCATGGAGTCCAGTTGGCAGGGCAAGATTGAAGGCTGAGAAAATGTGACAGGTGATAGGTGACAATCTGAGATTTTATGTCTTGAGTCAAGGTAAAAAAAAGACTGAACAAAATAGGATATTAGACCTGACTCCTGAAATCTGTAGAAATTTAGGACAAAATCTACTATCTTTGTTGGTGAATCTCTGGCTAGTCTCTTGGCCAGTCTCCCTGAGCTGGGAACCAACATGTATTTCATAAGATTTTATTTGTTTGTTTGTTTGTTTGTGAGAGAGTGTGTGCGCGCAGGTGCGTGAGCAGGGGGAGGGACCGACAGGGAAGGAGAGGAAGAGCATCTCAAGCAGACTCGGTGCTGAGCCCTGACATGGGGCTTGTTCTCATGGGCATCCCCCAACATGGTTGGGTTATTGGGTGGGTTTTATGGCCCAGTGGCAATTCATATCAGGCTCACAGAATCTCGGTAGTAGTGTTTTCAATTTCCTAGTTCTTTGCCTGACAAAGGGGATGGATACTTAGTGAATAAAAATGAGTTTAAAAACTCCTTACACGTCATTGTAACTCTTATTTACAAAATTAAAGGAGGTTTCTATCATGTGTCAGTTTGATTTCTGCATAATATGTTGTGAAACTTTGGGAGCAAATAATTGTTTTTCTTTTGAAAAAGTGTTTGAGAAATTTCTATTTCCTGTTTATTCACTTATTCTCTCATTGGCATGTTTAAATGAAAATCTTCACTTTTTATGTCATTGGCCATTTTTGGGTAATATTTTAATGATTTTGGTAAAACTGTGTTTTGTAATGATTGCAGGGTTTCCTGTATAACAACTGTGTTTTCCCTTGATTTGAAGCTTTTATGGCTAAAACATTTCTCTTTGACAAATACAGCATACAGCAAGTATGTTTTAGGGCTAAAGGTTTAATAGGAGTATTCTGTATTATTTTAACACTACTGGCAATTAACCCATAGTTAAATATTTATTTAATTTCTTTCAATTTAGTTTGTTCATTCAGTTACTGTTCTTGAGCACTTACAATGAGAAACATGTTGGGCATATAATGGTGACCAGATATATTCCTGCTATCATGGAGTTTGTGTTCTCAGGATGATAATCAAACACAAATATATAAAGTATGTTTATAATAAATAGGAAATGTAGGGCAAGGTATGGGGGATAGGTAATGTGTGGGGCTGTTGGCAGTTTTATGTCAGGTTGTTAGGAAAGGCCTCCTGATGATCTGACATTTTGGAGAAGTCTTGAAGGAAGTGGGGGAGGAAGCTGCATATAGAAGAGGAAGAGTATTCTAGGCGGAGGGAACGGCAGGTGCAAGGGCCTGGGACAGAAGCATGCCCAGTATAGCAAGGAAGCCAGAGTGAATGGGTTGAGGAGGGTTGTGGGAGATGAGGTCAGAGGTTGCAGCCGTGGACGCCCCCATTGGCCATTTTGAGACCTTTGGCTTGTGTTCTGATTGAGATGGGAAGCCACTGAAAGGAATGCTATGATCTCACGGACATAAATTAGAAAAGATACCCTGAGCGCTGTGAGGAGAATAAATTGCAGGAGGGCAAAGGTGGAAGCAGGGAGTCTGGTTTAGGAGCCTGTTGAAATAATCCAGACCGAAGATGATGATGGATTGTACCAGAGTGTTTGTCACGGAAGTAGTGAGAAATTGTTACCTCTGGAAAGAGAGCTAACAGGATTTGCTGTTGTATTGAGTCTCAGATGGACAACCCCCCACCCCCAGTCAAGAATAGGCTTGCCATTTTCTGAGATGGGGGAAGACTTGAAGAGGAGCAAATTTGTATGTGGGTACAGGAAGGAATCAAAGCTTAATTTTGAATACATTTTGTTTGAGGTGTCTGTTAGACGTTAGATATTTATTTACTTAGGAAAGGCCCATCAACAGTTGGACCATTGGTTTCTTGGTTGAACACACATACAAGGTAGAGGTGGTCCAGGTAACCTGAGTTAAACATTTTCTATACATAAGTTTGTAGATAGTCTTTACATCCATGAAATAGAACAGGATGATCTCATCCAGGAAGTCAGTATAGAAAAGAGAAGGCTACAGAGGCTGAGCTCTGGGGCCCTCCCCTGGATAGGGTCATGAAGAGCAGTGGCCAGCAAGGTAGGAGAGAACCATGAAAGAGTAGAGTGACCTACGAGCCCAGTGGAGATAGTGTATCATGAACCAGTATCCTTGTGTGTCAGAGAGGCTGAATGAGGAAGAAAGACCCAGAGAATTTGCCATTGAATTTGGCAATATGGAGACCCTGGTGACCTTCACAAGGGCAGTTTTGGTAAAGTATGGACAGCAGCAGCTTAACTGCAGCAGGTTCCAGAGAGAATGGTTGGGGAGGCAGTGGAGACAGCTAGTAGAGCAGCTCTTTTGAGGAGTTCTGCTGTAAGGAGAGCAGAGAAATAGAGCATTACCTGCAGTAGAGAGGAATGGAGACAATAAGGAGTGGTATTCTTGATATTTGGGCAAGAGTGCAACGTGTTTGCATGCGAACACAGATGAGAAGAGAGCAAGTCTTTGAGTCTGTAAGAGAGGAAGGGATCCATTACTTTAGCCAGGGCGTGTTGGGGGGGAGGGGAGGGGGCTTGGCTTTAGCTAGAACCCCATCCTTCATTGGGGGAAGGCAGGACAGCTGCAGATTCAGGTAAGTTGGTAGGCCTGGATCTTTAGAGCTTTTGTTTTCTTAGTGAATCAGGGAGTGAGGTCATACAAGAGAGTGCGTGACTAGGTTGCTACGTTTCTGCCCAAGTGGATATTTTGGGGATTGTATTCACATTCTCAAACATGGTGTATAGTTGATACCTGGTTTTTGATGAGCGGTAGGCAATTCTGTAAGGAACTCAGAATGTATCCAGAAACTTACTCTTACATTAAATGATTTAATGGACCCATAGAAAGGCAAAGAAGAGTTTATCTCCTTAAATGTATAAAAAGGAAAGGAAATCTTGTATATACCTGTGAGAGAGATAAGTAACTGACACAGTTGCCTTGAGTGGATATTAATGGAGAATTGAATGGGAGAGGAAACTCACATGGTCTTTCCTTTAATGTGTATCAACTGTGTAGCATGTAGTTCTTCCTCTACTTCTTCATTTAGTTACATGCATCTGGAAAAAAACCTCAAGAGATGGTCCTGGAATGTAACTCCTACTAGAGTCTTATCTGAGGAGGTGCTCACATGACAACTAGAAATCTGTTTCAGGACTGGAGCCACGCGGTGAAGTAATAGATCTCATACTAGTTTGTCTGCACGGCACGTTTCTCGGGGAACACGGTATTCTGTGGGAATTATTTTAATAGTCCATGAGGAATTAAGCAAGCCTGTAGAGCAGAACAACGAACTCCTGTTATTCGAAGCATTATTTAATACTTTTATGATTTGTCCTTCAAAGAATTCTTCGTCTTCGGGCAAGCAGTGGACTGCAGCAGGAGAATGAGCCCTTTGCCCCGTTTCTCACATGTGACCTGTGTATTGAATGAGCTACGAAGTCTCTTTAAGCAGCCTCAGTTAATGGGCAGGGTGATTGATGGCTTTTAACCACAGAGGAGGTGCTTCTCCTCCACTGAGGATATTGTCTGTGCTAGTTGGTCCCTCTTGTTTAAGTAGGATGAATGCTGATGTGCTGTGACGGCATTCTGGATAAATGTGGAGGAGACTGTATTTGTGCATGACATCTGATGTGGGTCTTGAACTTGTGCGATTTATTTCTTTGGCTGCCTTCACTTTTGGTCCTATCCTGGGCTAATGACTGAAAGATGGCAGCTGGGCTCTTCTCTAGACTGAAGTCCGTTTGTCAAGAACCATTTTTACATTTTTGGGTTTTTCCCCGTCGTTAATGATCGGGAAGCTGAAGTGAAAGCTGTTCCTGTTGGGAGGATATCGGCTTCACTTCCATCCCATTCACCATACGCTCTGAATGTCTGTGGTTTGTTTTAAAGCATGTGCCAGTGCCTCTTCTTGGAGGGTGAAATTCGCACAGGGTCTGGCAGACCCTGCAGACAGGATGTTGACTCTTGAGTGTCTTGACAGACGGACTGGCTAGGAGGCCCGCTGGAGGTGCTACATGGCTCCAGGCAATCTATGTTTCTAGCCAAGGCCTCTAGTATCTGTGCTGCCGAAGCGAGCACACTGGCCAAGGCCTCTAAAATGCAAGGTTTGAAAGCACTTGCTTCAGATTTCTGGGGCTGATTTACCCACAGGGATCTAAAAATTACATTTTTTTTTTTTGTCAGAGGGACCAAGCAGGAGGGCTCTGCCAGCAGTTTTCCCTGTTAACTCCTGACTGACCTGACTTTTGCTTTCCAGATTTGTAATTCTTTTTTTTTTCCCTTTTTTAAGATTTTATTTATTTCTTTGAGAGAGAAAGTGAATGAGAGAGAGCATAAGATGGGGGCAGAGGGAGAGGGAGAAGCAGGCTCCCCGCTGAGCAGGGAGCCCAACACGGGGCTCGATCCCAGGACCCTGAGATCATGACCTGAGCCATTGGTAGAGGCTTAACCGACTGAGCCACCCAGGCGCCCCCCCCCCCCAGATTTGTAAATCTTAATCAGCTATTAGCACTCTAGGGATGGTCTTTGACCGCTGATTTCGCCATGGGCTTCAGTCTCCTCACCAGTGAAGCAAGGCCTTAGAGCAGAATGGTCTCCAGCATCCTGTGACTTCATGATCTCCGTGGGGTTCGACTGTCTTCCTTGGGGTCACTTCATGTATTCTACATTTATTAGGTACCTCCTGTATGCAGGCATGTGGGGTTCTTGAGTATTAGTTTACTCAAAGCATTTGAGGAAGATGCCTCTTGCAGACCAAGGAGTCTCTGGAGGAAAATTCACAGCCACTGTTGGTGAATTCCCACCAAACTCTTAACAGATGAGTGGTGTTGTCTTGAACTTGTCACATGTGAGGAATTTGAAACTCAGAGCAGTTTACCTTACTCTTGGGTACCTTGAAGGTTAAACTCTACATGATACCCTAGTAGATACAAAGAAATGATTTTTACAAGGGGATGGGAGAGTGTATTTTCTAACCCATCTAATATTTACAGAGATCCTGTGAGAGCTACAAATGACCATCTAGTGTCAAAAGAAGTTGTGAGTTTTTCAGTACTGATTGGGAGATTGATGTGGAAAAAAAAGCTAATTACAATGAAGAAGTCAATGCTTTGTGAAGACAAGAGGACCCGCTGAGATTATGTGTCTGCTTTAGAATTAGACTGCTTTAGAGCAGAATGTTAGTAAAACACAAAGGGAAATATGAAATAAGTGTGTCTTCTTCCAAGAAGATGTGAACATTATAAAAATCAAAATTAAGTCATATGAAACTGTCTCCGCCTTTTGAAAATCCAGATGATTCCAGGCCAAAAAATTTTTTTTTGGCTAAGAAATAGAATAAGTTTTTAAAAACAATAAGCCTTGAGGATCTCGAGTGTCTATAAAGTGACTACTGTAGCTGAGAGGTGAAATGCGAATAATGATTAAGTGCTTGCTTTCTTTGGATGTCTCTCTTCGCCTAAGTGAGCATAATTTAGGTGACGGTCTGAGCATCTGCATGGCAGATTAGAGAATGTTAATGCCAGTTAATGCCAGAGAAGACAAAATAGTTGGCACACCATTTCTAATTTCATTATTGTACCAAGAGCCAGAAAAAATAGAAGTTTATATTCTTTTGAAGTGGGATGATGTTGTATCTCTTTTTTTAAATGGGCTCCACACACTTAGATACACAAAGTATTCTCAAGATATTTGTAAGCATATTCTGACAATTTTTTTTTTAAAGATTTTATTTATTTATTTGAGAGAGAGAGAATGAGAGAGCAAGCACATGAGAGGGGGGAGGGTCAGAGGGAGAAGCAGACTCCCTGCCAAGCAGGGAGCCCGATGCAGGACTCGATCCAGGGACTCCAGATCATGACCTGAGCCGAAGGCAGTCGCTTAACCAACTGAGCCACCCAGGCGCCCATATTCTGACAATTTTGAGTGTGAGCTGGTTTGTGTGTGTGTGTGCTACTGTAAAAAAAAATAAGTCAAACTATATGAATTTTGCCTGATTGTGGAATTAACATCCTATTGTAGTTTTTAAAATTTCTGGGTACACTCAAAAATTTTAGATGTTGTATAAGCATTCAAAGCAGTGGTTGGCAAACTGTTTCTTTAAATAAAGTTTTATTGGAACACAGCCACAACCATTCATTTGCATATTGTTTTTGACCGTCTGCTTTCCTGCCACCACAACAGAGTTAAATAGTTGCCAACAGAGTCCATCAGGCCTATAGCCTTAAAATATTTATTATTTGGCCCATTATAGAAAAAGTTTCTGGATGCCATTTTGCAAGGTGCTGGAAGATCCGGTCGGCCCCTAGGGTATCTCCCCATTTCACACTATGTGTCTTGATCTCTTGTGTTAGAACCACTGAATGAGAATGGGAAATCGTCTTGGAAAAACATTTGAAAAGAACTGAGGCTATTTCTCTTCCGGAAGAACCGTTTTCTTGTGTTAAGTGAGAGGGCCAACCCAAGCCGATCTCTTCAAGTTCCTGCTAACTTGAGCTTTCTTTACTTACTTGGTAGTTCTCTTTGAGGAGTTGAAGGGCTAGCATGTGGAAGAGGCATTGTTAGATTGTGAAACCATGGGGAGTGGAGTCAGGATTAATGGGTGCAACTGCCACACTTGAGCTCAAGAAGGAAGAGCACTTGCTAGGAATGGCTTATAACTAGAATGTGCTATCTCAGTGGATAATGAGCAATCTGTCACTAGAGATGTTTAAATAATGTTGTATCAGAGGACCTTTGAGACCCCAATTCCAGCTTTGAAATTCTAATGCTGTTGTTGTTGTTGTTAAGGTTTTTTGTTTCCAAGCTCAGATCTGACCACAGTTATTTTGTTGAGGGTCTATAGAGGCCTCTTGGATGATTTCCTGAAAATATAATCTTGGTCAGACCGAGGCACTATGAAGGGGCAGAATTGCTTCTGGTAGTCAGGGGATGGCCACAGAAAGGCTGACCCAGAACTAGTCTCTCCTTGGCTTCTAGAATAACACAGTGGCAATAGGAAGGGTACTACTTCCTGCCATCCTTAGTCTCAGAGATGAACCATCTGTCTCCAGTTGCTGCTACTGTCTTTGCTTTCTGCCTAGGCTCCTGGAAAGAGGAACAAGCTGGATGGGGCATATCACAGACATAGAAGTCAGACTAGAGTTTCTGTGTTGCACTTTGCCATGGAGTCTAGATTGGGACTTGGCCGTGAATGGCAGTTCGGGGTGAGCTCCGACATCCTCTGTGCAGCTCCGCTATTGCAGCGCAAAACAGCCATAGAGAATATGTAAAGGAGGAAGTGTGGCTGTGTTCCAATAAAACTTTATTTATAAAAGCAGGCAGAGGGCCAGATTTGATCCCCGTGCTGCAGTTTGCTGACCCCTGATAGAGACATTGAAAGTTAGAACTAGCTCGAAAACATCAGCTGCAATTCCCTCGTGTTTTGTAGAAAAGGTGAAATGACATGCCCAAAGTCACACCTCGGTTGAGCCAGGTTTATAAGCCAGAGTCTGACTGTGAGATCAGTGCCCATTCTGTGATCCTCTGCTGCCTCTGCTGTGCAGTCAGGTTATCGCATTTGGTTTTAAGGAGAGGGTCGCGTGAATGCAGGAAATACCTGCCTGAGGTGGCCTATGAAGAGCCGCAGCGAGGGCTCTGGGATGGTGCTTGAAGAGACACAGCCCTTGAGCCTCGTGACCTGGCCTCCCGTTTTCTTAGACGGACCCTGTTTACAGTAAAACAAAATACAGGTTGTATAAATTAATGTGGAGAAATAATGCCCCAGAGTTGTGAAAAAGAAATGGGCTCCCACAGCTGCGTCACAGGATTTGATCACTTCAGCTGAGAGTGCCAGGAGATTTGAGACAGATGTTTTCAGACATGCCGCATGCCTAAAACATTTCCAGGGGTCGGACTGCAAATAGTGACTTAATAAGTGGAGAAACCGGGAAAGTATGCAAGTTGAGGACACAGGAGTTTATTCACCATGAGGTGCATAGCCAACCTCTTTGCATTACATCTGCCTGTCAGGGTTGGCTCTTTCATGTCGTGCCCTCCGTAGTGCTCTTTGTCTGCCCGTGAATAAAGTGCAGCACTGTGGTTAGTAATCCCACTCCAGTGACTCGACTTCAAATGTGGTTTTGGAGTGCATCCCAGAGTTCTGTTTGCTAAGCTTCCTACTCCTGTTTCAGAGACACCACTGGATACAGAGCAGCGCGCACTAAAGGCTTCCCTCTTTCCTTAAACCTGTCGGGTTGTGGGCTCTCTCGTCCCCCCTCTCCTCTCCTTTCTTTTTTCCTTTTTTTTTTTTTAAAAAAAAAAAAACCTTCCAAGGCACGTTCATGGATACTAAGCTGATGTGTTTGTTGTTCTTTTTCTCCCTGCCTCCGCTCCTAGTGAGTAACCACACTGGCCGCATCAAGGTGGTCTTTACTCCGAGCATCTGTAGAGTGACCTGCACCAAGGGCAGCTGTCAGAACAGCTGTGAGAAGGGGAACACCACCACTCTCATTAGTGAGAATGGTCATGCTGCCGACACCCTGACGGCCACGAACTTCCGAGTGGGTGAGTTCCTCCACGGTGCCTAACTGTCCTTACTGCATAGAGTTGTGCGAGAGCGTAGCGTTTAGACATCCTCTTCTACTCACACTGCTCTCTGCTTGAATGGGTTTCTGTCTCTGAGTCCGAATATGCTTCTTCCGTGAGCTCTTTTAAATAACTTCCAGAATAATTGTTAACCTGCTTTTTGGCTTCTCAGAGCAATGGCAGCTAGACTGTTGCCCCTTAGTGCCTATCATTTACGCAGCCCATGGCGATGGGAGGTATCCATAGGACAGAAGGGAATCGCTTTTTAGATTAAGACCCTCGCACTCAACTTGCACTGATCAGCTTCAGATTTTTATCTGCCCAGTCATAAGGAGAATTTGCATTAGCCTCATGTTACAAAATGTGGATCGTGGTGATGAAGTTAAAAGTTTTACTGGATGAACAGTCATGTTCTAAAAAAAATTCTAAAAATTGTCAAAAACTGCCTTTCGGTTGTAGAAAGGAATACGGACTTGAATCTTTCGCCACGTTTCTGCTCTGTATCAAAAGGCAGAATTATAAATTGATATATGACAGGGATTTAGGGGGAAAAAATGCTAGTGGCTTACTGTCAGCGCTCCAAACCTTTTAATCTTTCATAACTAATTTAAATATGAACTGTGTGGCTCACTGAAAAGAAAGCTTTTTCCTTTAAAATTTTTGTGTGGTTTTTACTTTTTCGCAAAGGGAGAAAGTATTGCGGTCCACTGAATGCTGTCACACTGTCACACAGCCGTGTTGTCATGCAATACAGTATTTTTGTCACGGAAAAATGTCTTTTATTATTTTTTGACCAATTATGGTTTGCCATGTGTACTCAAATAATCACAGACACCCACATTACTTTATGAGTTACTCACAAGAATAACCCAAATGTCAGACAGATAATAACACTGGCTAGATCTGGTCTTTTTATGGAATATTGCTGTTTAGTCTTGAGTGTGTGTGTCTGGGGGGGTAGGAGAGAGGTGTCTCTTTCAAACTGATGATCATCAAGACAAAACACAAGGGGACAGCGTGAGGTCCTTATTAACTCTTTGATTATTCTACTGCTTTATTGTGACTCCCAGTCCTTCTGAGGTCAAAGCAGTATTCTGGATAGTCTGTACTTGGAAAAAACATGTGCCCATAGATACTATTTAAAAGGGTATTGTGAATTTCCTGGCCACGATAAGGGTGTTTGGGCATATTTTAAAAAGAATTTAGCTGGTAGGTGCCAAGTGGCACATTACGCTTCGCAGGGCAGAGAGCCGAGTCTCGTGGGAAGTGTGCTGAACCGCGGATCGGGAATCTAGATTCTGGTCCCGGTCCTGCCACTGCCTAATCCACAGGGTGTGACACTTACTGTTTCTGGACCTCAGTTTGGTCTCATCCATAAAATAAATGGCTTATGCTTAGTGACCTCTGAAATTCAGTCTGTCTTTAAAATCTTAGGACTTTTTATGAGTAACAAGTAATCCTATTTTCTGGAGGGTTGTAAACAATGAGGGGAAGAGAAAAGGCAGCTCCCAGGAGGTTGTTACGGGCTTAATGACTTTTTCCCACTTTTACTTTTCTTGATTGCCTTCCTTGCTCGCATGTGTTTCCCAGCTCCATCAACAGCGTCGGCCCCTCCCCCTCCTCCTTGCATTTTTCATAAATCTTTACAGTAGGAATGACAAAGTAATCGGATGGGTGGTAATTTTTTTTGGCTTACAGTGTATTCATTTTGAAACTAAATATTTGAAGGCTTTGAGAAACAGAGGAAGTCTACTTGTTAAAACATGCTGCACACTTTCCTGTCTGGCATTTAAGCAGATGTTTAGGAACAGGATACACGTAGCCTATTCACAATATAAAACGGAGCAAACTTATTTACACACAAAAAAATTTCAAAACCAGAACTCAACTCTGCCACAAAAGAATTGGCAGAGTCGTTAAAAAGAGAGAGAGAGGGCTTGGTAATAAAGTTTCACATTGGCAGTCCTGGGAAATACTTCATTTATATCCTCAGCTATTTTCCTCTTCTCTTTATTTAAATTCAAATATTGGAAAATTTGTGGGAGAAGTTTTACCTTTTTTTTTTATTCGAAGAAGGGTAATTCTGTAGAACTCACAGATTATGATTCTTCAGAAATACAGAAAGTTTTAGAAATTCATTTTTTAGACCTATATCTTTGTGGACTTAGTTTGTTTAATATAGCTTTATTATTTACAAAAAAGTGGCTTTCTAACTTAGTGGTTTTTCTGTCTATTTATATTTGCTTATGATATATTAAATCTTTTGACGAATAAGATATGTATATGGAAAACAGAGCAGCTTGGGGCAAATTCAAAATTCATCGTAACTTGTTAGCTACTCTCTTTGGCCTCTGGTATGTCAGATGTGGGGGCTAGCAAGCTTCTTCTGTAAAGGGCCAAATAGTAAATACTTGAGACTTTGCAACACAAACTGTACAGTGTGCAGTTGCTCGGCTCTGCAGTGGCTTTGCAAGCAGCCACAGATGATACGTACCAGCCTGGGTGTGGCCCCGTACAAAACCTTCGGTGGGCCAGGTTTGAACTGAGTGGCACAGTTTGCTGACTGTCCTCCAAGGACTCAAAATAATACTGGGAAAACCATATGGACTTCAAAGTCAAGGCAGCTTAACTAAATAATCCATTTTGATAATCAGAACACAGAAATAATTTTGAACATTTCCATGGTGATTTATAGGTTGTTTTTTTTTTTTTTTTTTGAAGGGATTGGGGCACATAATATTAACATTTTTTTGATAAGGAAACTTAGGTGGTGGTATAAGGGAGCTTGACTTAGTTACACAGCAAGTCTGTTAGCTGGGACTAGAACTTAGATCTCTTTAGGTCATCTGTTTACTTAGTTTCCTGGGGTCTGACCACAATGTATAGGAGGGACACAGGTGAAAGGACCTCGTGGAGTTGGGTTTTGTGGGAAGGACGGGTGGTCTGATAGAGAATGGACAGCTCAGAGACCAGCAGCCCTGGGTTGGAGTCCTGGCTTCATCATGGCCATTGGGCATGTTCTGGTTTTAGATCCTCTTGGGTTCAGGTCACTGGCCACACAAAACAGGTAATAATGTGTATACAGAGGGTGGTTCTGTAGCAGACATGGGGTGATACTCATTTCTTCCTTTTTTTGTGTTGCTTCTGTGGTCGTCTTTCTGGTCTGTGGTGATGGTGAGTCTGGGCTGTTTAGATGTGAGAGGCAGGTGTATTTTTCATGACGATTAAGCACATAGTCTCTGTTCTTGAGTATTCAGTTGGGGAAATCTTTTTTTTTTTAAGATCTTATTTTTAAGTAATCTCCACACTTAACGTGGGGCTCGAACTCACAACCCTGAGATCAACCCCTTGACTCAGCTAGGCAAGCACCCCCAGTTGGAGAAATCTAAGGTATGACTTCCACTGACTGTGAGGTCTGAATGAGGATGATATCCAAGGGAAGTACTCTTGAGATTCTAGAATAAATTCAATTTTATGAACATGATATTGATATGATGTCACAGAATATTTACCTTAAATGGCATTTCCTTTAAAGCAGATTTCTAATGATAATAACTTTTTTGTGACATTCTGAGCTTTGCCTCTTTGCTCTCCCCACCTTTGCCTTTTTAAAAAAGGGGAGCAAATTCCCAGTTGAGTGGGCCAGCAGGTTAACCATTGTTGTTTTAATAGATTCTTTCCACTCATAGGGATATAATGAAGATGACCTCCTGGTATTTTTAAAGTTGTTTATAGAGTCGTAAGTCCCCCTAATAAGGAGAACACAGAAATTCATGTTGTCACAACTAGAATATTTGAAATAAAATAATACTATCCGTGGCATAGCTTATTTGTAGAACCAGTAAAAAGCAATCATGATGGCTAAAATAACACATTTGGTTTATATGATGCTGCTTTCTCTGAAGAGTTACAGGGGACTTAGTTTCCATGAGCATCCCATATGTTACTTCATTTGATGCTGACTTCCTCTGAGAGAGGTAAATTATAGTATTCATGTTCTGTGGATGTGAGTACCAAGGCCCTGGTGGTTTGATTAAAGGTGACTCTGACTTAGGTTTTTCTGTCCCAGATACCTCCTGCTCTCCATGTTGCCAAGTGAGTATGTATAAAACACCGTATTAGATTTTCCAAGATAAATCATAAAGCTGTCCGCTGAGAGCTTTTGCTTTGGGGAGACGAGGAGTATGTGTAAATAAATCTAAATCGAGGTAGAAGATGTTTTGCAGGAGCCCAGAGAAGGAGATACCACGTCCAGCTGAGGGAGGGAATGCTTCGGGAGACAAGGAATGGCATGCGCCTTTCCTGTTTAGTTCACCCTGCTATCCCAGCTGCTACCCATGTTGGCTCACTCGTAGTGGGAGCTGGGTAAACGCACGTTGCCTGATTGTAGACTGGTGGGGACAGTGGGACTGGAAGCATTGTTTAAGTTCTAAAATGTGGATGGATGGGAAATAGAAGGGAGGCAAAGTTGATATGGGAAGGAAGAATTTACCTGTTAGAATTAGGCATAGAGACAAGAAGGCACGAGTAGTTTCTGAGAAGTGGGAGTAGTTTCACCTAAATGTGGGAAACACCAAAGGTAATGATATGATACATGACAAGTCTGGGAAGGTCAACGAGTTGGGGCAAGGCTGGAGAGCACCTTGAATTCCAAGCTTAGGAATTTGGACTTTTTCAGAACTTACTAAAGTCCTCTGAAAGGGGGACAGAGATAGTTACCATTTTGTAAAAAGGAGGAAGTTTTCTGTTTTTGAAGGCAGGAAACTAAGGTTTTAATAGCGTAAATAAGCTTTTGAACAGCTCATAATAGATGACAACCTCTATCCGCTTTTAACAGCTTTGACATTGGCTTGCTGCTCTGCATTGGGAATTTTCCCCTGTATGTCTCACAAAACCAACTTCGTCCTGAAGTGTTTTTGAGGAATGGAAGCGGTTCATTTTGTTAACACTCATTATGTGGGATCTCTTTGTGAGGAGGGAAGAACAGTTCCCTCTCACTGAGGCAATCAGTAAACCAGTAACTGCTCAGGGAGGGGGGAGCATTAAGATTTTTTTTTCTGGCAACTTAGTTCAGACAGTGAGTCTTTCGTCCTCCACCAGTTGTCTTCGTTTGGATCCCTTGATGTTTATCCAGCACAAAAACCAGTGAAATGCCAGCATATCACCCTTAAATTAACTGCTAAGTATATTTTCCCCTTGATGCATCGTATAGATTTTATGTTTTTAAACATGATCTAATACAAAACTAAAAAAAAGTGGTTGCTGGCCATTTGGGCAATTTGGACTGTTTAAGAACTTATCAAAGAAACTACTCCCAAATATATTTAATCTTCTCCAAATATTTTCTGATACTGAATAAATGCCATTAATGTAAAGCATTTTCTTGTTTATTTTATTTGAGCTGTGGAAGTGATATTAGGAACATTAATTTATTTAACATATTTATCGAGCACCTATTATGTGCCAAGGATTGGTGTAGGCATTAGGAATACAGCGATGAACAAAACAGACACTTGTCCCTGCAACATTAAAAAAATGCAGTGTGGCTGAGTAATGTGAGTGAACCTTGATAGTATTATGCTAAGTGAAATGGGCTGGTCACAAAGTAACAAATGGTACAGGATTCTACTTGTATGAGTTACCTAGGTAGTCGGATTCACAGAGGGAGAGTGAATGGTGGTTACCAGGGGCTGGTGGAAAGGGGGGAAATAAGGAAGTGCTGTTTAACGGGTAGAGAGCTTCAGTTGTACAAGATGAAAAAGTTCTGGAGCTGGAATACTCAACAGTCTGAATGGACCTAACAGTACAGTAATAAGTTAAAATATATCAACCCTTGGGCGCCTGGGTGGCTCAGTCGGTTAAGCGACTGCCTTCGGCTCAGGTCATGATCCTGGAGTCCCGGGATCGAGTCCCGCATCGGGCTCCCTGCTCAGCAGGGGGTCTGCTTCTCCCTCTGACCCTCTTCCCTCTCGTGCTCTTTGTCTCTCATTCTCTCTCTCTCAAATAAATAAATAAAATCTTAAAAAAAAAAGTAAATTTTATGTTACATGTATTTTACCACAACTAAAAATTAAAAAACCTAAGCTCTAGTGTGAGTATACACTACAGTCAAACATATACTACCACAATATACAACATGTAAGGAAAACTGGACATATGCCAAGTAATGATAACTGCTATGAAGAAATAGAAACTTGGGAGAGGGCGTAGGGATGGGAGTGGTGGTGGAAGGTACACATTGCTATTTTAGACCCGTCCCAAAGGGCTCTCTGGTGAGAGGACATTTGAGCAGAGACCTGAATGGAGTGAGTAGTGAGCTCTGGGAGGGAACATCACAACTTTATAATCTAACTCTATCGCTGTGTTTGTCTTATATAACTTATGGTTCATCTCCAGAGGGCTGGTGTTTGGAGCGTTCAGGCAAATTTGCCCTATACGTCTTCTTGGATTAGGTTTTATCTATCTGTATATAGGTGCATGCGCACGCGCGCGCACACACACACACGTTGTATCAAGGAATCCTGTTAATAACATCTGTAGATAAAGAGCCTCATACACAGAGGATGGAGGCAAGCATGTCTCTTGGTGTAAAAATGGTCCTGGAATTATTGCAGAAGGAATCTTGGTTACTTATAATAAAAAGTATAGGGTCTTTGATACAGGAAAGAATTACCAAAGAAGCTGTGTTGCCTCTTTCTCCAATATTTTATATAAGACAGATCATATGATTTTGGTATGGAGCTTGCTTTTAATGGAAATAAGACTGGTTGTGAGGGCAAATGTATTTGTACGCGCGTGCGTGTGCATGTGTGTTTGTGTTTAGGGGGAGGGTCCAGTGTGGAGGAAGGCTGCAAGGAAAGGTGATTCTAGGGTTAGTTGGACCAAGGAGAGGCAATAAGTTGATGCTAAGAGCCAAAATCAGGAGAGAATGAGGTCCTTTTGGTTGAAGAAGATCATCTTCGAAGCTGGGAAGGTGAGGGGCATCAGAGTGGTTGTATATGAAAGTATGTCTGTAGTCAGGACAGTTAAAAAAAAAGAAAGAAAGAAAGAAAAGAAACAACTGTGGGTAAAAGTGTTTAGCAGTTTGCTAGCTCTGTGAGAAAGGCATGTGTGATCGATCATTCCTTGTAAGCCATGCCTGGCCTCTATCACGGGGGTGGCTGGGACTCCTTAATGGGGTTAATGCTGGCTAGCCTAGAATAAATGACCTTTCAGAATTCCTCGGAGTCTGTAACACAGTGTCTCAAAGTGTGTATTCTTTCCTAGTCACTCAGCTTGAGCACATGCGTTGATCTTTGGAAAACCAAACTACTTAGCTTAGCATGCTGGGGCTTCCAGGATAAGCTGCCGCCTGGCTCCCTGGCCATGATTCGACCTTAATCTCTGCTTCTGCCCAACCGAGGCTCCACTTACCCAAGGTCCCCAGATGCGCCATGCCTTCTGTGCTGCTGTGCCCCTGTTCACACCGCTGGGTGGGCCTGGCAGGTGCCTTTCCCCGGCCAGCGAGCCTGGGCAGCCCCCCACTGCTTTGTCAGGACTCAGCCAAGCGCTGCTTACGCGACGAAGCCTCCTCTCCCTAATTTGTTGTCCTCCCTGTTTATTCCATTGAATTCTCAACTGCCTGGGGACAGGGACCTATCTGCTTTTTGTTGGTCTCCCTGCTGCCAGCATGGTGCATTGCTTTAGGAATGCTTCTGGCTTCTGGGTTGACAGAGCAAATTGTCTATGAGGGTGCCTATAATGATGGCACAGAGGTTGTACCTGATACAGCTTCCTCATGAATCCTCAGGCAACTGAAATCACAGGAGTACAATAACCATCTGAGCAGTCTTTATAGAGCTTGGGGACACAGAATAGGAGAACATATTCCAGTGACTACAAGATGCATGAAAAAGGACACCTTTGTAGTACTTTGTGTGGAGTTTGGATTTTACATTTTGAACACTGACTGTGGTGTACTTTCTACTCATGGCCAAGGGTGTTTAGATTCCTGTACCTTTAGCTGTCCCTGCTCCCCATTCCTACGTCTGTCTAAATACCCGCAGTCTCTCTCTTTTTTTTAAAGATTTTATTTATTTATTTGACAGAGAGACAGCTAGAGAGGGAACATAAGCAGGGGGAGTGGGAGAGGGAAAAGCAGATTTCCCGCTGAGCAGGGAGCCCGATGCGGGGCTCGATCCCAGGACCCTGGGATCACGACCTGAGCCGAAGGCAGACACCCAGCGACTGAGCCACCCAGGCGCCCCAATACCCGCAGTCTCTTAAGGAACATCTTCAAGCTCTGTGCTTTTTCTCTTTCCTTTTCTCCTTCTGGTGATTACCTTGTCAGTTGGCGCTGATGCTCTAGCTCAGGTGTACTGTTGATGGCGCTGGAACCCTGGGTTGGTGATTTCACCTGTCTGATTCCCAGCTAGTAAAACAATGCAATAATGACTTGACCTCTTGCAGTGGGCTTTCCTGAGGCTGATGAGAAGGAGCAGACTGAGGGCGTCTATGGATTCCTTGGACTGATTTCCAGAAGAACTTTGTCTTTCCCAAATATAACCAATCCTTCTGTTAATTCACAACCTCTGTGTCCTATGATATGGGGCAGTGTGCTTACATCTCCTTGAGTTTGGATAAGGTATGTTCCCTTTGTACCACAGAGACCATGGTTCCTTCATTTACTGATCCTGATGACGCACTATCTTAAAAAAAGACAGGGGCGTCTGGGTGGCTCAGTCGGTTAAGCATCCAACTCTTGATTTGAGCTCAGGTCATGGTCTTAGGGTTGTGAGATTGAGCCCTGCATTGGGCTCTGCACTGGTCGTGGAGCCTGCTTAAGATTATCTCTCTACTTCTGCCCCTTCCCTCCCCTCTCTCCTGTTCTTAAAAAAAAAAAGCCAAAAAAAAAACCATAGAAGGATGTTTCTGTCTCCTCCACTTTGGTCCTCTGTTCTTAGTGCAGAGAAGGCTCTGTGCTTGCTCACATTTAGGCTAGCTCTGGGCACGTTAGCCTACATACAAAGTAATGTTGTGTATCATTGTCATAGGGTGGAGACAATGTAGTAGCACCATGTTCCCTCTGCCTTGGATCCGCTCCTTCTTGAGAGCTTCACTGGCTTACCCAGGAAGCTCTTGCCTATTGCCAAGCCTGCTGACAAGAGTGAAAGCATTTAAACAGTGTAGCACATTTTGGAACTGAAAGCTGCGTCAGGAGGAAAAGTAATCATCGTGCATAGATGGGGGCATCTCCAGGGATGTACGATTATAACATTTGATCCTGCTTTGTGCTACTTGCTTTGCTGTCATTGTGTAATTTACCTCTAGGCTCCCTGGTTAGAGTAAATTTAAGGAAGTTGGACTGAACATAAATACTGAGCTCGTATTTATGAGATACGGTATATATCTGCAGCACTTACTGGCATACACGTTGGGCTCAATTTTGCATCTACAGTATAAGAGGCAAAGGTTTATATCAGCTTTTAGTATCAAGGTATATGTATTTTTTCCAAGTGGAAGAGGAATAATGCATTTCTGTATTGTTGGAAAAACCTTCTGGAACTCACCTCACAGATGATACGAAAATGTTTTTGAGGACAGCCATGAAGTCATCTTCATGTTACGCAGTCCAGGAAAATAAAATAACTACCAAATGGGGAAGGATAAAGCTAGTTAGGAAGTTTGAGATCGATTCTCCAAAATCATATCAGAAGTAAAATGAGAAGAGCCAGATGCCCTTCCTTTGCCAATTAATGTAATGCTGTCATTGATACACTTATGGAAACTTGATTTTTTTTTTTTAAAAAAAAGGACCTTGATTTTCTCTTTAGTGGAAGAGTAGGGGTTTAAGGAATGGTTTTCTGCTCGACACCATTATCTTGAATTTAGACTCATGCAATAATTACCAAAAAAACCTGGCATGACTGCAGTGTTGGCTTTTATAAGATTTGGTGGGAAAAATGAAAACTTTGGGCAGTAACGAGAAATTTCTTCACTCTGAGACCAAACTTCATATGCCCATCAGATTCAATAAAAATTTGTTCTGGAATATGAAGAGTTTCTAAGATTTCCTAGTGCGAAAACTCAACCTGATTTTTGTCAAATTTTCCTTAGGAGAGGTGAAAGGGAAACTTGACATTAACATTTTTTTACAGTAAGGAAAGCAGACCACTGCCCTTTTTTTCTGGCAAATTAGGAAGTGCACTGGAACATTCTTAACTAGCCTTATTTAGCAAGATTAGAATACGTCACTTTTTGCCACTGCATTGTCCCTTTCTGAAGAAAGGGTGATTTATGAGCCCTCTGGATCTTCTTGTGGTATTAATAACATTTTGAGCCAGATGTTTTATTGGGTGTACAGAGAGGGTAATTAGAAACATCTGAGAGCCCCGTAATGTGCCCAGAAAACCATGACGTTGTATGGAAAAGAAAAAAAAAATTCACGCCAAAGTTGTGTACTTGGTAAATAGATGAATTAGCATTAAACAGAATTTACTCTGTATTATACGCATTTTGAAAAAGAAGCTAACTCTTCAGGCTGAAAATATCCTCTTATTGAAACACATTCACTGCAGAAATCATAACCTTATTTGGTAAAAGACCTTCTGACTGTGCTCATACAGTAATTATTATTTCCCTTCTGTCAAACTTCATCATATTATAGACCGTTTTCTGCCAGAAGTATTTCTTCCTTTTACCTGGCAGTCTCTTGAAAACTTCAGAATTCTGAGGGATCTCGTTTAAGGAAATTAACTCTTAGAAACATACTGCACGAGGGACTAATAGTGTCCAATTTGTGTAATAGTCCATCCTAGAAATCAGGGTGGGATTCAAGAGCTTGGGCTCTATTTTAGCTGGTTATTTGAAATTTGACTGGCTCCAGTGGTGGCTGAGTTTGAATATTTGGGTATGCAGCAATAACAGTGGCTAAAATCAGGGTCTGATTTAAATCAGGTCCTGTTCTCTCTTCCCTCAAGACAAAATCTAGACAAGAAAACCTAACAATTTGCTGGTGGCTGGTGAATGGTTCCTTTCATCTTCATTCACAAATAACAAGCCCTCCTGACAAGTCAGTGCTGAGTCAAACTGACACATCCCAGGCAGCCGTGGACAGGGTTCAAGTTGGAGGCATCCAGTGTCTATCTTTTCAACCTGTCTTGCTTTGCGTGTCTCCATTGGGTGTGCCATTTTTGTCCTGTTTGATCATTTTGAATGGGGTTCCCCATCAGTCCTGAGACAAAAGTATATCTAATTGTACATTTTGTTAGAGGTTGGAGGTGACTTCATGAAGCCTCTAGAAGGAGAAGTGGATTCACCTGTATAACAATGTTTATGGGGGTGAGGGTGGTATGATAGTAGTTAGGAGCTCTGGCTCAAACCCGACTTCAAATGTCTTCCTTTTCCAACCCCTATATCAGTGGTTCTCAGTCCTAGTTCTGCAGGAGAAGGTCCTGTGGATTACTGAAAGGTACCGATGCCCAGCCCACCCTGCTGGCCTTCTGGATCATAGTGCCGGGGTGTGTTTTGGGTGTGTGTGTGTGTTGTGAAAACCACTGATGTTGGCAATGGTTAGATACAACTTTGATAGAGAACCTGTAGTCTAAGCCAGTGCCCATCACCCTTCCATGCTCAGGAATCACTGTGAATCTTGACAAAAGGTAGGTTCTGATTCAGGGGTTCTGGGATGGGGCCTGAGATTCTGCATTCCTAACAAGCTTCTGGGGATGGGATCCTGCTGGGGGCCATGCATCACCCACAGAGTAGCAAAGATCTAAGGTGTTACTAATTCAACAAAAATCGTTTCAAAACGATACACTATCTTTATTTAATGATACTTACCGAATTCTTATGAGTGACACTGTATTAGGAAATGTTATATAAATGCTATATAATTGAAATATGTTAATCCTTTGCAACTTTCCTACCTCCTTTCCTTTCTCTCTTAAAGCTGGCGTTTCCTGGGGTGCCTGAGTGGCTCAGTCGTTAAGCATCTGCCTTCGGCTCAGGTCATGATCCCAGGGTCCTGGGATCGAGCCCCGCCTCGGGCTCCCTGCTCAGCGGGAAGCCTGCTTCTCCCTCTCCCACTCCCCCTGCTGTGTTCCCTCTCTCGCAGTGTCTCTCTCTGTCAAATAAATAAATAAAATCTTAAAAAAAAAAAAATTGCTGGCGTTGCCTCACCTGCCAGACCGCCTCTTGGGCAGGGTCGCAAAGGGTAGCCTCAGATGCCTGTGTGCAGGGCTGCCTTCTCTCTTTACCCTACCAGTCCAGCCTGCTCTAGCTGACCTCCTGCCTTCACAGTTTTCCAAGGGACAGTCAGAAAATTTCTTTGTTCATCATGTCCCCTGAATTTCAAGGGCTATGTGTCAGGCTCTCCAGATGATTGTCCCCTTCCCTCCCTAGGGCAGCTAGCTGGTTTCTGCAGTGCAGCCAGCACTCCAGGCAGTGAGATGACTATTCCTGACTTTTGTCAGCTTTGGAATGCTAACAGAAGTTAAGCAGCCGACTCTTGGTTTTGGCTCAGGTCCTGATTTCAGGGTTGTGGGATCGAGCCCCGTGTCGGGCTGTGTGCTGTGTGGAGTCTGCTTGAGACTTTTTCTCTCTCTCCCTCTGCCACTCCCCGCTGTGCTCCCTCTCTCTTTCTCTCTCTCTCTAAAATAAATAAAAATAAAAATCTTAAAAAAGTTCCATAGTCTGCACAACTATATGCAAGGGCGATACTCTTTGCCTACTAGTAATAGGACATAAATTTGAATTGTTTTTCTGGATGAAGTGAAATGGGAGATGTATTTGCACAGATCCATCCTTATTCCACTTAAGTTCTCCTTGTGATTAATATTAAGCATTTTGAAAGGACTTGAGAATACAGTCTTCAAGATAAGGTATGCTCGAATGATACTGAGTTGTCCAAACCCTTCACTCAAGCATCAGCCTGGCTCTCTGACAACATAATCTCTGACCTGAACTTTGTTAGACCCAAGTTTCCCTCGGCACCTGAAGTGCCTAGATGTTAACTCATTAATATGATATTTGAGAGCACCTACAGCATACTAGAGAAGTTGGCTTAATGGGAAATAAAATAGAAATAAAATAAAATGAATTCATTAGCTGGGATAGCAAAGCTAAAACTCTTCTTCCTTTTGCCCCCACAGTCCCACTGTATTTCCTTCCCCTCACTCTGGCCTCTACCTTTTGCTTCCTGTGCATCTAGCAGACGTATTGCAGGTGGCGCATGCTCAGTTCCCTCAGTTACTATGCAGTCTCTGGTTCACACCCATGATGCAGATGGGAAGGGGAAAGCCGAGTTTGGGTAATGATTTTCAACATGGGGAAGTTTTGTCCCCCACTTCCCTCCCAGAGACATTTGGCAGTGTCAGACATTAGTACTTGCCCATACTGGCGGTGGAGGGAGGGGGGGGATACTCCTGGCATGTAGTGGGCAGATGCCAGGGATGCCCCTAAACATCGTCCAGTGCACAGGACCGCCCCTACAACAAAGAATTATTTGGTCCAAAATGTCAGCAGTGCCGAAGCTAAGAAGTACTGCTGTAGGCAGTGCTATTTTTCCCTTTTGGACAATATCTCAGACCTTCTCGGATATTTTGTCCAGGTCCCTGGAGAATCCACCCTCTTAAATCTCAAGATTGTTCTCTAGCTGAGACCTTCAGTGTTTTGTCACAAGGCACTTTTCTGGTGATGGTGCAGGGGCTTGAACTGACAGCTAGTTCTTTCAGCCTTTCTTGTATACATGTATTATCTAGAAACGGGACCCAGGCTCCTGGAGGCCAAATTTGCATTTGATAATTTATACCTGCTGATCATGTTGGATTTCAGAGGGTGCAGGGATTGAGATGATTTGCGGTGTCTCTGGATGACTCAAGTGGTTTGATTGGCTTTTATGGGGATTCTTTGGACACTGAAGAAATAACAAATGGGAAAATGCTTAGCAAGGGAGGCACTTTTTGCACATCTCAGAAATGATTGTATAATAGAAACCACTTTTCAACACTAAGCATTGCTACCGTGCACATTCATTTGCAGGGTGTCTGTGCTACGGCCGTTGGAAAGGGAGAGAAAGCGGAGTGTGTTTATTTGTACAATAGCATCATCACATGTTCAAATAAACAGAGCACCTTGGGAGGGTTGCAGGTTTGTTATTTCTAACCCAAATGTCTTTACACATGCTTTTTGAAGGGTCATTTTTGCCAAGTTTAAAAGAAAAAACTATCCAAGCATTGAGAGTCTGACATATTATTTAACTTGTTGAAAAAAGAAAAGCCTCTTTGTGGCCAAAACACTCCAGGTTAGCTGGACAACGAGGTATAGCAAGTTTTTAAAGCATTCACTTCTGGCCTGAGAAACAGCCCAGAGAGCAAGTAAGACCTTGCCCTCATCTGCATATAACCCCTTACCCAGTTTTCCCTTAGGTTTTGGTCATCTTGCCCAGGAAATTTGGAATTTTCAGTTGTTTGGTGCTTTTTTTTTTTTTTACTTGAATGAAATGCCTGTTCTTAATTCCATCAGCATAGCAATATTTTATTGCTGCTTTTCATGAGACCCTCAGCCCATGATTCACATGACTGATTTTTTTTTTTTATTTCACTTAGCCTGATGTTTCCAAGGTTTATCCCTGTTGTAGCATGTGCCAGAATTTCCTTCCTTTTTAAGATTGAATAATATTCCATTGTATGCATAGAAACTGCTTTGTTTATTCATTCATCTGTTGATGGACATTTAGGTTTCCTGTGAATAATGCTGCCATGAATATTGGTGTACAAGGATTTGTTGGGGACCCTGCTTTGATTTCTTTAGGGAATATGCATAGAAATGGAACTACTGGATCATATGATAATTCCGTTTAACTTAGGAGATATTGTCAAACTGTTTTCCACAGTGGCTGCACTGTTTTACATTCGCACCAGTGGCATGCTAGGTTCTAATTTTATAACATCCTCGCCAATATTTATTACTCTCCCCCACTGCCTTTTTTTGGTGATAACCATCCTCGTAGGTATGAAGTGGTATCTCTCATTGGGGTTTTGATTTGCATTTTCCTAATTACTAATGATGTCGAGTCTCTTTTCATGGGCTTATCACCCATTTGTATATCTTCTTTGGAGAAGTATCTATTCAAGTCCTTTGCCCAATTTTGAATTGGTTTGTTGTAGATGATTTTTTAAAAAGCTGAGATTTCCACTAGGCTAAGTACTTAATTACTGTGTAATCAATAGTCAGTACTGATTGAGAGTCTTGGGAGACCCGAGTTCTAGTACTGGTCCTGCCCCTTGAACAAGACTCATTTTGAAATCTTAATTTTTTCATCTGCAAAAGGAGGAGTTTAGGGAGTAGATGTTCAAAATCCCTTGTAGCTCTAAAATGATACTATCCAATCTAATATACCCATTTTTATGGGAAAAAAAAGATATAATAGAAATGGGATTAGGCTTTCTTTAGTATGTTTTATTCTGAAAATATTTACTGTTATTTGCTAGTATATGCAGTGTGTTCCCTTTTGTAGTTGTCTGGCTCTGCTTTTCACTTTAAATCAAAGCACGATTTTATTTAAGTCCAGTGATCTATAATGTGGTGATACATGTCATTGCCCTTGACAGGTTTAAACAGAAAATGGGACACATTTGACAAGCTTACAAATGATTGTTTTTTTTTTTGTTTGTTTTTTGCTTAGTTTTTTTTTAATTTTTTCTTTTTTAAGATTTTATTTATTTATTTGAGAGAGAGAATGAGACAGAGAGAGAGAGCATGAGAGGGGGGAGGATCAGAGGGAGGGGCAGACTCCCTGCTGAGCAGGGAGTCCGATGCGAGACTCGATCCTGGGACTCCAGGATCATGACCTGAGCCAAAGGCAGTCACTTAACCAACTGAGCCACCCAGGCGCCCAGTTTTTTGCTTAGTTTTTTAAAATCAAAGTGCTCAGAAGAGTTTGGCCAGAAACAGAATGACTCCATGGTGGCCTGAGGGGCACACAGCTCTTAAAGGGTGGAATGAGAGGATGTGGATTTGGGTTGGGTCAATCAGGTTGTAGAGGGCTCATTTTTTTTTCTCCTTCTCTCTTTTTCTTTTTTTTTTTCTTTCTTAAAAAAAAATTTTTTTTTTAAAGATTTTATTTATTTATTTGCGAGAGAGAACGAGAGACAGCACGAGAGGGAGGAGGGTCAGAGGGAGAAGCAGACTCCCTGCTGAGCAGGGAGCCCGATGTGGGACTCGATCCCGGGACTCCTGGATCATGACCTGAGCTGAAGGCAGTCGCTTAACCAACTGAGCCACCCAGGCGCCCTCTTTCTTAAAATTTTTTCAGAAAACTGCAGTGAGGGCCTGTAAGCCTTAGAGTGTGCTGGGACCCTTCTACAAACTGTAACAGATGTATGGTTTAGGATTAAAAATCTGAGCTGCAAGGATTTAAATCACTTTACTGGGGGTGGGGGGGATAAAGTTAAAAGCTCATTTTAAACTTAAGGAGCCTGGTTTTTATAGTAATTGAAGAGGTAGTTTTTTTTCCATCTGATGCATGTTTGGCTTCATTTATCTCTTGCCAATTCTTCTGGTTATCTTAATTTACTTGGATTAACAGCTCCTTGAATTTTTTTGTGTGTGGACTTAAAGAAAGGCCAGATGACTGAGCATTCTTCAACAGCCAAAGGACAGAGTTTAATAATGCTTCTGCCTGAATTCCCGCCCAGCTCTGTGTCCCTGGAGGCATCAGTAGATTCCCTTCTGTAGGATACTGGAGGGCGGAAGGGGAGATAGGTTGTGGTATTTATTCCCAGCGGCTGCCCGCAGTCTCCCTGGGGGTCTTGGTGTTTTTTGACCTGAGGCCACAGCCTCTTTCAGGAGGAGCTCTCTTTGCCAGTTTCTTTCTTTGGCAGTTCCAGGGTACTGTTCTTACTATGGTTTTCTCAAAACTCAGTCGAGTTCCTATATACCTACGTCAAGAGTCTCTTTAGGGGCGCCTGGGTGGCTCGCTCAGTTAAGCGTCTGCCTATGGCTCAGGTCATTATCTCAGGGTCCTGGGATCGAGCCCCACATTGGGCTTCCTGCTCAGCTCGGAGTCTGCTTCTCCCTCTCCCTCCCCCTTTGTGCTTTCCCTCTCTTTCTCTCTCTCAAATAAATAAATAAAATCTTAAAAAAAAAAAAAGTCGATTAGACTGTCTTCAGTTTTGCCACATTTTAATGTGCCTCTTTGTCCTGACTGTGCCTTGACTAACACTAAAATTACAGTTAAGGACCTGAACACAGATTTTTAAAACAGTTGATTTGCATGGCATCTTCTTTTAAAAAAAAAAAATGTAATGCACTTTTTGGATTACGTAACATATGGCACAAGATTTAAAAAACACAGCAGGACCTACTCTGGAGTGAAAGTCAGTCTAGTTTGTTTGCTTAACAGTTAATATCAGCACAAACAAATCTGCCTTGTTGTTTTTTTTTTTTAAAGGCCGCATGATATTTTATCCTGGCATATACTGTAACATAGTTAACTGTGGTGTCCAGTATTTGCCTTTTCAACTTTTGCCGTTGTTATCTGAGCTGTAGTGAATAATGAATTCTTAGTATACATGTGTGAATATCTTAAAAATTTTATCAATTCTTAGAAATGAATTGCTGCATCGGAGGGTAAGTTCTGGCTTAATTTTAATGGATGATTACCAAATTACCTATAATATAGATGAACTCTCTTACATTCCCAGTCCAGAGAATTTACATTTGGATTTAGAACCCCGGTTTGTGTTTCCTAATGCAGAGATTGTCTGTTTGACCATATCCTTTCCAATACAGATTATTAAGCATTTTGAACTTGAGTTCAAAATGAGTCTTCTCCTGTGTCTGCATTAGGGTTTCTCAACCTCAGCATCATTCACATTTGGGCTGGACAGTTCTTTGTTTCAAGGGGCTGTTTTGTGCATTGTAGGATCTTGAATAGCACCACCTCAGGTGTCTCCTCACTAGATTCAAGTAGCAATCTCCCCTCTCCTCCCCAGCAAATGTGGCAACTAAAAATGTCTCCAGTCCTTACCAAATGTCCCTGGGAGCAAAAATCACTCCTGGTTGAGAACCCAGTTGTCCAAACGTTTTTCTCCTTTGCTGTTTTTCTTTTCCACTGGATTGTTGGTGTTTTAACTTTACTTATGGTAGTGTGTTTTTCTTTTTAGGCCGTGAAGAAACTTGTGATTTTTTTATGTAGTTAGGGTTACCAGTGTGTTTCTTCTTCCTTACATACAATTGGTAGAGAAATTTGTTTTTGCTAAAATCTTGTTAATCAAATCAAGGTACTGAATTCGTCTTCCTTTGATCAGCTGTGACCTCTCTTCAATACTGCACAACAAACTCTGAGGGGTACACCAGGGTAAAGCCTGAATTTTGTTGATGGGGGCATATAAATATCCTGGAGGGGATCAGAAATTTTAGATTAATACTTAGTGAGTGCCTTCTGTATGTACAGAACGGTGTTAAGACATTTTATATGCGTTCTGTCTTCACCTTACAACAGCCCTGAAGGATCAGGTCATTATTCTCACTTTATGGATGAGGAAAATAAGGTACGGACAAGGTGAGTAGCTGCCCGAGGCTACAGAGCAAGTGAGTAAGCCCCGTGAGGCTTTCCTCGGAAGCCCTGCCCTGCCCCGCCCCATGCACGGTGGTGTCGCATCGTTCCTCTGGGCTAGCCCTGGCTTGAAGCCTCAGAAGAAAGAGTGCATTTGATGTGTCTGATCCATCTTCTTTCTGCTGGCCATGGACAGACCCACATACTCCTTTCATCCATCGCATCTGACTCAAGCTGTTCACTGACTCTTGTGTCTTGGGGGAAGCTCTGTCACGTGTGTATGTGAGCTTCCTTCCCCCTTTGTAGAACGGGAAAGATGATACCCACCTCAGAAGGTTGTTCAGAGGGTTCAGTGAAGTGTGGTTTCTCAGAGTGCTTTCTGATCAGAGCAGTGTCCATATGTTTAGGGTTAGTATTAATTGCCTGATTACATAGTACAGCATACAACTGATTACCTCAGAATGCAATTCATTAACTGTAACGCCAAGCATATTTTTAACATACTGTAAGGCATGGGGAGCCTGGGTGGCTCAGTTGTTTAAGCGACTGCCTTCGGCTCAGGTTGTGAGCCTGGAGTCCCGGGATCAAGTCCCGCATCGGGCTCCCTGCTCGGCGGGGAGTCTGCTTCTCCCTCTGACTCTCCCCCCTCTCATGTGCTCTCTCTCTCTCTCTCTCATTCTCTTTCAAATAAATACATAAAATCTTTAGGAAAAAAACATACTGTAAGACATGAGATTGGCGTTAACAAATGTTACCAGTTTGTTTAATTTCTTGTGTACGTTAAACTTATGAAACATAAATTGATCGCATTGCCTAGTACGTCGATGTTTTTATGTCATTTAACTGAAGTTTTCAGTCTGATACAAACAAATTGTCATCTGTACATAGCTTTAATAAATTTTAGGAGCATCCAAAGAACTTTGACTCAGTTTAATTTGCTCTCTGGGGTTTTCATTAAAGAATTTAAACATTTCACAGTTCCACAAATGACAGATTTTACACAGTTGATAGTTACCCCATTGGTGACTAAAGAGTGTTTTTTTATTTGGACTCAAGGCATGCATGGAAAGCACATGGAATCTCTTCCCCCCACTCTTTCTGAAGTACTTGGCCTTTGGAATTTAATATATAATTTTTTTTTTAAAAGATTTTATTTATTTATTTGAGACAGAGAGAATGAGAGAGAGAGAGCACATGAGAGGGGGGAGGGTCAGAGGGAGAAGCAGGCTCCCTGCCGAGCAGGGAGCCCGATGCGGGACTCGATCCAGGGACTCCAGGATCATGACCTGAGCCGAAAGCAGTCGCTTAACCAACTGAGCCACCCAGGCGCCCGAAATTTAATATATAATTTAACCTTAAAATTATAGATGCTGAAAAATTTATAAGTCACACATCAAAGGTGTTTGGATTCCAGAGACTTGTTATTGTCTTGGTTTTTTAAGAAGTTGTTACTGCAGAAAGCATTAAAATGTGGTTAATACATGTATGGGAATGAATTGCTGTGAGGACAGTAAGCAATGAAGGAAGGAAAATGGCATTCCCCAAGTGGCTTCTCTCCAGTCATTGGTGTTTCTGAGAAGTTGAGAGCCAGTGATCATACAGTTGTACCAAATAGTCCCGTGAGTGGGAGATCCTTAGAGCTGAGAGCATCTAGTTCACCTTTTTCATTTTATAGATCAGAACACTGAGGCCCAGAGACAGAAGTGGACTACCTCACAGTCACAGCTAGTGGCTGAGCTTTGGCTCAGATGCAGACTTACGACTCTCATTGCATTGCCAAATGGGATTTTGAGGTTTAAGGTTCTGTATCTGGAGATTTCTTGCAGTGGCCTGCTGTCGGAGGATGCCACTGTGTGGTGATTTCTAACATGGTTTGTATGTGTGAGGAGGGAGTATTAGAGCTGATTTCTGCTCTAGCCTTTCCTACTGACCCCTGTTCCCACACAAGCAAGACGAGAGGCACTGGGGGAAACCAGGATGTCGATACTCAGAGAAGAATGTATATGCAGAACAGAATATTCCCCAGTCATTATGTAAACTTTGCTCAACCAAACAGTAGATAATGCTGTGTAAACTTCAGGTAGAGATTAATATGTGGAATATCAAATCCAGATATCCAGGGATTTAGAATTAAAAATGCAAGCAGTCCTGCTGAAGAAATAGCCCAGGGCATTGGCACACAGGCCGTCCCATCCCAGCTACAGAAGGCAACTTCTGCAGGCTGTGGTTAGTGGACACAGTTATGTGCCATTTTCTGAAATGAACCAGAGGAGAAATTGAGAGAGAATGTCCCAGATGAGCTCAAGTCTGGGAGATTCACTTTTCCTTGGCTAATTCCTAGAGGGGGTCCTGAGTAACTTTTTCTTAGCTCATTGAAAGGAAGTCGAGTAATAAAGTACCTATGATTCATTGACTCTGTGGTTATCAAAGGAGTCACCTTTTAGCCAGAAAATGGAAGATTTCTTTCCAGTGATTCACAGGTATTACCCAAAACGTTTTGGCTTCCTGGAACTTAAAATATAAACTAAAATCCCTTAGTGTAATAACTGTTAAATGACACAAATCAGTGAATCTTCTAAAACTAATGATGTAATGTATGGGGATTAACCTAAGAATAAAAAAATTAAAAAAAAAAAAGATGCAAATCAGTGGATCTTCCCCTTCTGTCTCCTTCTCTCCCCTGTGTGTCCCTCCTTCCCCCACCCTTTTCTCCCCCTCCCCTGTAACCCTGATCCTTCAAATGGACCGTACTATACCTAAAGCCTGAGTAGCTGTGAAGACAAAAGTCTTATTGGTCTTCAAAATGGTAGAAACACAAGAGTTTACCTTTTTTTCTATGAAACTGATGACACAGGTTTAGCCTAGCACATCATGTCATGAGGCAGGAAACACATTTCTTTGGAGAGCTCATTTAAGGTAAGATGAAATGTCCCTTGTGCTGCTTTGTCTCATGGCCAGACAGAATGCAATGAGATGGGAATGTGCGGGGGCTCGGGTCTGCCTAATCCCAGCCCGGAGTGTGCCTCTCGGAGCAAGGGGACAAAGCTGCAGCCTGGTGAGCTGTGGCCATATAGCAACAGCTGCATTTGGCTTGGCTGCCTACCCTTGGCCTTGACTGAGCCCCGCTGGTCTTCATGGAGTGCAGCAACCTGCTGCCCCTGGGCGCCCTGCTGCTGAAGGGCTTCCTCTCACAAACAGTGGGAAAATATGGGTCCTTCTAAGCTGCAGCGAGAGGAATGGCAACAGTTCCTCTGAACCTTAGGCTGGCTTTCAAGTCAGGGCTCAGTTCGGCAGCCACTTAACCAAGCTGGTGAGTTTGAGTTCTCAACAAGCCCCCACCGCCGGCACCCCGTGTCCTAAAGACGACGTCGCTGGTTCCATTGCCAGAGAAAGAATTCTGCTCCTCCTCTCTTCTATTTGTTCATCTTTCTGTCTGATGATTTAACTTGTTAAGTAATATGTTTAAGTAACAGAAAGACAGGAACTCCAGTGTTTGTGCTTCTGTTGGGAGGGTCCCCGCTGAAGCCATGTGCTGACTCTGCCTCTGGGACCTCTAGGTAGGTCCAATTTGGGCTGCTCTAGCTTCCTGCGTGAGAGTTCAGTGGCTTTCTAGAGAAGAAAAATTCCTGGAGTTAGACCTCTGGGAAAAGAGCTAGCCTGGAGGTGCAGGAAAAGGAGAACTAATGTTTATTGAGCACCCTCTGTGCACCCAGCACAGTTGTAGGCATTTTTCACATACTCTTTCTCTTCTTCCTGAGAACAATAGGTGTATTATTCCCATTCCCTGATTAGAAAAGTGAGGCTGAGCAAGTCCATGTACTCAACCCAGAGAATTACAAGATTTAATCCAACTGTGAAAATAACTGTTGTGGACAATTTTCCATTTCTGTAGCCACATGGAGAAAATTTATTAGGGTCTTGAAGAGCCCTGCCCCTTTTAATTGTTGGTAGATGAATAGCAAAACTTGAACTTAATGGGATCCAAGTGCCTTGGGATTCCTTGGAGCGGGTCATTCATGTGGTTAGGGCAGTACTGCTTCCAAGGGGATATTTTGATTGATTGTGTCAGTGTCCTTGGGTGGCCCTCGCAAGAGCTTTAACACCCGTGTAAGTTTGGTTTCCTCTCACTAGCTTCTGAACTCTTACAGATGAAGCACCACATCTCCATTTGTTCTTTTAATAATGATTCGTGTAAGAAATGGGAAAATATGGGAATTCAGTACAGCGGCTTGACCTCCAATAGAAATAGGCTTTTTCAGCTCGGTGGAGAATAAATCCGTATTAGAGACAAGGACACTTGTAACTAGATGTTGAGCCCTTGTGGTTAGTGGCAACCACTATTTCTGCCTCATTATTCTTGATCATTGCAATACTTAGGGATGGAACGTGGATTTTATCTAATGACTCTACCCGTGGCTGACCCTTGCAGTGTGTTGAGAAGGACTCAGGGTCTACGTCTAGGTGCAGGAGGAGCCATGAGAGGTTAGTACTTCTCATTAGGAGGAGAGACTGTAGTGCCTGGCCTCTGGCTGTCGCTTCCATGGGTGTTTGTAGTAGCCACTGGTCATAACAACCATGACTGGTCCTTCCCATCACCTCCTGACCTCTCCAGAATCTTTGAGGACAATGTGCACACTTTGGAGACAACATGGTAGACTGTAAATATGGACGGCCATTTATTAATCATGTGCCTTGGGAAGAATATTAATGGTCTTAGAATCTCAGTTATCTCTTCTTTTTTTTTTATTTTTTTTTTTAAAGATTTTATTTATTTATTTGAGAGAGAGAGAGAGCACATGAGAGGGGGGAGGGTCAGAGGGAGAAGCAGACCCCCTGCCCAGCAGGGAGCCCGATGCGGGACTCGATCCAGGGACTCCAGGATCATGACCTGAGCTGAAGGCAGTCACTCAACCAACTGAGCCACCCAGGCGCCCATCTCAGTTATCTCTTCTATGGTTTGATATGAAACTGTCATTCACAGGGTTGCTATAAGGAGTGAATGAGACAATGAGTATAGTACGCTAGAAAGAGCAGAAGTCCAACAATTCTTAGCACCTTTCTCTTACGTAGGGGACAGATAGCCATGTCCTTATTGAGACTTCATTGTCCTTGCCTTCTGCAAACATTTTCATGTGGATGATTAGATAATGTCAATATTGGCATAAAAGCATTTTAAGATAGTTTATTTCCATCACTTAATACTAGATGTATTAGCTGACAAGGGTTGATATATATATTTTTTAAAGATTTTATTTATTTATTTATTTGAGAGAGAGAGAGAAACAGCATGAGAGGGGAGAGGGTCAGAGGGAGAAGCAGGCTCCCCGCTGAGCCGGGAGCCCGATGTGGGACTCGATCCCAGGACTCCGGGATCATGACCTGAGCCGAAGGCAGTCACTTAACCAACTGAGCCACCCAGGAGCCCAAGGGTTGATATATTTTAACTTATTAATGAAGTAGAGACTTTTCTTTTTTATGTTGGGTATATTGAAGAACTTGGATCTTAGAATAAACATTCATATGATAACTTTTACTGATAAGTCTTAAGACATTTTGGATCATTTGGTTTGTTACTAAATAATCTCTTCTGTACTTCTAGACAGCTCTCATTCAACTCTTTGTTCCGTATCTCCCTTGGCTTTTGAATGGCTCCATTCAAATGGAAATGAAGTGACTTGGTAACAGTGAGCATGTTTGCTAGCAGTCCTTGATAGTTCCATAGGCAACCGAGAAACACATGTGGAAGAACTGATTTGATACTGATCAATTTTAGAATAGAGTGACAGCCACAGATAAATCATTTGTTTTGTCAGGCTCAGAAGAGCAAATTTGAAGGGAGACAGTGGTATTGTTCCTCTCTACCTTTTGTGGCTGACGGGTTGAATTTAAGGTACCAGAATAAAGGGTGAGGTTTTATCAGTCCTGAATGTTGATTCAATAGATTTGTATTCGTTCATATTGTGTCAATAGATTCGTACACAAGAGCATATAAAGATAGTGGCCAAACAATATCTTAAAAATCAAAATTGAGTCCTTAAATGTTATTTTTTCTTGTTGGCTTTAGGAATTCTGACTGGATGTCATGATCATATATCTAATAATTGGAAAATTCCATCAATCTCTGTTTTTTTTGTGTGTGTTTTCTATGGGGTATTGGGTGATGAAAACTAGAATTTTCCATTTTAATTGTAAGAGGTCTGCAGTTTTATGTGAATGGTAAAAGAAATTTTGTTCTTGTCCTCAAGGCAAATAAAAGCTTTCCTAATCTGGACCATATTGGTGATACGTGTAGTTGACAAATAAGATTCACTGTCTTTCCTCTGCATGGCTGTTGATCAGCTTGTTCAAAGCTGGAAGATATCTCATCATAAGTCACTCATGAAGATTAGGAACAAGCCATAAGTTTATCCACGTGCATAGCATTTCTCTTCCAGCGGTAGTAGAAGCTTTCTATAGGGAGAACAGTGTAAGTGAGCAATTAGTTGAAGTTTGTAGGAGGCCTTCAGAAGAGACCTGACAGATACAAACAAGGACTCTTGTTGTCAGACTCCTGATTCATAGACGTGGCACAGATGTGTCTGGGAAGCAAAAGGCCAAGGGCTCTGGGAAAGAGAGTGAGGGAGTGTTCCTTTTAGACCTAGGAAGTAGGAAGCTTTAAGAGACTTTGAATCATCGCTTAACATTGGAAATATTGCAGTATGTAAAAAATTATGGAGAGAATACAAAATACGGTTTAAAAATATTCTGGATATAATATTAAAAGTTCTAACACACTCTGAGGCTTGTGACCAAGGTAGAAGAAATGTTCAATTTTTCCAGGATTGCTGCTATCTAAGTGGTGGAAAAAGCGTTGGAGGAGTCTAAAATATCATGTAATGCTGGCGGAAACGATCCCTTCACTTCAAGCATTACTACTCTACTTATTTTGATGTCATTTGGAATAAAAAGAAACAGAAAAGGCTGTACTGGGAAAAATTCTTAATTGGTCCCTGCATAAACCCAGACAGAGTTTAACTTTGGGTGTTCTGGCCTTCTGTCTGAGGGCTGGCAAGCTAGCTCCAATGAGGTTCAATCAAACCACTGGCATTTCTGGGGCATCTACTTAGGCATCCTAGGTGCACAGGCAGGAGCTCCTAGGTCTGCAGGGGGCAATCAAGGGAGGCTTCAGGGAAAGAGGACATGGAATGGTGGTGGGCCCAAGAACTGAAGAAGAAGGAAAGGTGTGAATTCTTCCAGAGTCTAGCCATGTGCATTGGCATGAGTGAAAAAGAGAGAGTGGTATATTCCTGGAAGTCACACGTAAATTGATTTTGTGGTCAAAAATGCCCAAAATAGGATCTGGTGAGATAAGACCGCAGCACTTAATATTTAATGCACTGTTACCATGAGTAGAGCCGTTAATTCTTACCACAAACCAACAGTTTGTGAGGTAAGTTACCCCCTGGGACTTTTACCTGAATTCCATTGAGGAAACATGTTTTTTGTGGGGGTTTTTTTTGTTTGTTTGTTTGTTTTTCTTTTAGGCGATAGAGAGCCACAGAAAAACCATGTAGGGTAATGAGCTGAGTATATATGTCAGGAAGTACATTCTGGACATGGTACGGAGAGAGGTAAGAAAAATCAAGAAGGCTTTGCCATAGTCCACGCAAGATACAGTAGCCTGAACTTGGACAAAGGCATCAGGGAATGCAGAGGAAAAAAATAAACAGGAAAGTTACTGAAGATGAGAGAGGGGCTGTAGGACTTGGTCACAATGTGCAGGTTATGGGACAGAGAAGAATGTGGCTCCAGTTTTTGTGGCTCAGAAGCAATAGTCTTTAACATTTTGTACATTATAGCATGTATAAAAGTTTAGCACCAAGAAGGAAATGTATATTTCAGTTAGATCTGTTGTTTTACTAACTATAGAGAACCAAGTTCCAGAGAGCCAGATTGAATTGCCGAAGGGCATTGAGCTGTGTCATACAGAGCTAGGACTGGAACTTGGGTCTCTTGGCTCCCAAAAGAGAGATCTTCTGATATATGAGACTTTCAACTTGTACAGAAAAAAAAATCTCTATAGTGAAGGTGATTTTATTACATCTAGGAAGTATTATTATTATTACCTTCATCATCATCATCTGGATCTATTTCCTGATAAAAGTTAGGGGCCAGAAACAGTGAATCCTGTGGGAAGTGCTTAAGTCATGTGGTGAAGTTGCTTAAATACATCAGTTCCAGGTAGAGAATTAGTAGAATTTTATTTATTTATTTATGTATTTATGTATTTATTTATTTATTTAAAGATTATCTATTTATTTATTTGACAGAGAGAGACAGCGAGAGAGGGAACACAAGCAGGGGGAGTGGGAGAGGGAGAAGCAGGCTCCCCGCCGAGCAGGGAGCCCGATGTGGGACTCAATCCCAGGACCCCGGGATCATGACCTGAGCCAAAGGCAGACACTTAACCGACTGAGCCACTCAGGTGCCCTGAGAATTAGTAGAATTTTAAAGGTGAAAACGTTTTGCTCCAAATAGCTTGTTTGTGAAAATACATCTTTGGCATTCGATAGGTTTCAAGCTCCAATGGTGTTAAACCTACTAATAGGTATAAAAGGTGTGAAATGCTTCCCTCTTTCCCCATTAGGTTTTTTAAGTTACCAGGTCAGTTGTGGAAATTACCTCTACCAGAACAGAATAACTCTAAAAGTAGATACACATCTAAAAATAATGTGGGCCTTTTCTTATTGTTTGGATCAGATCTGTTATATACTATACAACTTCATGTTGAAATCACTTTGGTAAATTTTTTAGTTGATAAGAATTATAGTATTTCATTTTATATCAGTAAAAATCATTGTGTGGTGCATTTTAATTCTGAATTAAAACATCCTTATATAGTTGCCTTAAGTTCAGTGTCTGACAGGCCATAAAAGGAAAGGAGAAACAGGAGGAATATTAGGGAAAAGTTTCTGAAATTCTTCTTCGTATACCCAAGTAGTTTCCCTGATGATACTGGTTTATTTAGGAAAGTTGCCAGAAGGATTTGGAAATTTTTCTAGTCCTGATTAATGATGGTAGTTTTAATTTACTTCTCTTCCATGTCTCTGATTCTTATCCTGTACAAAATCTAGGCCTCCAATTGTTTTATTGTGGTAACTGAGTATTAGCGTGTACACTAAGATGTTTCAAAAGTTAACTTAGTCTGAGGCTGAGCTACATCTCGAGAGAGTTCATTAGAAACATACCCATGGGCCAATACTGGGGATTAGAAAGAATTATCTTCAGGAAGTCAGTTTTGATACATATTGTCTTGATTTAATGGAATGTTCCAGATCCAGGAAGTATATATGGAGCCCTGAGGAATGAATAGACATATTTTAATAACCTGAACTTGACATATCAAGTTATTTAAGTTAAATGGAAGGAGACATCTTGGCTCATCTCATCAGTCAGTAATGAATCACGTGGCTTTGAATAGCTTTAGCATTTGACTCTGGAAAGTTCTGCTGTATGATTTTAAACAATCTGTGGTAGAAGCCCTCTAAAACTACCTCTATCTAACTAACTTTTCAAATTAACCACCTCCCTCCACTCCTTTTTTAGAATATACTGACTGATACCCACAACATACTAAATCTTCCTGCCTGATAGTTCACCCCATGTATATCATATACCTCCCAGGTCTTAGCTGAATGGCTACAGAGGGTCAGTTCTTTTGTTTCTGACCAGAAATTACATCATTGAATGAAATATTATGTAAACCAGTCAAAAAATGAGTTTTTTAAATGAAAATTAAGTGAAATGATTTGGAAGGCAGTAAAAGCAAATGACTAGTATAATACTAATGGTCCATTTAGGGTCAGGTAAGACAAGGGTAAGAAACTGGAAAGCAAACTATAGAGAAAATCTAGAATTTGGCATCCAGTTGGCTTCACAATCAAAAAATGTTCTGTAGGGACGCCTGGGTGGCTCAGTCGGTTAAGCGTCTGCCTTCGACTCAGGTCATGATCCCAGGGTCCTGGGATCGAGTCCCGCATCGGGCTCCCTGCTCCACGGGGAGCCTGCTTCTCCCTCTGCCTCTGTCTCTCTCTCTCTCTGTCTCTCATGAATAAATAAAATCTTTAAAAAAAAATGTTCTGTAAAAAGTTCCATTTGCTCATTTATTCATTCAAAAAATATCAGGTACCGACCATGTGACTAGCATTTTGCTAAACTCTAAGGATGGGCCACTGAAAGAGGCAAGGTCCTGAACAAGATTTCTTCCCTCCAGGAGCTCATGGCCTGTTGAGGAAGTCAGACAGACACCCAGAAAGTTCCAGTTCATTGCTCTCTGTGCCAAGCTGCCGCACACATATGTGCGTTGCTCTGACTATGTGGCAGGGAGTGGGGTCTATCAGCTCTTCTCTCACATTGTTAGGGAAGGCCTTAGTGATGAGGTAAAACTTCGTTAGCGTCTTGGGTTGAGGCAGCAGGGTTGGGATGGTAAGTTGGGAAGGAGAGAGGAAAGAGACTGTATGGAACCACATATGTGAGACGGAGCATGGCACACTTAGAACCGACCAAGGGTTGGGTATAAATGGAACTGAAGAGACCATGACGGCAACAGTGGGAAAGCAGGCTAGACAGGTAGCAAGAGCTAGATCAAGAAGAGCCCTTCTGCCATGACTGGGTTTTGATGTCTTCTGCAGGGGAAACACAGCATCTCTGGAATAGATAGGCAGGATATTGATGTGTTCAGCTTTTAGCTCAGAGGAGTCTGTATCTCAGAAGGAATGATCCAGGAGAAGCTACTTGAGAACTTCTTTTCTACCATCCACGTTAATGGTAATGTCCATAGATCACATTCTAGTTCCTATTACACATTTTCATCCTTCTCTGCACACAGGTACATAACGAAAAATGGGATGCTGTGTGAAATAAGAAATCTGGATTAAAAAATTTTTTTAATCTAAGAGGTTGAAACTTGGGATGCAGTCTTAGAAATTTTTAGTATTGGGGTGCCTGGGTGGCTCAATCGGTTAAGCATCTAACTCTTGGTTTCGGCTCAGGTCAGGATCTCACAGGTCGTGAGATCGAGCCCCGCGTCCAGCTCTGCATTTGGCCGGGGGGTGGGGAGGAGTCTGCTTGAAGATTTTCTCCCTCTGCCCCTCCCCGTACTTGTGGGGTAGGTCTCCCTACCTCCACCCCACCGTCTCTCTCTTTCAAATAAATAAATCTTTTTTTTTTTTAAAAGAAAGGAATTTTTAGTATTTAGTATTTGTAAAAACCCATTCTTCTGTCTATAACTTCAGTACCTTCAAGTAAGGCCTGTAAGTCTAAGAGGCAAAGAAGTGAAAAGACAGTTGTTTTCGTACTAACTGAAGGAGCAACTGGTATGCAATCATGGCAGCAATGGTCAGGTGGTTATTCAGCCCATTTTGACTGTGAGTGTGGGCAGTTTCTGTCTACACCTGTCTGTACATCCTGTGACCTATGTGTAAGACTTTGAAACCATCAGTGTGGGGGATAGCTTACCCACCAGCCTCTAAACTGGTTTTCCTTGGACATTTTTGTGTTACACGGAGGCTTGTAGTCCACAATCTGTTTGGGCTCTTTCCTATGTAAACCAGGCATTGGGAGCCTGTTGTCCCACCTGAGGGTTTTCCGTTCAGGTATCTAGATAGATTGGAGATCTATCCATTCTCTTGGGAATGGATAATTTCTTCATTGTGGTGGTTTTGACTCTTGGTGATGCCGCTCAACGTTACCTGCCTTGCTGCTCATTGGGGACTGCTCACTACTCACAAGAGCAGGCTGGGAAGAGTCGGGAAGAGAAGTCGGGAAGAGAAGGCTGAAGAGTTCCCTGCCCCTTAAAAGGAACAAGGCGAGGATAGAGAAATCGGCCTTGCGGTGGTATCTCCTCCCTGTGAGTGGGGCAGTTAGGTGGGAGCCGTGGGAGACCAGTGATCCATGGAGGGTGGGGATAAAAGGAAGCTGTAGACGGCCCATGTGGACTGGTGTTTATAGTAGTGTCCCAAACATTGTCTACCCAGAATTTATCCCTTTTGGCATCTGCCTGGATTTTACAGACCCCATTTCATTTTATGACCCAGTATGTTTCTTCTTTCATGTCTCACAGGGAATGTTTCTACTCTCTTGTGTTCGTCCTACGCCTCGACTCCTGTTTATCCTGCATTCTTCCCCGAGCTCCCAGCCCCAGCTCCGCCCGAAACTGCCACATTGCTTTTCTTTTTTATTTCCCACCACGTTATGTTTTCCCGATTTTGAAACCTTCTTTTCAAAATACCTGCTTATCTTTAAAAAGTGGGAAAGCAAGTTTTATGTAATAAATATTAAGATAATTAGATTGCAGTTTGAAGCAAAATTAGTTATAATCCATATTTATCCCCTGGGTGAAAATTCCAGATGGGATGAGTTACACAATTTAGCAAAAGAGATGAAAATAATCTAGAAAGCTAGCATGAAATAGGTTATTTATCAGATACTTGGAGGTATAGTAGGTTTTAAAGTAATGAAACCGGGAGAAAAGAGCTTACAAAGTTAATTATATGAAAACATTAAAATGTGTGTATCCAAAACAAACTAAACGAAATGGAACAGGAAATATGTTTACAAAGATTATTTCATCAAAGGACAAACAAGATCTTGAAATCTATTGTCCATGAAATATCATGAAAGTAATTAAAATCATTAAGACTTTAAGGGATACATAAAATACATAAACATAAATATGTCAAACAAGAGGAAATAAAAACAGTGAACAAATATGTAGGGGAAATGTCAAAAATCCTTACTAAGTAAAGGTGTGCAAGATTAGTGTTGTGATAGTATAATCTGATCGCAGGTGAAATGTTAAAGCTCTGAAGTTAATATTTTGAAACTATTAAACTAGTAGAAATATTTAAAAATAAGATCCAATTTTGACAAGATAGATGTGAATTTGATATGGTAATGATAGATGCTGTTGGTGTGACTCATGTGCTCTTTCTGGATGATTCATTTATTGATATACTCAGCAATTCAACAACTCCTCAATAGATTCTACAAACAGAGCAGTGAATGAAATAATACACGATACAGTTTAGCGTCTGAGCGGACTAGTTATAAGGATATGCCTGTTCCTTTCTTGTCAGAATGCTAGTTTGGTTTCCCCTTTTGTATGATTCCATTGCACCCTGTTCATGAAGTTGATGCTGATTTGCTGAGGCTCACATTCGCTGAGTACTTACTGTGTGCTAAGTTCTGAGTGCTTTGAATATATGACCTCATTCAAGTCAAACAACCCAGCTAAGCCAGGTATGGTTTTATTGCCATTTTGTAGGTGAAGAAATGGGGGACAGAGAATTGTTCAGTAAATTGCCCAAGGTCCTAACACCACCAGTAATGAAACTGGGATTTGTATCCTCTGGAGGTCTCATTCCAGGCCCTTGATCTTAATGCCTATGCTTGTCTGTCCTCCTCATGATGAGGCAGGTATAATTGGCTCATCCGTGTCTTACTTGTTGACTGTATCACCTAGCACATTGCCTGGTGCATACTAAACAATAAATATTAGTTTAATGCATGAGCAAATAATTACTAAGAAGGATAAAACTATATACTTGACAACACTCCTTGCAACTTCATCTGTGATAGTTAAAAAGAAAGGCAATCTAAACAGAAGAGTAACTATGTAATTTATCATCTGTCAACATAATAGAATGTTATGTAGCTCCTAAAAGTGTTAAGGCTCTATAGCAATATGTAACATGAAACAGTATGGCTATGTAGTAACAGAAGAATGCAGATGTGAACTATAGTGTCATAACTGTAACCTAGATGTCCCTGTAGGCTTCACCAGCTCGTAGGTATAGAATAGAGTGATGATGAAAAACCCAGAATATGCTAGTCCAAAACCCTTACCTTCCTACACAGAACTTTTATCCCTTCTGCCCCTACCCCTCCTGCAAGTGTATCTGAGGATCGCCAAGGGTGCCCTGTTCCTCTCCTAGTGCTGATGACCTGCAGTCACCACATGGCATCTGCCCAGGTCTTCCTGTCTAGATCCTTCCAGGGCCACTGCAGATGGGAAAGCCCCTCCCCAGAACTCCCAGCTCTCTGCCTTGCCTGATGCCTCTTCACACTGTTTGAAAAGGTCCTATTGGTGGTAGTAGCCTGCAGAACTGGGAGAATAGCTTTCTCCAGCCGTGTCCTGCTGATTGACTCCTGGGCCCTAAAGCAATTCTCCTTCTGCCCAGATTCTCACAGGGACTATAAATGACAGAAGCTCCATGCTAGGAGGGCAGGGAATTTTGTCTGTTTTGTTGACTGATATTTGCCAAGGGCTTGGAGTAGGACATGGATGTGGTAGATCTACAATAAATCTTCATTGAATGAGCAAACATCACTTTTTGAGCTTCTAGCCTTCACTTCTCTCCTCACTGGAATTCAAGGGGACAAGTGATAGACAAGTGTGCAGTAGAATGTTCTCAGTGATGGAAGTGGTCCAATCTATGCCATCCAACAAATGCTGTTCATTTCCTTTTTCATCTCATTGTTCTTGAATCTGGACCTCTACTCTTCCTCTGATGTCTATAGCCCAGAAAACCCATGTGTCTTGCTGTTAGAGGAACAAGAAGCCCTGGTGTGATTCAGCTTATGTATGTAGATCCCTTGAAAAGTTCATGAGTCTACCCTGATCTGCAATGAGCTAAATCCTCTCATCTGAATTAGGGCTCTGTTAGCAAACATTATTATGACCAGTTATGAAAAATGTGTCCCTGGAAGAAGAATTTAAGAGGGCTTGAGACAAGACTCTGTGGTGAGATTTGATGGACACCTTTTGGTCCTTCCATCCTAAGGGCTGTGTGGGCAAGAACACTGGACCAGGGTTTGAGATGTCTGTGTTCTGGTCCCATTTCTGTGACTACACAGCCATGTGGCCCTAAGCACACGCAATGTCTGTAGCTCACTATCTGTAGAATAAGGTGGTTGAATTAGATTATTTGGTAGATACTTTCTAGCACCTCTGTGGAGCCCTAGCACTTTCTGGAACGTAGTTAGAAAGTTAGTAGTTAGAAAACTTCTCCAGTATATGCTAAAGTTACCATGTGTCAGGAAAAAAAAAAAAATGAGTAAAGGAGGTGTAGGTATTTGCTGGCTTCTCTTCCATTTGGAATTTTTAGGCGGTTGATGTGAATTTTTTGTTGAGTTCTTACCTGTAAAATACTGTGCCATCAAATACAGGGGATACAAAGATGAGAACACCATGGCCTCTTTCTTACCATATTCAAAATTGAGCAGAAGGGAGCAGAAAATAAATTGCAACACAAGGCAGATTGATAAATGATGCAAGTTGTTAGGTGCCGGCCCCGATTTGCAAATGGCTCCAGGATTCTTTTGGAGGAACATTCCTTGGTTTGGAGGCCATATTTGCACCAGGCGTTAAAGAGCTTCCAGAATTTAGACTGGCTGTAATGTCAGAAGGTTTGAGTGCGGTTTTGTGTTCTCAAGTCAGGTACGTATTGTCGAGGTTTTGACTGCAAATATTTTAAAATTCTAAATTCACATGTAAGTCCTTTCTCGCGGCTCAGGAATAAACAAATAACAAGCAGGTATTAACTGAACTTAGTGGGAGTCTGAACTTGGTCTCTGGAGACCTCACAGAGCTTGCAAATTACAATAAATACTAAGAGGTTTTTAACCTTTATTTGTAATACTATTGTATGTAGCTTAAGTGGTATTCCTTGGTACGAGGCATAAGTGGTATTACTTGGTTTTTGAGAAAGCATTTTTGCAGTGATATCAAAGACCATGCCAGGCTGCAGTCACCTAAATGGTATTGGGTCTGTACAGAGTTTTGCAGTAATAGCCTTGTAGAAGATAGGGTCTCTGAAGACGAAGCCTGTCATCATTTGATGACACCTGTTTTACTGCCCATTAGGTGCAGCATTACCATCTCCCCAGTGTGGTAGGCTTATATGATTCCCCCAAATGAAGTCCACTTTTCCTAACTCCCTGAGCGTTTTATTAACTGCTTTGTCAGTAAGACGGAAACTTAAGTTTGAATCAGTGTCTGATTATACATTATACATATAATTCAATAAAGCACACCAGTTAACAGAGTAACCCCAGTCACTTCTACACAGATTGCAAGGGTCTGGATATTCATTCTTCCCCATTTTCAAATTTAAATCCCACCATTCCCATTAGATGAGATGGAGCATTCTGGATTTCACTGTATTGACTAACTTGGTTAAACTTTTGAGAACCAGAATTTCAGGGATGGAAAAGAACCCATAGATTGTATTATGGAGCCACCCCTTTTAGCAGATGGGGACACTGTAACCCACAAAGTGAAAACATCTGCTTCAGTTTTCAAAGATTGTTTCTGAAGGATACCCCTATCCCAAGGTGCCTGGGATTCTTGAGTTGACTCTGCAGCCTGCAAATGCTGCTATGTTTTTTTTTTTTCTAAGGATAAAAGAGCCCTGGTGTTCAGGAATTTTAAGAGATAGCTGCCCTGACAGCTTCTGTGGCTGAAGGGTAGGAAGTAGAATTTTGTGATAGCATCGATAAATGGAGCTCCTTCGGTCATGCAGAGGATTGAACTAGATCAAGTTAGATAGCTGAGTGCTATGGTGAGGTTGAGGCTGAAGAACAGAAAGCCATAAACAAAGCTGAGATGATGAATGGCCTCATCCCAATTTGGAAGCTCTAATGTGCATGTGTGTGGCAGAGCTTCGTATCTCCTGGATTGTAAACAGAACATGGTATTGAAGCATTTGCTAATGCACACAGCATTAAAAACTAGTGACATTCTTGGAATTCTTGTTTGTATTAAGGTTGATATTTTGCATTTGTTGAAATCTGCAATCCCTTTAACTCGAGCCCAGTAAGAAACTTCAGGATTTGATAAGTGGGGATGGGATGACGTGGTCTTCCTAATTACCAGAGCAGGTAAAACAAAGAGATTCCCTCGGGCAGGGAGAGAGTGGTGGGTGCATTTTTAACTCCTATGAAGGTTTTTTTCCCTTTGCTGCAACATTCCTTTGGACTCTTTTTTTTTTTTTTTCCTTTTGCATGTATTATCAAGAACATGAATCTCTTCTCTTACACATTAAAAAAAAAATCCTCTTCCCAATGGAATGATTCTATATTTAATGAGTTTTAAATTAAACCTTCTGGAATTTAACTTGAATCTGGCTAAATAGTTACTCAAATATGTAAAATGAGGTCCAGGAACTCAAAGCAGATTTATAGTGCATATTTCATGTGTACATAATAAAGGAGCCTATTTATCCTTGCTTCTCTGTCCTCTTTCTTTTTCCCTGGTTCTGACTCTTGTGATGGCTGTCCATCCTGATCCTGAATTTTAAGTTTTTATTTCTACTTATTCTGTTGCTTTGTATCTACCTTTACTGGTTGCCCTATATCCTCTTGGGAAGAAATGGGAATCTGGTCCATGTTGTTCTCTCTCCAACCCAGATGCTCTCACTTTGTCCTTGTCTCCCGCACTCCTGCCACATCAGTCTCCTCGGAGCTTCTGGGCCTTTCTAAGCCCTGTCTCCCCTCAGGATCTTGGCTCCTGTTATTTCTTCTTTTGCAGATGTTCTTCTGCCAAATCGTGACATCACTGGATTCTTCTCCTTTTAGGTTTAGTTTACATGCTGCCTTCTCGGACAGGTTGTTCTGGACCCCTGTATCTCATGTTTTCTTGGTAGAGCCTGTGAGTCCGTGTATGTTAGCAGACAGATAACCAAGAATTGGCTATAGACAATTTTAGAGCAGAACAATTGTAAATCTCTACATTCCATAAATAAACCCCAAACCTAGATTATAGTAAATGCCTGCTAATCTCCATGCTTTCTGCCTTGGCTCCTGTGTAGGGCTAGGCCCCTTCCGCTCCCCTGTTCCTGCTTCAGAAGAATGTGACCTCCACCTTTGCTTTCAGCTCCCAGGTTTTGTTTTTGTTTTCTGGTGATGCATACTGAATTAAAAGGCAAGCAGTCAAGGTTTGTTTTTGTTTTTGTTTTTATAACAGTGGGATAGGTTCTTAAAGTGAGCAGTGTTTTGTAGCATCTAATTATTATCTAATGTTTGTTACCCAGAAGCTTTAAACAGCTACAGTATTAACCCACTGTCAGGCTGAATAGACTTTAAGGGTACCCTTGAAAAGAGGGGATGGTGTAGGGATGTTTAGGGGAAGAAATAAAGTGATAACTTCGACTTTCTAAAAATATTATTGCTTTTTTTTTTTTTTTTTCATACTCCCAGGGATATCAACAAAAATGCTGCAACCCTTTCAGGGAACATTATTCTTCTAATCAGAGACAAGTGGGAAACTTTAAGTAGCTCTTCAAATCAAAATCATGTGTGTGTCTGTTCTGTGAAATGACAGATGTAGGTTTTTCTTCAAATGGAGGTTTGTTTTCCCTGTTCTGCCTTAGCCACAATAACTTGAAACGGTCTGTCTGCTGGCACGAAAATCGAGGAGGTGGGTGGAGGGGCCAGGATGTTGCTGCAGGGAAGTCGAGTACATTCCGAGGGCGCCTTTTGGGGACAAGCAGCTGAAGCATTTTTATAGTCAACTGAGATAACAGGAAAGAAAAAATATGGCTTTTTATAGTATGAATCTTGAGAAAATTCAGTTTGCTCGTATTTGCATTACAAATAGTTGATATCTATTCATTTAACTTGCAGCTTGTGACGTAAAATGTGACTGTTGAATCAGCCCGATTTCTCGAGTCCTGCAGGTTGTTTTCTAGACCAGAGTGGATGGCAGAACGCACTGAGACACTTGACATACTTAAAACCTCCAACTTACTGTTCTTCCAACATGGATCCTTCTGCTCATTTTGACCTCGAATAGTAGTACCATGAGATATAGGGAGCGGTTGTCACGAAATTACACTTTCTGGAGTAACAGGCCGAGGACCCATCTACCTCTCGTTATTTGCAGTAGGTCCCACGTGACCACGTGATGCAATAGAGTGAATTAGTGAATTAGGGTGGTGGTGGGCAACATGTCAGGCTGCCAAGGAGATGGAATTTCTCAGCCAGCATTCTACGTTACACCTCCTACATGTCCATGGCTAGACTTACGGCCGGCATACTGCAGGCTTCTCAAGTCAGCCTTAAAGATAACTTATTCTTTTTCCTCTTCATGTGTTGAGAAGGTTTTATAGAACCCTGGCAGCACGGACCATATATCACTAGATGATTGTTTTGAGAACAGTGTGAACTTGGGAAACAGAAAGAAGCCATTCATAGTTAAAACCTTAAGTTTGTAGGTTGACTTTTAAATTTGTTTTCTTTGATATAAAAGATTATTGAGCTATAAAAAAAGTGCCTGCCACCAAGGACTCAACCTGTAGTTATTGAGTTGAGGCAAAGAACTTGATACTGTAATTTAGATTTTAGAAAATGCTGGAACCAGGGAATAGATATTTTACCTCTCAGTCATAAATAGTTATAAATAATGCCAACTTATTGGTTCGAATAAGTCAAGCAGAAACTGTTTCCTTTATGAACAGAGAGAGACACAAGATTACTAGAGCTGCGTGGCGGGATATTGCTGTATCTGCTTATACTGGTGCATCCTTGAAACACTTTAGGAAAGCTGCCTCAGGGTTTAAAGGTAGATATAAATAAAACTGATTAAGTTCATGTTAGATTCAAAATCTGTTGATATTAGAAACGTCTCACAAAAGTGAATTGGCTAACATTTCTGTGAAGAGAAAAGATGGTTACATATATGAACTTATTTTAGTACTGATTATAGGCAGTCTACACAGTACTGGAGGACCAAATAAATGATCTGCAAACTGAAACTGAGCAAAATGACCTTAATAATCAATGGGAAAATGACCAGTTTTATGACCTTTAAAATTTTTTGTCAAAACATTAAAGTTTTCTTACTGTAGGTTATAAATGTATAGGGCAATGCAAAAAAAAAAAAGTGAAGCTAATATTAGTTTAATGCCCTGTAATTTAAAATGTTAGGAACACCGAGAATTAACCTGTTTTATTTCTTTGAGAACTTACCAAGAGTAGTTTGGACACGTTTGCTTTCTCCTCATTTTGTCACGTACGATGTGGACTGTCTTTTCTCTGCTGCATTGAATTGTCCTGTCCCTTCCCGAGTTTGGATCTGCTTCCAACATGTTATCCTTGGGGCTTTCACATCTGTGAACCGAGTGTTCCTTCCTTCCTCTGGGACATCTTCATCTTCTTCCTTACAATCACTTTCCAATTTCACTACCACTGTTACCACTTATTTCTTTGTTACACTTTCATTTTGTGTTGACCGCACACCCTCTTTTGATTATGCGCTTTTGTAAAATGTCCTATGAGTTTATTCCCATGAGATGAGAGGGCAACACGACTACCTGTTTGCTGTCTATCTGTGCATGAATTGAATGACGGATGTGCAGGGACCAGTTGCCGACAGTCGTGGAAGTGACACGATCGATTAGTGATCATGATACGCATCTGTTATTCATGCAGGGGTTTCTGGACCAAAAAGCTAGCGGTGAAGTTTGTGCTTTATGTAATTCAGCATTAATATACTGTGACAACTGAAGTTGGAACCATGCTGTTGGGGGTAATGGTGTTATGTGACCAGACTGTGGTCACTGAAATTCAAGCACATGGAACCACGCCAAGTGAAGAGGGCCTTACTCAGGTGGTAAATTTAATTGATTTAGATCTCGGCCTGGCTCCCCTTGCCCATTACACACTGAGCGCATCCACTGTAGCCAAGTGATTTAGAAATTGAATTGAGAAGTGAACTGGGAGTTATGAAGTGTTTGATTCAACCATGGAGTCCGCTTTGACTCCTCTCCTTTCATTTTTGTTTCATTGCTTCATTCAGTGTTTCATCCATCTCTAGCTTTCCTCTAAAAGCTGAACTACATGCTAGAAGTAGAACATATCAAGATGAGGTCCCTGGCCTCACAGGACTCTAGCTGAATGAGGCATTGCAGAAAAGTAGTCAGACAATACATGCAGTAGTAAGCTTGGTGCCAGGATGAGCAGTGAATGAGAACCCGTGGAGCACAGAGGAGGGGCACCGAGCCCAGATGAAGGGCAACTGGGAATGCTTCTAGAAGAGGGGACAATTAAGTAGAGTCTAAAAGATAAGGAGGAGTCAGGTAGGTGAGGGGGCCAAATGGAAAGAGTGTTCAGGCCATGGACACAGGATGGATAAAGCACAAGAGGACCCTGTATACTGAGGAAATGAATGGAATTCAGTGTAGCTGAATTCATAGCTGAGATGAGATTCATAAAGGATAAGGCTTCAGAAGGAACAGGGGTCCTGCAATGGGAAGGAAATGGATATATTTGATGAATGTTTACAAGGGAGGACCTCCAGGACTGGATGTTTGGATGGGTGAAATGGGGGAGCAGCAGCGAGGTTTCTGTTAAGGACCACTTGGTGAATGGAGGTATTGGGGAGAGATGATGAATTTGATTTTGGATATTTCAAGTTTGAGTTGCCTGTGGAATCTCTACATGAGGATATATTGTAGTAGATGGTTTGGATAGTAGATAGATTTGTAGTAGATGGTTAGGAAATACAAATTTGGGTGACACCAGCATCTGACATGGTAAAACCATAGAGGAAGCGTGTATAGAATTAGTAAAGATGAGGAGGTTAAGACCAAACCTTAAAACATGCCAATACTTAGGGGCGCCTGGGTTGCTCAGCCGTTAAGCATCTGCCTTCGGCTCAGGTCATGGTCCCAGGGTCCTGGGAGCCCTGCATCGGGCTCCCTGCTCAGCCAGGAGCCTGCTTCTCCCTCTCCTGCTCCCCCTGCTTGTGTTCCCTCTCTCACTGTCTCTCTCTGTCAAATAAATAAATAAAATCTTTAAAAAAAAAAAGAAAGAAAGAAACAGACACACATGCGGGCGCCTGGGTGGCTCAGTCGTTAAGCGTCTGCCTTCGGCTCAGGTCATGATCCCAGGGTCCTGGGATCGAGCCCCACATCGGGCTCCCTGCTCCTCGGGGAGCCTGCTTCTCCCTCTCCCACTGCCCCTGCTTGTGTTCCTTCTCTCACTGTCTCTCTCTCTGTCAAATAAATAAAATCTTAAAAAAAAAAAATGGATAAAATCTTAAAAAAAAACAAAACGCTCAAATATATCTAACTCCAGATTCATTTTCTTTGTTCTTTCTGCCTCACGGAGTTGCTATTCCTGGCAAATCTGTTGTTCTCAAAACCAAGATGGTACTGAATTAATATTCTAGACAAAAAGATAAAAAACAACAATCTGAAGACACTGGAGACTGACCAAAAACAGAGAAATTGGGGCACCTGGGTGGCTCAGTCGTTAAGCGTCTGCCTTCCGCTCAGGTCATGGTCCCAGGGTCCTGGGATCGAGCCCTGCATCGGGCTCCCTGCTCCTCGGGAAGCCTGCTTCTCCCTCTCCCACTCCCCCTGCTTGTGTTCCTTCTCTCGCTATCTCTCTCTCTGTGAAATAAATAAATAAATCTTAAAAAAAAAAAAAAATACCAATACTTAAAAGGCATAGAAAATGGAGTCTGTGCAGAATATTAAGTTGAAATGGGCAGAGAGGAAGGAGCACAATAGGTGAGTGAGATGTGATGGCAATCAAAGGAAGAATGAAATCTGTCCATTGGGTTTAGCAACATGGAGCCTTTGAGTCACCTTGGTAAGAGTAGTGTCCTGTAGAAGAGAGGCGGGGTCCAAGCTAGATTGTAGTGTGTGGACAAGTGAACGGACAGTTCTTTGAAAGGTTGGTCATGGAGGAGAAAATTTTAAAGAGGGTAGAAGCTGGAAGGAAGTGGAGTTGAGGGGCTTTTACATGTTCAAGCTGGTAGGAATCTGATCATGTTAAAAGGCTGATAGGAAGAATTTGTTAGAGATCAAGAAGTTGGCTATAAGCTGAATTTAGACAGAATTTAAAACTCCCCTTGCAGTTCTTTACCCTATGCGTCCTTTTATCTTTTTTTATTCTAAATCAGTTCAAGTCCGTACTACTACTCACTCTGCTACTTCCGGGTTTCACTGTGGTCTTGTTATCCCAATGAGATTGCGCATTCCGATACAGCAGGACCCAGACTGTTCCCCCTGATTTTGGTTAGCACTTAGTTCCCTGTCTTAGAGAAAACCCTCAACAGATACTTTTAGCGCTCTCATGTGTTTCTTTGTTTATTTTTTGAGGAAATAACTAATGTCTCCTGTGTGCCAGAAATTATTCTAGATGCTAAGGATATAAAAATCACTAAGCCAGACATACCTCTTTTTCCCAAGGACTTTATAATCTTGGGAGATAGTTAATAAATAATAAAACACAAAAGCAAAGTAATTATAGACTACTTATATAATCTATATAATATAATCTATATATGATATATATAATTATATATAATATATAACAATTATATAGATAGTAATCCTGAGTGACTATATATATATATGTATGTGTGCGTATATATATATATATTCTTCTCCCTGAATTCTTTCCATTGTTGGGGAGAACACCCATAAGCAATTGGAGAGTTAAATGACATAAGATGGGAAGAAGAAGATAATAATAGAGACTATTGTTTTCTTCATGTAGTGACTTCTTTGTTGACTGTTTCTTTTTTTTTTTTTTAAAGATTTTATTTATTTATTCGAGTGAGAGAGAATGAGAGATAGCATGAGAGGGAAGAGGGTCAGAGGGTCAGGAGAAGCAGACTCCCACGTCGGGACTCGATCCCAGGAATCCAGGATCATGACCTGAGCCGAAGGCAGTCGCTTAACCAACTGAGCCACCCAGGCGCCCTGTTGACTGTTTCTAAAGTCAGCAGGAATATGATGGTTCTAATGGGCTGTGTGTTTTGGGAGTTTTATTGGTTGGTTGTTACTTAGCATTTGAGAAACTAACCAACTCTCCACATTTTCTCTGTTCCCTTTTAGTCATTTGCCATCTTCCATGTATGAATGGCGGCCAGTGCAGTTCAAGGGACAAATGCCAGTGCCCTCCAAATTTCACAGGGAAGCTTTGTCAGATCCCAGTCCATGGTGCCAGCATGCCGAAGCTGTATCAGCATTCCCAGCAGTCAGGCAAGGCATTGGGAACGCATGTAGTCCACTCCACACATACCTTGCCTCTGACCATGACTAGCCAACAAGGAGTCAAAGGTAAGCTTATTTATTTTCTTTTTGCCCATTCGTCGGACTTCTGGTAACCTGCCAAACCCATACGGAAGCAAATATCTGCACACGGCAGGGCTGGTATTGAAACAGAAAGAAGTATGTGATCTGTGGCCCAAGAAGTGGCAGCAGGGACAGAAGACGGGCCCACCTTTGTGGCTGCAGTACTTTCTAGGCCATAGAGATTTGGAATCCAGGAAACAAACCAGAAAGGAGCCCATCCTTCTCTGCTGGCTCTGAGCACCAAGAGCTGTAACACGCACATTTCTGGCAGGGAAACAAAGATGAGCAAGGCTGTGTTCAGGCCCGTACAGGATGAATAAGCTAGTGGATCATATACTACCCGCTGGCGAATACCTAGTTTATTTTGTAGTTGAAGAGTGCTTGGTTTTAGTTATAAACAATCAGTTAACCTCACTGGGCTTCAGTTTATTCATCTGTAGAGGAAGGTAAACTAGGTCACTTGGAGCTCAGAAATTCTTTTTTTTTTTTTAAAGATTTTATTTATTTATTTGACAGACACAGCGACAGAGGGAACCCAAGCAGGGGAGTGGGAGAGGGAGAAGCAGGCTTCCCGCTGAGCAGGGAGCCCGATGCGGGGCTCGATCCCAGGACCCCGGGATCATGACCTGAGCCGAAGGCAGACGCTTAACAACTGAGCCATCCAGGCGCCCCAGAGCTCAGAAATTCTATGACTAACTCATTCTTTTTAAACTTGGCATCTCTTCCATGCCCAGATTTTGAAAAAGGGTCAGAGAAGGGTGACTGGCCTTTACTCTGTAAAACTTGAATGTTAGCATCAGAAGATTAAATTGTATTTGAAAGCGGCAGAAAGTAAATACAGATATAAAATATCACACATAGGTCTTTGATGAGGCCCAAGACGCACACGAGTACGTCCACACTCTGCTGTTCAGGCTAAGAGAATTACGCTTGGTGAAATTGTTACTTCCTCTCTTGATATAGAATGGTGAATCTTCCAAGTTTGGCAATGGAAACTCTGAGAGATGCAAAAGTAATCAAACTCTTGAGTCTTTTCTACTATCCTTTGATAAAATGTACCCACCTATGACCACAGGCTGCATGGATTTCATAGTTTTCTGACTCTGAAAAAATTTTTGTCTCATGAATGTGTTACTGGGAGAGGCTTTAATTTTTCTTGATACTTCCAGTTTTATCCCTTAAAATACATAAATTCGGGTCTAGTTTGTGTTTTGGAAGTACCCTCTTATTCTCCAGAGTTGATGGCTATGCAGCAAAAATGCATATACACTCTGGGTGCCTGGGTGGCTCAGTCGTTAAGCGTCTGCCTTCGGCTCAGGTCATGATCCCAGGGTCCTGGGATCGAGTCCCACATCAGGCTCCCTCCTCGGGGGGAAGCCTGCTTCTCCCTCTCCCCCTCCCTCTGCTTGTGTTCCTGCTCTCACTATCTCTGTCTCTGTCAAATAAATAAATAAAATCTTTAAAAAAAAAAATGCATATACACTCTGTATATTTTATCCCCGGGGTGGTATATACACCTATAAATACATACGTGTGTACTTACTATTTCCTCTCATGCTGACTCGCATGTTAATTATTCATTACTAAGTTTTTCTCCTGATCTCTTTTAGTGAAATTTCCTCCCAACATAGTCAATATCCATGTGAAGCACCCTCCTGAGGCTTCAGTCCAGATACATCAGGTTTCAAGAATCGATGGCCCAACAGGCCAGAAGGCAAAGGAAGCTCAACCAGGCCAATCCCAAATCTCTTACCAAGGGCTTCCCGTCCAGAAGACCCAGACAGTACATTCCACATACTCTCACCAGCAAGTCATCCCCCATGTCTATCCCGTGGCCGCTAAGACGCAGCTTGGCCGGTGCTTCCAGGAAACCATTGGGTCACAGGTAAGCAACACTGACTAGCCCATGTTCGGAACACCTTCTAGATATGGTCTCATATTAGTAGGAAAGCCAGACTTGGTAAGATGATCTTCTACAGAAGGGGTTGGCAAACTGACCCACGGGCCTGTTTTTGTAAATAAAGTTTTACTGGAACACAGACACATCCATTCATTTACGTATGTGTATCCTTGCTTTCATGCTATTGATGATAAAATTATGTAGTGTCAGTGAGATCATTTGATAGCCAAATCCTAAAGTGTGGTCTGCAAAGCCCTGTACAGAAAAAGTTTGCTGTCCTCATTCTATAATATTAAGTAGTGACCTTTCATAATTGCTCCTGGAAGTCCATGATTGCCTGCTTATATATTTTTTCACTTAAGGTAATTTGTGCCTGAAACGTGTCGGGCATGAGATGTGGTATGGTGAGATGTATTCTGCAAAGATGTTTGAAAACCTTTCTGCCTTTCTGCAGTAGCTTGCAGGTTGTAGGTAGAGAGGAAATTTGACCCCTTTTTGTACTAATAACTTGGCATCTTTTCTCTCCTGATAAAAAATTCATAACTAGAATGGCAATGCAAGAGTTGTTTGAAATGCATTTTAATATTGAATTTACAGGTAACTTTAGGCCTATATTTATATCATAATGTGGGAGAAAGGCTGAATTTTCTTTAAAACTCATTGTTGAATGTACATAGGAAAGGCAATATAAATATATTGGTTCCTCTACCCCAATTACTTTGTGCTACTTGTTTGGGATCACATGATAATGATGTTGATTTGTCCTATGGTTCTCCTCTTGTCATTTGATGTGGTTTGGATCCCCCATGAGAGGATGGGGTAACTGTATTATTATTTAGCTGTTGTTACCTCAATATTAAAAAAAAATTTGTGTGTGGGAAGTATTTGTAGGTAATAGAATCAATTATTACTGCTTTAGAAACCTAGAAAATACTTTTTAGGTACTGGACAAGTCCATGGTAGGGTTATAATCTTTCTTCCAGGGCAGTAAGACAAAATTGGTTTATAGACCCAAACAGAAAAGAGCACCCATGTAGATAGAGTTAAGGGTCTTGGCTACAGCCATGGGCCCAGCACTGTGCTAGGAAACCAGCTTCCTTATCTGTAAGGTAGAGATAAGAATTTGGAGGTCTATCAAGATGAGACAAGGTAATGTGAGCCCCGCTTTGCAAATGTTAGAGAACTCTGCAAATATTAGCTTAGAAGATACTTATCTATCCAGATAGTCAAACTTAAAAATAAAGTAGGTGATTGCTTATGTCCTGTAATTTCAGTAAAGCAAGGAAGGCTTGATTGCCCAAACACAACCTTTATCACCTGCCAGCAGATACCTGAAATATGCCCACTGAAGGGCACCTTTTCTTTGCTCAGTTGAAGACTGGGCTTAAGCAAATGCTTTTTGGGGAAGAAACATCATCAATTTAAATTTAGCTTAGAAGTGAAGACTGGATTCTTGTGCTAAGGGCAGGTTTATTTTTTTTAAGATTTTATTTATTTGACAGAGAGAGAGCACAAATAGGCAGAGTGGCAAGCAGAGGGAGAGGGAGAAGCAGGCTGTCCACTGAGCAGGGCGCCAGATGTGGGACTTAACCCAGGACCCTGGGATCATGACCTGAGCCGAAGGCAGACACTTAACCGACTGAGCCACCCAGGCACCCTGCTAAGGGCAGGTTTTGATAGAGGCAGTGGGCAGAACATAAACTTCATACTTCACAGTGTTGCCCTGGGTTAGCTTTGGAGAGAGAGGATGATTTTGATGCCATTTGCATTGTTTAGTCATTCCAGCTTGGGTTGGTCATGAGAAAGGAAAAAGCAGGTCCTTTTAAAACTACATGCCCAGTATCTTTCTCCCTAATTTCCAAGTTGGAACACAGAGCCTAAAAAGCAAGAAAATGAGGCATTAACAAACTTAGAATTTTTGTATAATAGTAGGGAGATGACTACTAACTAGAAAGGGTAAAAACAAACTATTTACTTTTAAGCCTAAGCTGGACAATACAGTCAAAATGAATTGGATAGTTGGAGTTACCCAAATAATTCGAACTCCGTGGAATACTTTTGCCTTATCTGGATACTTTTCTGACTTTTGGTGTGAATGATCCAGACAGTGATCTCAGTTCTTAATTTATTTTGCATGTGTAGTCACTAATACACAGCTTCAAAATAAGACCTGTTTTCAGAAAACATTCTCAGTGTATATTTGTCTTCTTGTTACTGAGAAGTGTTGCTGGGTGCCTGTGATTGCCCAGTTAATTTGTGTAATTAGGATGATCTAGGTATTTAAAAATACACACTACTGGGGTGCTTGGGTGGCTCAGTTGGTTAAACGTCTGCCTTCGGCTCAGGTCATGATCCCAGGGTCCTGGGTTTGAGTCTGGTGTCAGGGCTTCTTGCTCAACGGGGAGCCTGCCTCTCCCTCTTCCTTTATCCCTCCCCCTGCTTGTGCTCTCTTTCTCAAATAAATAAATAGAATCTTTTTTAAAAAAATATGCGCTACTGGTAAATAGTCAATAGTATATAAGATGTATCCTACAAGGGTGTTGGAAAATACGTGTACTTTTTGCTGTGGTTAGTTTATAAACAAAACTCTAGGAGATGTAGGTAGATTTTGAATGAATTGCAGAAACAACTGCATAAATGCTCACTCAGAGCACATTGCTTTGCTCAGTTTGAAACACTCTTATTAAGCTGCAGATTTTGGCTCTTGGGACTTTGAATGCCTTAGAGTCATCACTAAGCACCTGTGTTTATGTGCTGCCATAAACAGTCATATAGAGAACAAATTTGGCATAATTTGCCCTTGTTTCTATGGCATATTCTAGTAATTAGACGGTAAACTTGGGGTTGAAAACCCAACATGAGCTGTGATCATGTACTTAATTCAGGGAATCTTTGTACAGTAGAATTTCAGGAACTGCTTGGATGGTGGAGGAAAATGTATGACTGGCTAGGAGAGCAAGCTTGCACAGAAGAGGGGGAGAATAATTAAACAAAGGGAAGAGAACAATACAAGAAATGGAGAAAGGAGTGTCAGGAAAGACCAGAGAAGTGAAATAGCTTGGGATCCCCGGCATGCGTCGGCACAGATAAGTGAAGCCCCTTACACCTGAGGCATAGTGCTATATAAACTACTTGGTGTCAAGGTAATAATATTCATGAAGCCCCCTTAACCAGGCAGGCAAAGTCAGAATCATTAGAAGTACGGCAGCTGACGTGATGTGCCTCCCAACGTGATACAGTGTGGAGTTTACACATCATCCTTGAAGTCTTCTTGCCAAAAATGTTTAACCTGAATCTAATCAAGCCCTTACACCTTTATCTCTCCAGCTCATAGGGAATGAGGAAGCCAACTAAAAATATCACACACCTGCCTCCTCCATCAGATTCATAATGTAGGATATTATTGCCTGGTTTCTTCAAAAAATCTTCTCATGGGAAAAAAAAAAAGGCAGAGTGACTTTTCTAGAAAGAGACAAAGAGACACAATAACAAATGTAACATATGAAGCTTAATCAAATCCTGGTTAGAAAAACACACACATGGAACACCTGGCTCTAAAGGGCATTTGGGGAACAATTGGGGAAATCTAAATAGGACTGGATATTAGATGATACTTCGGAATTACTATTATTTAGGTATGATAATGATGTTGGGGTTATGTAGGACCGTGTCCTTATTCTTGAGAGATGAATGTTGAAAGTTTTAGGGGTAAAATGCCATGATGTCTATAATTTATTTTCAAATGCATTTTACACAGAAATATGGCAAAGTTTTGACTGTTGTTGACTCTGAGAGGTGAGTATTCAAGTGATCACTGTGTTATTCTTTGAATAAGAGTATTTGAAAACTTCTTGAGGAAAAGAAACAGAAAAGTGATCATTTTCTCGACTTGAGAGTAATTGAATTTTAAGCTGAACTTAAAAGTTGTAACTTTGATACATTTTATGAATTTTAAGAAAGTAATTTTGGAAGTTTCAACTTAGGAAAGACTGGGGTGGGTGGATGTGGAAATGGTAGACATGAGGAGGGCCAGGGAAGAGAAGTTGGCCTTGGTCCATTTGTGAATTGACCAGGGTCCAGTCTAAGAAGTGAAGTTGAAAATAAAGATGAATCTCTGAGCTTTTGTGAAGAATCAAGCATCAGGATTTGATTATGGGCTGTGGCAAAGAAAAAGATGGTGATGAGTTGGACCATTCTGAAATTCCTTGCTTCAGAAATCAGATAAATGCTCACTCTCATTGATTAACTGGCCCCGGGGGAGGATTGTAAGGTGAAGATGAGTAACTACATCTTTGTTTTAAGCAGCCCCATCCTTGACTGACATCAAGAATGGTGTATTCTTGCATATCAATTGGGAAACCCAGTGTTGTTTCAGAGATGGAATGAGAATGGATGAATGGACAAGATTTAGTAGGCAGCAAGTAGATCTAGTGGTGATAAAATCATGAGAACAGAGGACATCTCTTTGGCTTGTATTATGAAGAGAAAAGAGCAGGAATGATGTGATTGGAAATTTACAATGTTTTTCACTTTGACAGAGTGTGTCAAGATACAAGGGCGGGAGGTGAAGTGGGGAGGAGGAAATCATCCTATTGTTAGTTGCTGTTACAGAAAGTGATGTTCCATCTTTTGAGTCCTAAAAATAATTTCTTGTTCTTCAGACCATATAAAGTATTTATTTCTGTGTGAATCGGCTGGGTACAGGCATCATTAAATTCATGTTAAAGTATTAAAAGGATAGAAAATAGTGGAACGTATGGTGTGGCTAAGAGGACTGGGTTTCTTGAATGTCAGTCCAATTTGAAGCAATCAGTCAGCAAGTTATAATTTTGGCACTTAGGTATCTGTGCTACCTGAAGTAAATTGTGATACATGTTTGAAAACATTCTGGAGGGTTTGCTTACTGTATAGATCAAATTAGAATTACATCTCCAATGGCTACAATTACCAACTACTTTTAGGAAAAATCTCATGTCATTTCAAATGCTTAAAACTTGAACATTTCCATGCTAGTTCTCATCTCTAAGGAGAGGCCAAATTTCAGAAAATACCCCTCCAATTTCTTTTTCCCTCACAGGGACATTGAATATGTATACCTTTTCCATTGTACACGGGTTTCCTTTGTTTTAAATTGGTTCTCTTAACAGTGACCTAAATTTGAAACTTACTTGGCATTTGAGTTTTTGGTTGTTTTAAGCATGTTTTATTTGTTGCCCAGTTGCTGGAAACAAACATTTGCAGAGACCTAATGATGCCAGATGGTATGAAAAGACCTTGTCTGAGAAGTGTTTAGAATCATGATGTAGGGCTTGGGGTCCAGCGTCCATGCTTGGGTCTGCCATTGCCCAGTTGTGCAGTCATGTGCTCTTTGTTAAACATGGGAACATGCCCCTTAATTAGACACAGACATTACAAAACGAGACAAAAAATTCAAGTACTTCAAGACCTTCCTGTTGCAAATGCCAAAAGAGCAGAAAATTCCACATATAAACACCTGAGTTAACTAAGAACAGAAATACTGGAAAACCTGAAGTAGGTGTAAACAGAAAAGATATTTTTAGTACAGTGCTTTAGCACAGATAAAGATGATCGAACAACATGCAAACCCGCTTTTGTAGTTTGCAAGTATAAAATGTTCATAAGTTAAAAAAAAAAAAACCATAAGAAACAAACTCTAAGATTAAATTCTCTAATACGCATTCTGTAGAAAAAAATAATCCTCGTGTGGATTAGGAAGAAGAGAAAGGAGCAGTACTTGCTGTGAAGTCCAGAAATTATTGGAAAAGCCTTTCTTTCCTTTAATTCCTGCTCATACAAATAATAAGAGCTGGGGCAAAACTGAGTTAAAGCACCCAAGAATTATTTGGGGGATCCTCTTAGAGGTTCCAGAAGTTGTTCTAACAGTTCTCTTTAGACAGGAAAATGGAAACAGAATGGGCCTTTGGAGAAATAATTGGATATAATTGGAAATAGGTCTTTTTTGGCAGATAAATTCAATAACATCCCCAGTCTCTAAACCTTAGTAATAAGACACACACACACACACAGTTTTTGAAGGGTCAAACAGATGCACTTAACTTTTGTTTTAAAAAAATTTTTTTAAGTAAACATGGAGAAATTAACAGGAAAGTGTGAGCTCATCAAAGTGGAAACTATCCTAATTATGGCTGAAAGTACTTTTTAAAAAAGTCTCAATTCTTCTGTGACAGGACTTTGAAGAAAAATATTTCTTGGTTTCTACCACACAGAAGCGGATGAGAAAGTAGGGAAACAGATACCAGGCCTGTCAGTCCCACATGGCAGAAAAAAAATACAGATGGATGCATAGACAGCCATGTGGATTGTTACCGCTCTACATATAGAGACAGAGACCAGACTTTGAGAATCTCTTCTCAGTGATGGAAAATGAATTTAGTGCTCAATTAAAGGGTCTGGGACATTAAGTTCTGCTTAGAAATCTTTAGTTTTCCACAGAGTCACCTCTGCTGTGACCGTTAGTGTTGTTGGAATGAGGTGTAAAGCTAAGATGAAATAGCTGGTTGAGGATATTCTGATGGGGATGGTGCCAGAATCATTGTAACACTTTTCATATGGGTTATTTCCCTCAACTGAGGCCACAAGTGACATAAGGAGCTGAGACTTCTTTTTTTTTTTTTAAAGATTTTTTATTTATTTGTCTGAGAGAGAGAATGGGAGACAGAGAGCATGAGAGGGGGAGGATCAGAGGGAGAAGCAGACTCCCCGCTGAGCGGGGAGTCCGATGCAGGACTCGATCCCGGGACTCCAGGATCATGACCTGAGCCAAAGGCAGTTGCTTAACCAACTGAGCCACCCAGGCGCCCTGGAGCTGAGACTTCTAAAGAAGGAATAATGATAAGACATTTTGCCAAAGACGCTTGGCCCCTCGCGGATGTATTATCCCCTTCTGTGGGAGGGGGGATGGAGTGTCCCAGGCAGGGTCACCAGTGGGTACAGGTGTGCATGCAGCCCTCGCCCCTTCCCCATTTGCCCAGCCACATGCTTTGAGGGGCAGGGCCGTCCCAGGTGAACTTGGCCTTCATCTTCTTGCAGACGTACTGCTGGGCAGTGACTGGGGAAGGCTGGGCCAGGGCTACCAGACATCTGCCTTCTCTGTGAGCAGAGAGCCCCACTGGGGTGTGCTGATTGCATTTACTGAAGTTTGGCCTCCTTCGGGTGGAATAAGTCATTAACACCAGGCACTTCCTATGACATCTGGGTTTTTCTTCAGTATCCCACTCAAATACTCCTTTGGCATAATCTAAGAAGTACTTAATTGAGTGTTAGTGAGTCTGGTTGTCTCCAATGGCTCTAAAGTGGCCACCTTGCCGAAGCTTACCTGTGTCAACAGCAGAGGTATCCCTGAACGTGTCCCACACATATCAGTGATGGGAGCCTGGAGCTCTCCAGCAGTGGCTGGTCTTGTTCCAGCAGCCTCTGCCAGACCTCCTTCGTGCAGGGCCCCTCTTCCTTCGAGTTGAAAGGATCAGTAAAGACAGGGATAAGATCCAAAGGGAGAAAGAGCTGCAGGAAAGGGAGCATGTCTGCATGTCACTGGGCTTCTGCCAGGGGCAGGGAGAACTGCTAGTTTGATTTGGATTGAGTGTGGGACTGAGACATTAGGATAATCAAAATAAAGATTCTTAGAACTGAAGTAGAGTCTTTCAGAGAATGGACGATGACCCAGACATTACCCTTCCTACTGCCTAATACCATTCTTCACCCAGGCCAGAGTCTTCTGGGTGCCTACGAGTGTCCAGAAGTGTTCACTCCTTTGAGTGTTCACACCGCTTGACCTGTTTCATAGACACGTTTACATTTCCTGGGTCCTCCTCAAGCCCTTGATCTCAGATGATTTTCATTTTATTGGCAATGAAAATGCCTTTATCATGACATGGAATATCAAATTTCCTTGTTTTATACCTCTAGGCTCACTAAAATAATATATCCTATTAATAATTAGACTCCCATGTTTGCTGAGCAACAGGCATTGAAATGAATTATGGGGCAGTTGAGAATGGAAGCATGTGAGGTCAGTTCAGATACTGGCAACGTGGTATGATTTTGTGGTCATGATATTTGACGATGACAATTCTGAGTATGTTGGAAGTAGTTTTAAGGGACCAAGGCTTGAGTTGCCGGTTGATTTGGGCTCTGTACATTACAAAAATGTTTAAGGAGTTGCAGCTGATATTCTAGGGTCTGTTGTTTCTTGGCTTTGTCTACATGATCCCTTAGAATTGAGATTTGCTAAAACAAAGTGGAATCATCTGGTTTACTTAAAAAAAAGAATCGAAATAAACCTCAGTCCCCTGGAATCTGACCCATAAATTTGTGGAGAACAAAGCAGCATTGCCCTGTGTTGAGAGATTACAGGATGACTCCCCTGCGCTGCCCTGCCCCTTCTCCCACAATGATGATAGTACAGGGTTCTTTTTTTTTCTCATCCTTCCATTTTTTTTCTCCTGTTGTCTCCTTTTATATATCAGAAAAGGTATATATAAGATAGAATATTCTGTCGCATTGAGGTCTTTGTTTATGAGACTGTCTTTATTCTAGTGATGCTGTTGTGCAAACAGACTTGCAATTTCTATTTTGAAGTAGTTGTTTTGGAATCCGTTTATGAGCTGCATAAGAAAATTAGACTGTCTTTGATCTTCTGCAGCTCACTCATTTGCTAGAGCCTCAATGGATCGAAGGCTTCCAATGGTCAATTCAGCCTCCAGCAAGCAAGGATTTGCACCATTGAGGATATTTAAAATAGTATGTCTTCAGCCCTGAAGAGAATTCTGAAATCCAGACAGAGGAGCTCTAAATATTTTGAACGAAAACAGCAATGCTTTCAAGATGACACTTTGAAGAGGTCTGGTTTAGAATGTTCAGGCTTTAACGGAGTTGTTCAGAAAATGGTATGAACGTTCTGGGGCTTAGGGGCAGGCATCCTAGTAAGACAGTGCATTTGTATAAAATTGATAGCTGATGGAGAATGTTGACATTTATGGCCTTACTTGACCTTTAAAACACAAGGAAAAGTTGGTATATTTGTCTCCCATTTACTTATGTGAAACCCCAGGCTCAGAAGTAGGGACTAGCTCTGTTGGGGTTTCCAGGTCCATAGATCTTTCTCCGTTTTGCAAACTCGCCATATCTCTGGCCCTCGGTTTTGTTCGTTTTTCAAATAACTTTGGCTGAGAAGACTACCACGGCCTTTTTTAGCCCTGCAGTCCTCTGATTGTGATAATTTTGACGTCTTTCTTCTTTTCCACCATGGTCCTACGTGCTGCTGAGAGTTACATATGCACAGGATCTGTGGACAGAACAAACTGCACAAACATCAAATACATCAAGACCTACAGTGATCTCCCAAATCCAGCCTGACCCGAGAGCCTCCACTCCAATGTTGGCTCCTCCAAAAAACTTTCCAATCCTTCAGCCCACGTTCTCTCTCTCCTCCCTCAACTCTTACTGCATTTGGAATCCAATCAGACCATTTTGAATGTAATTATCTTCAAATTGTTGTTTTTGATCCTCTTTTCCCCACAAGGCTGTGCTGCTTGTGAGGGCAGGGCCATTTAGGAATTGACTCAGTGCTGGGCAGAGAGGAATAGTCAGTAAATATGTTATTAGGTTCAGCTAGGTTGTGCGGCTGTCCTAAATGAACATAACAAAAGCTTGCATTTTGCAGAGAGCTCTGTGCTAGATCTCTCTGAGCTTCAGGCTGATGGGCTTCCGCCATGTTAATGCTTGCTGTCTGGAATATGTGGCCTCCTTAATTCCTACAATGGGGAGAAAGAGGTGCTGCAGGGGACACTCCTTTTCCTACAACCCTTGTTTCAGAATGAGTCACTTGGCCCTGCCTGTCAGGGCTATGGACTCAATTGTGGCCCTCCCAAAACATATGTTGAAATCTCAAACTCCGATGTGACTTTATTTGGAGATAGAGTCAATAAGGAGGTAATTAAGATTCAGTGAGATTATAAGGGTGGAGCCTTGAGATGACAGAATTAGTGTCCTTTTAAGAAGTGATACCCGAGAACTCCCGACTCCCGTTCTCTGCCATATGTGGACACAGCAAGATGGCAGCCTCCTACAAGCAAGGAAGAAAGACCTCACCGGAATTGGCCATGCTCATACGTCTTGCCCTTTAGGCCTGTAGAGCTGTGGGAAAATGGTCTTCTGTTATTTAAACCCCCCAGTCTGGGATATTTTGTTAACAGTAGTCTGAGCTGACTGATGGTAGTTAGGAAGCCGGCATATGCGAGGAAGCTGGGACAAGTGGTTCTTCGGTGAGCAGTGAATGTGCCCACCACAAGCGGCAGAGTGTGGTCAAGACAGACCTGGTTTCCTGCTCCCAGGGAACTAAAGAAACCTATTAATATGATTTGTGGCATTTAGTTTTTCTACACTATTTGCAACCAAACCACAGGTAATTATTAGTTTTGAGTTCTGTGTACTTGGATAAGGCACAGAAAACCTGGGAGCGTAACCAGATGAGGCACGTGTTAAAATTTGCACAATGGTATGAGGCCCAAAATGTTTTTTGTTCCTTGCATGATCTCTACATAGACAAAAAAGAACCTGAGAAGCACTGAAGCTTAATATAGAAAATTTCCCTCAATACAGTTGTAGAAAGAAGTATTGGGGAAAAGAGGCCTTTATGGTCATCATTTTGGGAGTGATCCGGTTGTCATGGTAATAATAACTGTGTCTGTATGCCCCTCTTTATTTCCCCCTCAACACGAGTCTGTCTTTTTAGTCACATCCTTGGTAATGGAACTTTGAATAAATTTCATGTTCTCACCATCGAGTGCTAGGATTTATGATGTGATTTGTGTTGTTTTGCTGCAAGGACAGACTAACGGGAATTATGATGTCAGAGTATAATCATGACAATACTTACTCTTTTCACAATGTAAGAATAGCAAGATACATATATCACGACTGTTGAAATGCTCAAATCATGGTAGAGATGGAGGAAATATCTCAAATTTAATTGTTTCTTTAGAACAGATGTCAAGCAGAATCAGAAGTTTCATGCTTAGGAATTTTTTCCCCCCTTTGTAGGTTACTTTTTACAACCGTTTCTGCCTTCGTGTAACTTTTAAAATACCATTTCATAAACTAGAGCAGTTGTCTGGAATTCCTTAAAGCCCATGGTTTGGCTTCAGCAGGCTTTAAACAAATACACTGTCAGAAATCAATGTGGATACGTTTCCAGCAGTTAATGCCCTAGTCACAGTAGATATTTTGTAAAATCAATAGCCTGAAATATCAGAGGATTATGGTTGTATCAGATACCCCAAATGCCTAACATTGTTTTAATTACTCTAATAAAAGAAAGCTGGGTGGATAAAAAAAAAACCCAAAAAAAACCTTGCCTATAAAGAATGTTCTGCTCAAGCCAAAGCAAATTTTTTACAAGTTCTTTTAGAAAATCTGGAAGTATTTAAGCGTTTTCCTCTTCTTATGAGACAATGCCTGTTACACCGCCAGTGCTCTGTCGTACGATATTCTCCTTTATGACAACAGGCTTTTAGGACAAGTTGATCACATATGTTGCTCTAGTTGCATTAATGATAGGCTTAGATATTTGGACCCTCTTTCCTACTGGCACATAGAAATAAACATATTTTAATGTTCTAGTGCATGGACACTGAAGAGCTCTCCCGAGGTTTTCCAGTTTAGTTTGGGGCCACGGTCAGTCCAGAGGCTACAGGAACTCCGTTTAGCTTGGAAGATGGGCAGAAGTCACTTTGCCGGAGTGGAGATGTGTTTGTATCATAGTGAAAAAGATTGATGATAGGAATAAAGAAGAGCTGTGACAGAGGTTTGGATGAATCCACCCCATTATATACAGTTAGAACTTCCCCGTAAGGGACCTCATTCTGGTTTTTATGAAAAGAAGTCCAGGATTTCCAAAAAAGGGATTCACATTCCTCAACCAAATTTAGAGTACTGAGGGTAGAGCTTCTGTTTGCCAGAAAACCTCAGTTTTGTGCCAGAACGTTGGAATAAGATCATCTAGCTCTGGATGGAGATGAACATCTCAACTGCATAGGTGGGATAATTTACAGGACACCCATGCAGTATGGGGTGATCAGTCATAACGTGACTTTATAATGGGTCACAGCTCAAGATATGCAAAATCTGCATCTCCATGACTATCTTGAATAATTTCTGATACTTTGCCTCTTGATAATCACAATGCAATTCGTTATAATTACTATAATCTAGAAAATAGCTGTTTAAGAGCTGAGACTATTTTCAGGAAGACAGAGCTACCTTTTTTTGTGAATACTGGCTATCAGGAAAGGGGTGAGCATGAAGTAGGGTCAGGAAGAGGAGACCCATACTGATTATCACTGATCACACTGATCTAGGCCAAGGTGTGATGTTAGGACTGGCAAACAGGCAGCATCATGTAATGTCCTGTATCCATCTGGCCAGACAGGGGACATTTAAGGAACACTGACCTTCATAGGATTTCCCTGACACGGCAAAGCATTCCACTCCTAGCTCCCTGGTTATTCTCTACCTCTGCACTGGAGCCTTTATAAAATCATAGAATGTAGGCACATCATTGAGGATTAGCATCCTTAAAACTTTGTTGATGAGGAGGCTAAAGTCCAGAGAAGTGAATTAGTTTGCTTCACGTCTGGTATTGACTTTGAGGTTGGTGAGGACTAGAACTGAGCTTTGTGGTTCCTACTTCACTGTTCTTTGTACTATTTCATCCTGGCTCTTAGGCCATCTCTTTTGGACATGGAGTATTCACAAGAAACCATTGCTATCTGTATACATTGGCTCAGGCTGCCATAACAAAATACCGTAGTCCGGGTAGCTTACACAACCAAAACTTACTTTCTTACAGCTGGGGAGACTGGAAGTCAGATCGAGATGCTCACAGATTCAGTTACTGGTGGGGCTGTTTTCCTGGTGTCCAGACACCCACCTTCTTGATGTGCTCATGTGGTAGAAAGAGAGGGAATCTGTGCTCTGTCTTCATTCCCCTCCTTCTAAGGACACTAATCCCATCATGGTGGCTCCACTCTCATGACTTCATTTAAACCTAATTACTTCCCCTCTATAGAACAGACTGAGGGTTGATAGAGGGGAAGTGGGCAGGGGATGGTCTCAGTGGATGATGGATATTAAGGAGGGCACTAAATGCCACTTATGATGGGCACTGTTATATGTAAGTGATGAGTCACTAAATTCTACTCCTGAAACCAGTATTCCACTGTATGTTAACTAACTAGAATTTAAATAAAAATTTGAAAAAAAATTAATTAAAAATAAATAAATAAATAAATTAGGCATAGTAAGAGATTAGCAATTATAACAATATACTGTAATAAAAGTTATATGAATATGGAAAAAAATAAAAATAAACCTAATTACTTCCCAAAGGCCCCACCTCCCTATGTCATCACATTAGAGCTCAGGGCTTCAGCATAGGGATTTGGGGGATGAGGCACATATTCAGTGGATAACACCAGCTGAACCTAGAAGGACAGATATATTTCTGGGACCTGTTTTAGTGAGTTCCATGTTCTGCAGTGTTTTATGACTAAGCCCTGGGTGCTTGTAGGCAAGAGGTGCAGAGTGGGCTCTGCTATTCTGGCTTCATGGTCTTGATCTTTTGGCACCAAGACATGGTGGGTGACCAAAAGGATCTGGATGTCCCCAAAGTGAAATTTGCTACTTGAACATTGATATTAACTGGTTGAATTATGTAATTCAGTGACATCATGTGTTTCTTGAGGAGAATTAAAATGAAATCCATACAGTTAGAAATCTTCCATAGCATTTATTCTTTGAGCATTTATTTTTTCACTAGCCAGAGTACTTTTGTGAAAACTTGAACATTTTTAGCAAAATTGTAATATCTTCTTTTTCTTTTCACATTTCTTTTCTTTCTTTTTTTTTTTTTTTAAAGATTTTATTTATTTATTTGACAGAGAGAGAGAGAGACAGAAAAGAGAGGGAACACAAGCAGGGGGAGTGGGAGAGGGAGAAGCAGGCCTCCTGCGGAGCAGGGAGCCTGACGCGGGGCTCAATCTCAGGACCCTGGGATCATGACCTGAGCTGAAGGCAGACGCTTAATGACTGAGCCACCCAGGTGCCCCTTCTTTTCACATTTCTGTATCTAAATTATTTTTATATCTCTTTTCTTGATGAATTGAATCTGGGACATTGTATACTGAATAATTGTTAGGTTACTTAGTCCTTTGTTAAATCAACCTGGGTTTCTAGGTGAGGGTCCTAGAGAAAGGGATCTAACATTGTGAGCCTAGTGCATGCTGGCCATCTAACTGTCTCATATGTATTGTCTCAGTCCTCTTGAGAGCTCTGTGAAAATGGGCACTTTTAGTTATGTTTTATATTGGAGAATATAGGCAATGAGAGGTTGAGAGTTTTGCCATGGTAATAATATATGTGGTAACTGGTCAAGTCAGCCAACGTCAACCCGTGTTGGTCCAACCTCAAAAGCTGTGCTCTTACCATTTACTCTGTTATGGATCATCTTTACACTACTCACTTGGTCCACAGGGACTGTGATTGTGTGGAAAGGTCAATTTCACCTTCAGAGAGCACCAATTCTAATGGACACAGAGATGCCTGGGTGTGTGCTTTGTGGGGGATAGCATTTGTTGGGGAAAGAGCTCTTTTTGTGCTGAACTTAAAAACTCCCTTGTGGGGCACCTGGGTGGCTCAGTTGGTTAAGTGTCTGCCTTTGGCTCAAGTCATGATCCTGGAGTCCCTGGATGGAGCCCTGCATTAGGCTCCTTGCTCAGCAGGGAGTCTCCTTCTCCATCTGCCCCTCACCCCACTCATGGGCACGCACACGAGATCTCTCTCTCTCTCACATAAATAAATAAAATCTTTAAAAAAAATAAAACCTCCTTTGTGCTCTTTCCTTGAGGAGAAGTATTGCTACTAGTCCTTTAATAATTATCCAATTTTGGTTTTTTTTGGTCCTCTGATAACCTTTCATGTTGACTTTAAATGTAATTTCTTCCTCCCCCCACTCCCCCATGAACAATATACTCTATGCTGATAATTCTTTTTTACTCTTGAGGGGAAGTTGCAGATGTAGAGAACTATACTTATATAAAAACAATTTTTTCCTTCTCTTTCTCCTCCTCTTTATCAATATTTCTGTGTTTGCCATTACTTCAAAGATGCCAGATATTTCCCTGGAAGCAATCCAAAACTTTTTGCTTTGGGAAAAGGAACTATCTTCTGATCAGTTTGGTACCTAACCACAAACTGAATCCCAAATTTGGAAAATTCTCCATGGCTCAGCTCTGCCTCATTCTCTGACTTTCCCCACCCACTCTCTCTGTTCCTCTGTCTTTGGCCTGCCTTCCTCCACCCTTCCCCTCCCACCCACCTGCCCCTGGGTCCTCTCCCAGTTGGTGGTCAGTCTTGGGCTTAGCTAGAGCTGCTCCATCTCTTTGGAATCTGTCTCTCCAGTCCAGCGGCTGAGTCACTGTCTTGTTTCAGCTCTTGCTTAAACACAGTCCTGCATACTCTTGCAAGAGTTGCAGTGAGTCAGCCTTCTCTGTTCTTTCATGTTTTACTTCAGTGCATTTAAAAAATCTGTATCACTTCAACATTTTTAAGTTGTATTTTTTTTTTGGCTCCAGTGCCTTATTCTCTTTGGGAAAACATTCTTTATTTAAACTCAGTATTTTATGCTTTATTGTAGAATGGTTCCTGATCACAAAGTAAAACGAGTTCTGTACGTGTGATAAATGATAATTCCCAAGAGTATTTTGATATTGTCATTTTAAAATGTCTTAAATAGGAAGACTAAATAGTAGGTCCTTGACATGGTGGCCATCTCCATTGAGTGGCCCTTTTACTAGTGGAATATCTGAACCGTTTTAATAAATGTATGCTAGGAAGCTAACAGATAGCCAGCTCTTGAACATTTTCTAGGTTGTACTCAACACGGGACACCAGCTGAGAGGGCAGACGAGGATTCAGCCCACGCTCTGTTTACTGAATGCTATGTCCTGATGCACAACACACCTTAAGGGTCACTTTTTTCCAGCCCCTGCACAGGAGCTGAAGGGATAGGGCAGACAGACATCATTTAATCTCGCCACAATCCTTTGCTGTTGGGATTATTGTCCCATTGTCCCATTATTAGCCCAGAGAGGCTGGACAGTCTGGTGAACATCTCACTGCTCCTGAGAGAGAGTGGGGATTTAGATCCAGGTTTGCTAATTATAATCCAGCATGCTCTTCTTTTACCCACCACTGGATCTTCCTTCCCCAGATCCCGGCAAAACACAGCAAACACTCTTAGAATGAGGATACTGTGGGTACTAGTAATTTTAAGGCATGAAAATTAAATCTTATGAAGCCATGCTCCAATATTTATCACAGCCTCCTCAAATTACCATTCATCTCTGGAGCATCTCCAGTGGTGAGTTTTTAATTGACAAAAATGACGGGTCTTGGTTGCCAAATGGTAAGTTTTGAACTATCATTCCTGCTCATGTATTTATAGGGAGATCTAAAAACAAGGGCAATCACAGCTTAACTTTGAGGATCAAGAAAGTGCCAATGTAGTACCTCAAAGCTGAGGTTGAAGTCTGAAGTTTTCTCAGCTGGGTCAAGATTTAGAAAAGTACATTATTCCACAGTCTGTTTATTCTTAACAATTACTTTAAAAATTAAAGGTTTTCGTGCCATCGCGTGTGATAATTTTGTGTTATAAAAGGTAAAACACAGCTATTCATGGAGCAATTGTAACAATTCTTGAATAGCTTTACCTTTGGAGACATAGTGCTGATACAGGGAGGAAGGAAAGGTCCCTGAATTATTTTCTTGCACTCAGTCTTCTAAGAATCATGGCCAGTGCACTGGTGAATTGGGGCTGGGGGTAGCTCTATGTTTTTCTCTTTTCTGTCTAGTTTACATAAGTCCTGTAGGAGGAAGCTCAGCCTGGGGTGAGCATCTCTGGAGAGACTAATGTGAGGAAGGAAGGAAGACTTTAAAAAAGATGGTTAGGAGTGCATCTACCCAGACACAGTCCTGGACACAGATGTGAGAGCAACAAAAGTTCTTCAGGTTGGCTCCAGTGTCTCGTAATCTGCCTTTTCTAAATCAAGTAATGTGACCTATCAGTAGGTATTGAACACAGAACCCCAGACCTGGCAGAAACCATAGAAGTCACCCACTTCATATCCTGGACATTCCTGCCTGGTGGTCCTCCAGCTTCTGCTCCCAGTGAAGATGTCAGCATCTTCCATTGCTGAGGAGCATTCACTGTCAAAAAGGTTTCCTGCTGAATGACATAAATCCTCTCTTCCTTTGATTTGTGGCCTTTAGTCCTGCTCATCCCTTTATCACGCACCTGGCTTCGGCCAACAAGCTTGCTTAACATATCTCAATTCCGCCATCATGGTCATACCATGATGAGGAGAGTCTCGCCTCTCCTTTCTTCGCTTGTCGCTCACAGGACCTGGTTATCAGAACCAGCACTGTTCTGCTTGCTGCTCTAGGTGGTTCGTGCTTTTGCCGAACCTAGCACGGACGTGTGGAGTAACAGTGTCCCCGGTGTGCAGCCCGAGGGTGGGTGAGGTTTTTGAGGAGCTCCAGCACAACGCTCATTTGACAGGATAGATTTTTCTTTCTGGCTTGAGACAGCTCAATATTGGTTGTAAATTTTTTAGTACATTTCTTCTGGATGGCTTATACATAAGAGATGCCTTGAAATGAGAGATAGGCTTTCTCTGAAAATGTGGTGAATGAGTCACATAGGAGAAATTCCATTTGTGTTTTTAACTTGTCAAAAATCACCTCAATCTGGGCATAAAAATGCAGGTGGGCAGAGCCCGTCTTGGGTCCTTGGGATGGTGTTTCATGAAGAAGCAGAATCCACTACTTGTAGAGAAGGGCATTCTGAATGCTAACTCCTCCTGTTCTTCGTGATTCTCCCCAAAGTGACCTTTAGTGTGGAGGAGAAAAGATCCTCTTCCCCCTTCTTTTTCCTCTGGCTACTTCCTACATCCAAGTCAGACCTCATGGTGGTAGGTGTAATCTCTTGTGTGAGAGCCTGCCTGTGCCCACAAAGATCTCTCAGGCTTTTTCTGGCTCGCATGGAAGCCTCTTCATAATTAACTACCTCAAGGGGCATGTGTGAGACTTTGTGCCTTGTTATAAGCCTGACTTCATCCCTTGCAGCCTATTATTATCTTGTGCAGGCCCAGTTTTGAGAAGAACACACAGTTTCGTGGTACCACCTACACCGTCATTTATTTAATCGATTTGGATGGTTTGTGCTGCTCTTGGCCTTGGACCTGCAAAAACAAAGCCATGGGATAAAGCAGCCCGAATCCTGTAATGAAAATCTTGTACCTTTTCTGAGGCCTGGTAGAGAGAGAGGATTTATTTTTACCCTACCAAATAAAACATTCTAGGAATCTGAGGTGAAAATTGGATTTTAACTGCTACTAAAATTTTGAGCATATAAAATCCCCAAGTGTTGAAAGTTTTACTTGATGAAGAGAAGAACCTGAAGAGTCTGGTACAAGAATGATCTACATCTGAGGTACACTGGTGTCTTGATAAAACTGGGAATGAACAGGAGGCACCCTGGCAGCAGAATGCAGCAGTGGAGACAGACCTCTGTGTTCTCAACATCATCGCTGGTTTCCAGTCTTAGACCCATAGCACAGTTCTCTCTTCCTTCCTCCTGCTTCCTCTTTCAGATGTAAGCCTTCTGTGACTGAGCCGAAGGAGTCCAGGAACGACCTGAACCCAGCCACTGTCTGCTTTTCTTCTGTCAGGTTCTTATTTGTTGGTGTGTTCACGTTCCTCCCCATCTCCCTGCCCTCTCTCCCCCACCCCCCAAACCCCCATCATTTACTGTCTTCGAGAGCACACAACATCCTGTCAAAATCTTGTTAAAAACCACAAAAACCTAAGGACTTCAGAACTAGGATGGAACTAAACCTTCATTAACTGTGCCGGGCCTTCCCTGGCTTTGTTTTACGATTTCGGACCTGTAGTCACTTACAGCCTCCGTCAGAATGCTGTCTGCCTGGACCCGTAGGCCTGCCAGGTGCCTGGCGTCCCCTGCCCTTCTAAGGGTCACCACCTGCCCAGACTCTCTGTCACCGTGTTGCGCTCACTAGCCTGGGTGTGTTTGCTACCTTTTCCTGGTTTTCACAGAGCCACTGCTTGTCTGGATGGACCGCAGCTGGGTTGTTTCTTAGTTCCTTGGATTGTTTGCTCCTTCCTTCGTTCAGAATTTATTGAGCATGGGCACTGTGTATTGGGATATAAAGATACGTAAGATACATCTGCATTTAATTAAAAAGCGTAGCGGAGGCAGTGGATCTGTGCAGTGTGCTGTGGGGGGAAGAGAAAGGAGGAGCTCGCTGAAGCTGAGGAGACAGGAGGCTTCGCCATGACAGCCTTTCAGAGCTGGAGTTCACTGGGTAAAGTTTCTCCAGGCAAAGGGAAAAGGAGGGGTATAGGGCTTAGCAGAGGAAGGAGACAGCTCTTGGAAAGACATTTGTTCAGAAAATAAACAGTCTTTTAGTGTGCCCGAAGGCTAGATGTAGAGAGGTGGAGGGGGGCAGAGGGAAAGTCATCTTCTCTGAGGCAGGGTAGGGAGAACCCTGTATATCATCCCAGGGCGTCTGCGGTCTTCAGACTATGGGAATCACGGAAGGTTTTTAACCAGTTGAGTGATGTCATCAGATTCGTCTTTGGAAAGATGACACTGGAAACTGTTTGGAGGACTTTTCAGAGGTTGAGGCAGAGGAAGGCAGAATGACCCTTCAGGTGTGGATTCTGGGCTTAGCCGACAAAAGTGTCGATGGAGAGCCACATGGCCTTTCTGGCACAGATGGCCTCAGAGTGGGTACACAGAGTAGGATCTGTTTGCCTAGGCCCTTCCTGACCTCATTGGGTTAGTCTGATTGCAGGCCCCTTCCTCTCAGCCTCTTCAGACCTCCCGTGATTTACCAGGAGAGGAGATGGGTCTTTATATTTGACAACTGTAAGCCCCATTCTTCTCCCTGCCAGCCTTTGCTTACCCCTGCCAGCCCCTTCCTAACTTGGCTGACCTCCCTGGCTCAGACCACGTGGCTGTGTGGGGCTTTCATCTCTGCCAAAGCTGATCTGGTGGAGCCAGTGATCATTTCCTGTCCCGCCCTCTCCTGTCCTGTTCCTGCCAAGGCCTTGGTGGTTATAAGAAGACCAAAAGCCTCTTGTAGATGGGACCTGGGCCACTTTCTCAAGGTTGACACACCTGCCCCACACCCTTACAGCTCTGTTCCCTGATGATCCACAGCAGAGCTTCCAGCAGTTACACTAAATTTTAAAAGTTTATGTTGAACTTTTGAGTTGAGTTTTTTTTTTTTTAAAGATTTTATTTATTTATTTGACAGAGAGAAAGATAGTGAGAGCAGGAACACAAGCATGGGGAGTGGGAGAGCGAGAAGCAGGCTTCCCACGGAGCAGGGAGCCTGATGTGGGGCTCGATCCCAGGACCCTGGGATCATGACCTGAGCCGAAGGCAGACGCTTAACGACTGAGCCACCCAGGCACCCCGAGTTGAGATTCTTCTTAAGGGAAAAAAAAACAGAAGAGGGGGGCATTGGAAACGTATGTTTTATGAAGTGCTCTGAGCAGTGACAGATTTTCTTAAGACTCTCAACATGCCAAGAAGCTCTTAGAAATATGCTTGTTCATTAATGTCGTATTGATTCGGTTCTGGTGTTTTGTTTCAAAGTTTGAGGGTTGTTTTTTTTTATCCCTCTCTAATTGTGTCGATAACAAGGGAACTGTTTTGTAATGTGACCGGGAAGCCCAGCAGTGCTCTAGGGCTGGGCATCTTGCACTCAATTAACCTTCCTATTTCACATCTCATCACTGCAGTGTGGCAAGGCGCTCCCTGGCCTTTCAAAGCAGGAGGACTGCTGTGGAACTGTGGGTACCTCCTGGGGCTTTAACAAATGCCAGAAATGCCCTAAGAAGCCATGTAAGTGATGTTTCATCATTCCTTTGAATGTCAATGTAGCATATCTGTTGCCTTATGATCACTGTTTTAATGTGGAGCTAGCATTAGACTTTCAAAGAACTCTTACTGAATTCTAGAACATAGCGCTATAATTGGCATTTCCAGAAACCTTGCTTCAGGTCTAAGAAAGACTTCCTGTTGATTCTGTGTTTTAATAAGCAGTTCTCAGTTGCCTTCTCCAGTTATTTTTAAAAAGTGTTTTAAGAGGGCAGTACACTAAACGAGGTTCTTTTTCCTTTAGGTGAAGAGAAAATAAGATGTCTTTAAAAATGGTAAATGTTTCAAAAACTGATAAAAAGTTAGTAAAGCTGTTATTTCTTAGGTTAAATTCCTTAAATGAAATTTTTATTAATAGCCACAATAGAAGTTTGTTATAGTGTAAGTTTTCAGATTTCACTAAAAAAAAAAAAAAGGCTAAAATGGAGAAATGATTAGTTGCTGACCTCTAAGAAGAAGTCTACAGTCACTAGGATACAGTACTTTCTCCTTTTCAGTCACCACTTTTAATTTTTTTTTTTTTGAGATTTATTTATTTATTTGAGGGAGAGAGAGAGAACGTGTGCATGCACTTGCGCACACGTATGTGGGGAGAGGGGCACAAGTAGAGGGAGAGGGGGAGAGAGAGAAGAGACTCCCCACTGAGCATGGGGCTGGATCCCAGGACCCTGAGATCATGACCTGTGCTGAAACCAAGATTCGGACTCTTAGCTGACTGAGCCACCCAGGTGCCCCAGTCACCACATTTTTTATAACATCACAGTTCTCAATGACTTGAATCTATACTGATACATGTTTTGGTTAGTCTATAAATTCTGGTTTTTAGGACCTGTTGATTGAGTAAATCCAGATTTGTGAGTCTCTGTTACTTTTTCCCCAATTGTAGTTAACATTTTTAGTTTTTGAATGTAGCATTAACTCTGGCTGATTCCTAATAGAGATTTTTTAGAAAAACAGAGGTGACTTGATTTTCTTTTAATACTTATCACATTTTTCCCAAAAAGCAAGTGATACTTTCCTTAGTCATCTTCCTTTGCCTTACATGCTGAAGATTTTTATAGTAGGTGTTTTACACTTTGTGTTGCAAGGAATTTCTCATTTGCTTCAATTGGGTAATTTTTATTCATTCTTCTTAAGCACCTGTTGATTTGATATTCTCAATTGCCTTTCACACCTCTGTTCAGTCTAGAATCTGCCATCTTGGCAAAGCTTTGTTTTATGTACTAGTGTTCTGCCATCATAGTAAAGCAAATTAATAATTATCTCATTGCCTCTCATTTGGACCTCCTTGTCTCTCAAACTTATGTGTTTTCTAACACGGAACCCCCAAATTACTAAGAAGGCAATTGAGAACTGCTTATTAAAACACATAATGCCTAGAATTTCATTTTGTTGATACTTCTTCTATTTTTCTTAGAGGACTAATTTGTGAAAACACCCACTAAAATTTCCTGCAACTAGTGAATTCTTCACTTAGGGAAAGATCACATAAATGAAGACCTTCATTACTGAGAATGTCCCCTGTGGACTTTTTATGCTGATTCAATAATGACTGGTAATTTGGATTTCCAGTAAGTGGGTTGAGTGCTATAATCCCTCCTCACTGAAAGATCCATGTGCCTAAAATTATTCTGGCAACCTGACCAAAGGGATATCCAGGAGAGATTTGATATGATTTAAAGAGCATGGAGTTTGGAGCTAGACAGACCTGATTTTGACTCCCAGCTTAGTCATTTGCTGTTGAGTCATATGTATCATGAAACAAGAGTCTATATCTAAAATGTTGAAAAAGCAAAGCTTTTTTTTTTTTTTTCTTTCTTTCTTTTAATGGCCTATCCCTCATATACTGTGTAAGTTTGTCTGTAGGAATATTGTGGAGAGGACGGTATGTTTCCCACCTCTAAGTCTCAGGACTGCAGAAGGAGAAGTCCAGTTCTTCCAACTTTATTCTGGGGCCAAGTTCATGTTCTCTAAATACTTGTTCCATCTTTTCTCTTATCTTATGTCTTTTTCTTATCCCTCCTTTCTTTCTGTGGTTTTTGCTTAACTGCTTCCCTTTCCTCCATTTTCTCAATCCCAAAGTTGAAAGAGAGGGACAGAAGTTAGGGGTAAAGAGAATCCTAGATTCTTGTTGTTGTTTTTTAATCCCTAACCTCTACTCCCGACCTTCTGTTGTTTTTATTTAGAATTGTGTTTTCTGAGCATAAATTCACTGCTTTAAATGGTTTTGTTAATTCTGTGTTTTAGTGCTAGTAATTAAGGAGAATGTGAAAGCACAAAGTTGCTATCACTTTTGACTAAATGCTGACAAAAATAAATTCATGTTGGGGGCGCCTGGGTGGCTCAGTTGGTTAAGTGGCTGCCTTCAGCTCAGGTCATGATCCCAGGGTCCTGGGATCAAGTCCCACATTGGGCTCCCTGTGGTGAGTCTGCTTCTCCCTTTCACTCTGCCTGCCTCTCTGCCTACTTGTGCTCTCTCTCTCTCTCTGTCAAATAAATAAATAAAATCTTAAAAAAAAAAAATTCATGTTGGCTCATGTAATGTATAAAATTCAAGCGATTGATTTCATTTCAGGAAGGGCAATGTGGATTATGACTGAAGTAAACTATTAACATCTTGACATTTACTTTGTTTGTGCTGTCCTAAGTGACTCACTCCCAAGAAACACACTCAGGGTCACATTCTTCCTGTGTCATTTAGAAACTTTCCTTTCCTTGGTTGGTACTACTCTCTAAATTATATTCTTTTTGGAAGAGAGCAGACTTTCCTTGGCTTTATATGCTATGGTTTTGTGTTCCATGCTTTTTTTTTTTTTTTTTTTTTTTTAATTTTCACTTGAAGTAGTTCAAACTTCAGTTTTCAAATGGCTTTTATTTAATGTTTGAAGTTTTGGTTTAGCCACATACAGAAAGACCTTTCACTGTTGATCAGTTTTTACTGTGAAAACTTAATTTTAAATCTGCAAATGATTTCATTAAATACTCTGTAATCTTTTAAAAATGTACTTTGCATGAACAAGTCACTGGTCCTTTAAAAGTTTTTAGAAGAAAATTAACATAGAATCCTAAGCTGGAGGACCTGAAGAGATCATCTGGTCTGACTCTCTGCCTCGAGGTAGATGACTGTTGAAACTTTTTAAACAAGTTATCCTCTCTTTTTCATTTGAAGAGTTCACAGAGATCCCAAGATCTCTGTAGGCATCCTGCTCCAGAGAGTCTCCATTCTATGGAAGACTAGTTATGTGGGCAAGGAGCTTGAATGGGGTGACTCCCCAAATGTCAATTTCTCCCTCCTTATAACTCACCATTCCAAGACTTCTCACTATAACCTTTTCTTAGAATTCAGAAGGATCTGAAGAGATGGGACATATAGCAAAGAAAGGAAGTGAAGAAGGAGAAGGGAACATTCCATTAGTGGTGAGAGTAAAGAGCATGTGTTGGGGCAAAACAGTTTTGTTTTCTGAGAGAAAATTTCCTTTTCAATTTGAATTTTTCCTCTTTACTCTTTGTTCAGGTCTTTTTAGTGGTCTCACCATCCATCCTGTTTTGATTATTGGCCATTTTCTGTTGCTCATGATCTTAATGAAAGAATACCATATGGGAGGAAATAAAGACATCTGTCATCTCGTGAGTGGTTTTGTCAGGCATGGTGGTAGGCATTTTGCATAAATTATATCTAAAATCCACACTAGCCCTGACCTGCTCAGTAGTTGTGAATACTCCCACTGTATAGAATTGCCATTTGAAAGCCGGAAAGCTTGTCTCCCAGGGTCGCAGAGCTATTGATAGGCAGAGCCAGGATTTGAACTGCTTGGTCCCTGAACTTAGGCTGTATCCATTATGCCAAGAAGTCTCTTGGATCTCAGTTAAGAGTGCCAGAATCCGTGAATGGGGTTTTGTTGGTTATTTGGTATCAGCAGCATTGTATTGGTGAAAATACAATGCTGCTGTTACCAAATACAATTCCAAATTAATTAATACCAAATACAATTCCATTGTATTGGTGAAAAGAGTAGATTAAGGGTGATGAACCATACCGATGATCACAGCAGCCCTTCTCCTTGCCTGGCTTCCTCTTTTCATCTTCTATTCTTCTCGGGTTCATAGTAGTAACAATCCCTCATTACCAGCATATGTGAGCCAATATTTAGGTGAGCATATAGTTTATTTTTGGAACTGGGCCACTTGTGAGAGTACAATAGAGTGCTCAACCCAGGGCTGTCCCAGGCAGGCCAGGATGTATGTTCACTCCAACTTATAAGAAAATTCAAATGCCTGTAGCCAATCATTTGGGGAGGAATAGATCCTCTGTAATATAAATAATCACTAATTGGAAGAAAATATAAAATAGTCTTATGATTCTTTGGATTAACATAATCAAGATTTGCTGACAACTACTTGGGACTCTATCTATTGCAGAATAGGAAGTATACTGAAAAAACAGGGATAAGTGAAAGAAACTGCTATATGTTGAGTTGGGTATCTTAGAAATGAATAAGACAGACCACTCATGACTTTGGTGGCTTAGGTTATCACGTTGGTAGTTTAGGACTGTAAGAATTTAAGCATGTAACAAAGAATTATTTCTCCTTACAGCTTATCATGGGTATAACCAAATGATGGAATGTCTACAAGGTTATAAGCGGGTTAACAACACCTTTTGTCAAGGTAAGGTTAACTGAATTCATTGGTGTGGACTTCATTGTTTTGGCTTTTTAGGAATTTGAGTTGTTTGATCATGTTTTGCTCATTAGCCCAGTGTGTGGAGGTCATAACAGTGACTACCTCCTGCTCACTCAATTTAGCTGTAAGGAAATAAAGAGTTCTAGTGTAGGGTTACTAGACTTAGTAACATTTAAAATTTCATGGAACTTTTTTTCCCTGAAATTTTTCCTGAAATCCACAGGAGATTAGATTACATAGCAGAGCCCTCTGTGGTCTCCACGCTAGTCACTGCCTGTCCATGCATGAGCGGATGCGTGGGTACAGATGAGTTCACACCTGTACCTAGCAGTACTGCTTCCTTGTTGACACAGGACTGGGTAGGAGAGTTCCTCATTTTTCCCCCTCTCATCAGAATATTGCTAGCCACCTCGAAGTATGGGGTCTTAAGTATCAGGGTGAATACACATTTCCTAGGCAACAGTTAAGGCTATGTAGCTAAATGTGGAATATCCTACGCACTTTTGCTCAGTTTATTTTGAACCATGTAGCAGAGTTGAGCAAGCAGGGGGATCCTCAGAGATCATTTAGCCCAGGGTCTGTACCTTATAGATGGGGATGTTTAAGCCCAGACTTGCGAAGTGACTTCCCTGAGGCTAGAGCGAAGGTTAGAACTCAGGTTTACTAATGCCTGGTTTAGTACCCATACATGAGAGCAACTTTTGTGTCACTTACTTTGTGGAATGTCCAATTAATGCTCCTAATTTCCCCTGACATGTCTGGGATAAAGGTATTATTAGTAACTTGGAAATATGTCTACACTGAAATAAAGAAGCTTCAAGAATCTTAGTGAACCAAAATCCATGTCAAGAACACAGCACATGTTTTCTGACTTGTTGTCTGGGGCTCTGTATCCTTGACCAGTATGTGTTTATAGGACAGAGTAGATTAAGGTAATGTTGGGAAATATAGATTAATTCCTATTAAAAGGGCTCATTTCAATGGACTATCTTAATTATCTGAGAATTTTCTCAAGTTGTTCCATATTGCATCTAACTTTTATGATTCGTAGAGCTTTAGCAAACAAAGAATTTTCTTCTGAAGTGCACATAGGTATACCACGTGTTTGAAAAAGTTTTACCTTAAAATATGGTAAGCCCTCTTGTAAGAGAGTATTGGGAAAGTTAGATTTAACTGTTCAAGGAGAGGGCACCCAAGACACTTTCTGAGAAACCTCTGTAAACCTTAGTAACATGGGAATAATGGGTTAATCATTATTATCTAGGAACCGCTAGAATTTAAGACATCCTTAAAAGAGTCTATTAAATGGAGGGAAGATTGAATTAAATGGATGGAAGAAGGAATATGTCAAATGAATGAATGTACATTCTGCAGTGTGAATGAAGTGACTGCTTCATGGATTTGGATAAAAATCTATATGACAAGCCCTGGCCCATTTTTAGAATGTGTTAGTAGAAGCAGAATGAGCAGGCCGTTGGAAGTAACAATCTTGTCCTCTGCCAGTCAGACTGAATTTGAGGTTTGGGTGTTTGGTGTTCATTGTCTCTTGGCTGATAAGGTCAACAAAGCTTGCAAAGGGCCTGGAAACCTGAGGGTGTTTAGCCCTGGAGAAGTGCAGAATAAAGAGAGATGTAATGGCTGCCATGCAAACATACCTGTAAGTGTTTGATTAACTGTCCTACAAAACAAGTCTTTTATGAGTTGCTTCAAAAACCATAGGATGGAGTTAAATGAAGCATATTTACAATTACAAGCAAACTTTTTGTGTGGAATAGCATTCCCCAACACTGTACTGAAATGCCTTTGGAAGTACTGAGCTTCCTGCACACGGAAGTGATCCAGTAGATTCTTAATAACAGCTAGTCAGGGGTGTTACGGGGAATTTCTGTCCTGTGCAGTACATGAGGTTGGGTAACTTTGTAGGTACCTTCCAGTTGTCTGATGCTATTGTTACTCTGTTGCCGGGATAGAGGCTGTGGATGAGAAGAAAGAAATGACATCTTAGTCTGTTCCACGATTTTAACCCCTAGATAGGAAGTTTCCTGAAATGTGCCCTGTGATGAGGTGTAACTGCCTGCCCCTTAGACTACAGACAGAGGAGGATCCCTAGTTATCCTTCCCCATTGTAAACCTGTGTGCCTGAATGTTAGACATTCTCCAGAATGTCATCTTTTCCTAACTGCAAATGATGAAGAATGTACATTGTTTTTCTGGTTGGGATGGGATGGGGTGGGGTGGGGTGGGATATGGACATTATTCATCCCAATTAAAACCAAGACACAGAGAGAGTAAGTAACTTTACCAAGATCACACAGATATTAAGAGGCCCGGCCAGGCTTGAACTCCCAAAACACCTCTGTTTCCATGTGCCACATGGCCTCCTTTATGGATTTTGTATGTATCTGGGAAGTATGACTAATGTAGATACTAGCTCATTAGAACGGAAGACACGCCATCTGTTGTGAGGAGTAATAGAAGTCAAAGCAATTAATAGTAATTTGGTTTTGTGTAATAAGAAAGGATGGTTATCCAATATATTCCTCCTTCTAGCTGCTTCAGGGTTCTACCAGTATTTAAAAATACCATGGTAGAAGTGGAAGTAAACATTTGCAACTATTGCACTTGCTCTCTCATTTAGCAAAATAGAATGAAGAATCCTTTAAGTAATTGCTTGATGATTGTTGTTGTTTGTTTTGTATTTTCCTCCTCTGGTATGGCTGGTATGGAGTGACCTTTTGCAAGTTTTGTTCATGTTGAGCATATCTTAATGGTTCCATCTTGTTGTTTGCACTGATGGTCAGTAACACCAAATCCTGGCTTACGTTTGTCTCAGGAGGATATTTGCAAAAGAGCGTTATACTTTTTGGCATGGATTCTGGAGTGAAGTGTCATTGAAAATTCTATTTCATGGAGCCTCCAAAAGGCACCGCTAAATTACACTACAGAGGAGACTGACTCATAAAATAATATGATTTCATTCATCATAATCTATTAAAATTACTTTTGAGAGAAGGGCTTAACTTCACTCCCTTTGTGACACTAACGGTCAGCAAAATTAAATAGAACTTTCTCACATTACATATGTACACTCCTTTTTCCTAGAGTGTTGAAGCTTTTGATTTTGTTATCCTAGAGTTTTTCAAAAGGAGCCCATTAACCACTAATTACTTGTGCATTCCACATTGTTCTTAGAGTTTAATGTCTTCTCAGTTTACAAAGCAGATTTAAAATTAAAGTGATTAATAACTAGAATTACATTATTTCCTTCACCTAAGCGAACTAATGTCCTGAAACAACGTTTGGTAATGTGGGCTCAGTAACAAAGAACCAACTGTGCACAAGTTAATTTGAGGAGCTTTGAAATAATTGCCCTCGAAGTTGGGTCTTTTCTCCTCTCTGGTGGTGCTGCAATTATCTTTTCAAAGGAATGATTTATTACATATACACACATGGAACTCTAAAACCTGCCCTCACTACCCTTAACATTATGGAATTGTTATAATTTGCTTCATTTATCATAACAAACAATACAAGCATATTTCCGAGTGGATCTAGAGCAGCATTTGCCGTTTGATTATTGTGCAAAAGTTTGATGTAGCGCTAGAATTAAATGGATTGATACCTCATGAGTATGATAATAGGAATGCCTGCTTTCATACTCCTGGACTCTAGAGCTCCGTTCTTCCCTGCATTTTGAATACTCTCACTTGCCCATTACTTTGTCATGAGATAAATGAGCTCTTAAAAATCAGGCATAAATCCAAGTTTTAAAAATACATTTGGTTCTGAAATTACTTGGGGACCAATCTTTTTAGGGAAGTCTTTTATTAAAAGCAAATGCCTCTTTTGATATGTTGAAATCACCCAGTTCATGAGCTGTAGGGATAAAATCAACCTAGTATTATTTTGTACATTTTTTAGCATGTGCTGAGGTGCTGTGGGCAATGCCAAAATATGTAAGTGAGAGACGTCTACACTTTCATAATCCAGTGTATGTATATTCCTTTTTCATAGATAATCTTGAAAATATTAAAAAATATTCAGTGATCCACACACATTAATTAGCAGTGCTCTCCTGAGCTACAGACTGAGGATAAGTGATGAATAAGACATCCTTCCTGACCTTGGACTTAGTGTAATTAAATCAGTTGGAATCAGCAGGATACAATTTGCTTTGTTCACTTTCCCAACTAGCTAAATTTTAGCTGACTCCAGATGAGCCCGTTAAAGCAAATATGAAAGAGCTGTCCACATAACTTACTCTTGGCGTCATTTTATTACACCGGTTTTTCTGCTTTAATAAAATAAATTTACAAAACAGATATATTAGGGCATCATCATACCCAGTACAAAACTTTCACTGTGGAGCTCCTTTAAGATGGTGCCCCAAATTGTATTTGAAACCAAATTTTGTTTGGAACACAGAAAGGATAATGGACATTTTTTTTTCAGGGGCATGTCTCTGTTACTAAATGAAACTCACAACTCACTCCATACCAGTAAGCCATACATGGGATTTTTGGGTTATGAAGAGCTTGGCTGGACTATAGCTTCTGTTTCAGCTTCTCTTAATCATTACAAAAAATTGTGACTGCAGTATGGTAAGCATATAGAAGAAGACTGGTCTTTGGGTGCTTTGAGAAAACTGGAAAATACAGGTTTTAAGAAAACCTACTTGGCTGGAGAAAAGAATGTGGCTGTGACATAGTGCTGGGTTCATTTAGAATTAGAGTCCTCACTTTACAGTTATTTTCAAAGGTATAGTTAATGGAAATTGAGAAGGTTTTTTTCCCCCCATACAGTTAATAGTTAAATGAATTTAACCTAGTATATCAAGTTTTGCATTCAGCATCATTTCTTGTATCCTTTGCTTACTTTCTGGATTCTTTTTTTTTTTTTTCTTTTAAGGTAGGTTTGCCAGATAAAGTACAGGACACCCAGTTAAATTTGAATCTCAGATAAATAGCAAATAATTTGGTTGGGACATATATACTAAAAAGTACTTGTTTATCTGAAATTCAAATTTAATTGTGTATCCTGTATTTTTATTGCCAATCTGTATTTTAAGATGATGTTCTTTCACTGTTCTTTAAATGAGGGTGCTGAGAAGTATATACTTTAGATGTCTGAAAATATTTTTCTTCTGAGCTCCTTCTATAAGGAGACTGGTCAGGGGTACAGCTCTAGGTGGTTTTCCAGCAATACATTTGACCATCTTATCCTGATGTCTTCCGACTTCTTTTTGATACTTTTCCTCCTCTGTAGATAATCTCTCTTTCTCTCTTTTGAGATCTTCTTTGAATCCTTTATTTTCTGTCATCTTATCACACTATGTCAATATCTGCATTTATTTTGATTTTGCTCAGTAGACAGAGTGTATTGTCCATCCAAACAGTCGTGTCTCTCCTCAAATTTGAAAAATGACCAACTATTATCTCTTCAGATATTGTTTTTCCGACATACTTCTCAGCTGAAAGTCCTACTGACTAGTTTGGGGAACCTCTATAATTTTCATGCCTCTGAATAAGTCTTTTGTGCTTGTATCCTTTTGTCTTTTTGTTGTTGTTGTTGTTGCATTTTGAATGAACACCTCAGTTCCATCTTACAGTTTTCTAATTCTTGCTTTATTCTGTCCGTCTGGACTCTATCCCGTCTGTTATACTTTTAATTTTAAGTCTGTTTTCCACTTCTGAGGTTTCGAATAATTTTTCATAGCTACCTGTTCTTGTTTCTTTTCTTTTAAAATGTGTTTATTCATTTAACTTTTTAAGCATGTTGAAAAGTTTAGCAAGATTTCAGTTGCTGAGGAAGAACATTTCTGCACAGGTACTTTCAGATTCTTACCTTCAGTTGCTAAATTCTTGGCTGCCCGTATTTCTTCCTAGACAGTAGCCCCAGAAATTCAGTGGCTCCATCCACTGCCATGTATTTCTTTCTTTTTTTTTTTTTTTAATTTTTTTATTCTTATGTTAATCCCCTTACATTACAACATTAGTTTTAGATGAAGTGTTCCATGATTCATTGTTTGTGCACAACACCCAGTGCTCCATGCAGAATGTGCCCTCCTAAATACCCACCACCAGGCTAACCCATCCTCCCACCCCCCTCCCCTCTAGAACGCTGTTTGTTTTTCAGAGTCCATTGTCTCTCATGGTTCGTCTACCCCTCCGATTTCCCCCGCTTCATTCTTCCCCTCCCGCTACCTTCTTCTTCTTCTTCTTCTTCTTTTTTTTTTTTTCTTAACATATATTGCATTATTTGTTTCAGAGGTACAGATCTGAGATTCAACAGTCTTGCACAATTCACAGCGCTTACCAGAGCACATACACTCCCCAGTGTCTATCACCCAGTCCCCCCATCCCTCCCACCCCACCCCCCCACTCCAACAACACTCAGTTTGTTTCCTGCGATTAAGAATTCCTCATATCAGTGAGATCATATGATACATGTCTTTCTCTGTTTGACTTATTGCACTCAACATAATACCCTCCAGTTCTATCCACGTCGTTGCAAATGGCAAGATCTCATTCCTTTTGATCACTGCCATGTATTTCTATGACATTTCAGGTTTACTGGGATGTTTGTCTTGGTTTTTCTTTCTTTTTTTTTTAATCTTCTTTTATAATTGTCTGCAATTGCTAGTTATTTGGAACAGGAGAGAATGCCAAAGCATGAAGTTTCTATGTTACATTTCTTTAACATTTATCTGTATCAGGATTGAGCTTTTTAAAATTCAAGATACCAATATTGGAATGTGGTTTTTAATATGTATATATCTATTATAAATTTTCTTTGAGGATGTTAAAAAACACTGAGAAAACTTCAAATTATATAAATTATATAAATTAAATGTTATTCAAAGATTGTCTTTTTTCCTGTTGTAATTAAGCAGCCCACAATCAATATATTGGTTAATATATTGGTATATTAATAACCAATATTAATATATTGGTGAATTAATCAATATATTAACCATCTGCCATTCATTAACTCATTCATTTTACAGATATTTAATGATGATATAAGTGGGGGTGCTCTGAGCAATATTAGAATATAATAAGACTCAACTCCTGCCCTTATGAAGATCACTATTCTCATGTATAATTAAAACATCAAGCAGCATATAGTACATGCTTAAGAAATGAACCAGACCCTGCAATTTCAGAAGAAAGTTCCAATTTAAAAACCTATTCTTTAAAACAAGCACATTGTCTTTGCTATTTGTAAAATAAATCATACCTATTGTTTAAAATTTAGAAACTAAAGAAATGTATAAAAATATAAATTACCTTAACCTCCCTCAAAAACTGATGCATTTTGCTGTAGTTCCTGCCAATCATATGTATATATATATTTTTTGAGATTATAATTCATGGATAAGTGTGAAGTGAAACTGTTTTTTTACTTAATAGATAATACATTCTGATTTTATTAAATCTTATAAAAATTATTTTAATGCTGACCTATATTTAATGGATATAGGATAATTCATTTAACCATCCCCCTAAAGTGCTATTTTCAGATTAGTTTCTATTTTTTCTTAATATATATACTGTCACCGGCATACTTAAATACAAAGCTTCGATGAATCCGTGGTTATATTTACAAGTGAAATTACTGGTTCTAAGCTGTGATTCATCCTGTGCACATTACCTCTCAGAGAGGATGTCCATTTCCCTTCTCAGTAGCAATAGAGAGTTCATGTCACTGTGTCCCTCCTCTGCTCTTCTACTTCCTTTCTTTGCAATTTGGAAAGCACACAAAGGGCAGTAAAATAGTATCTTTTTCTTCACATAGGCCCTGTACATTTCTATTTAGGCTCTCCCTAGGTATTTCTTTTAAAAAATTTAGTTATTTATTTTTTTGCGGGGGAGGGGCAGAGGGAGAGAATCTTCAGGCAGGTTCCGAGCTCAGCAGGGAGCTGTCATGGCAGGGCTAGATCTCACCACCTATGAGATCATGACCTGAGCCAGAATCAAGTCGGATGCTTAACTGGCTGAGCCACCCAGGTGCCCCTGTTGCTCCATTTCTAATTACTGTTGATTTTATCGATGTGAGGCTTTTCTCCTTATGGTATTAGGAGAAAATGCTATGCATAAGAATAGCTTGGTAGTTTTCTTTTTTCTAAGACAATACATTTCCTTTCTGGTCATTATCGCTTACATATTTTTATCTGCCCATTTGTATATTTTACTAACATTTATTGAGAGTCTATTTAGTGGAGCCATTGTGTTGGATTCTTCAGGGATGTCATAATCAAACAACCCTGGGAGATAAGTAGTGTTTTCTTTTCTTTAAACTGATAATGAAACTGAGTCTTGAGGCTCAAAGAAATTAAGTGATGGAAGGTCACATAGCTGGAGAGTGGTAGAATTTACCTCTGCAGCCTGGACTCCCCTCCCTTGGCTGCTAGCACTTATATAGCAGTTTATAGATTATGAAAGTACTTTTTAAAAAAATATTTATTTATTTAGTTTTTAAAGATTTTATTTATTTGCGAGAGAGAGAATGAGAGACAGACAGCACGAGAGGGAGGAGGGTCAGAGGGAGAAGCAGACTCCCCGCTGAGCAGGGAGCCCGATGCGGGACTCGATCCCGGGACTCCAGGATCATGACCTGAGCCGAAGGCAGTCGCTTAACCTACTGAGCCACCCAGCCGCCCTATTTATTTATTTTAGAGAGAGCACGCAAGCACGGTGGAGGGGAGGGGCTGAGATGGGGAAAAAGAGAGAATCTCAAGCAGGCTCCATGCCCAGCAGCAAGCCTGACTCGGGGCTCGATCTCACAACCCTGAGATGGTGACCTGAGCCGAGATCAAGAGTCAGATGCTCGCTCAACTGACTGAGCCACCCAGGCTCACCAAAAGTACTTTTTTTTTAAAGATTTTATTTATTTATTTGATAGAGTGCAATCACAAGTAGGCAGAGAACAGAGAGAGAGAGGAGCAGGCTCCCTGCTGAGCAAGGAGCCTGATGTGGGGCTCAATCCCAGGGCCCTGGGATCATGACCTGAGCCAAAGGCAGACGCTTAACCAACTGAGCCACCCAGGCACCCCCCACGGGAAGTACTTTAACACATTTTCTCATCTCCTTAATTTGTGACAGTGACCACACCTACTTGTTACAGGTGGGGAAACCGTGACATGAAGCCTTGCACAGTGAATGGCAGCGCTGAGAGTGATATTAGATGCTCACCAATACTTTCACAGTCTGTGTTTAGCTCTTAGGCTCCTTTACTGGCTTGGTTTAGAAATCCTAAAGTTCTCCACACTTCATCATTTATTTTTATAGCAAGTTGTCTTGTAAATGTGTCTGCTGTATAGTTAAGAAAATTTTTTATCATAATATTAGTAAGTCATTATACCACCTCAGTTTTATCCAGAAGTGTTTAATAAGCAGAATATTTATGCTTCTAAATGCTTTTGTGTTTATTTGTATGCTTTTGTTTTGTATTTATGCTTCTTTGCTTTTGTTTAAGCTACAGTTCCTTTGGATTCTGAGGCACACCTTTTCTGGTATCCTCTCTTCTCCCTTCCCCTATCAGTGAACAATTTAATAAAGCAGTCATGTATTTCCTCACACTTGTAGGTGCAGCTGGGTGGTTTTTTTTTTTTTTTTAAAGATTTTTTATTTATTTATTTGACAGAGAGAGACACAGTGAGAGAGGGAACACAAGCAGGGGGAGTGGGAGAGGGAGAAGCAGGCTTCCCGCGGAGCAGGGAGCCCGATGCGGGGCTCGATCCCAGGACCCTGGGATCATCACCTGAGCCGAAGGCAGACGGACGCTTAACGACTGAGCCACCCAGGCGCCCCTTGCAGCTGGGTGGTTTTGCTGACCCACACCAGGTGTGGATGAGCTCAGCCAGGCTCAGTCATGCATCTGTCATCTGCCACTGGGTGCCTAGGGCTGGATGGTTTAGGATGGTCTTGGCTGGGATGACTCCATCGTCTTCCACAGTCTCTCATCTTCTGGGCAGCTAACATGGGCTGTTTTCATGGTGGTGGCAGGGTTCCAAGAGAGAATAAAAGCACACAAAGCTTTTCAGGCCTAGGCTTGGAATTGACATACTGTCTCTTCAACTGTATTCTAGTGGCTGAAAGTCAGAAGTCACAAAACCAGCCCACATTCAGGGGGAGGGGAATTGGACTCCACCTCTTCATGGGAGGAGCTTTGAAGTCACATAGCAAAAGGCATGGAGAGGTGGAGGGGTGGAGAATTGGGGTCATTTTGAAAATCAGTCTGTAACACTCTGATGGTTTATCCTGATTCAGCAAGTATAAGTGCCTTTGCCTGGGGAAAAAAGGAGATGAAGATATTTACTTATATTGATGTGAGATCACTTTACATATATGTATGGAGCCATATCAACAAAGTATTGGTGAAAAAAAAACACTATTCTGGTGTTTATAATAGAAACTGTGTAGTTCGTTATATTTTTAAATAAACTTTGTATCTGTGTGTAACCTATGGGTAGGACAGTGCACTCTCTTTTCCAGAAGTAATCACTAGCCTGACTCTTTTTTTTTTTAAAGATATTTTTTATTTATTTGACAGAGAGATAGAGAGCACAAGTAGGCAGAGAGGCAGGCAGAGGGAGAGGGAGAAGCAGGCTCCCCGATGAGCAGGGAGCCCGACGAGGGGCTTGATCCCAGAACTCTGGGATCATGACCTGAGCCAAAGGCAGCTGCTTAACCAACTGAGCCACTCACGTGCCCCTCACTAGCCTGACTCTTATAAGAATAGATCAGTTTGGGTCTTTTTATGAACTTTCAATTTATCCAGTCCGTGTTCTTTTGGGTCTACTCCTTTCATGCAGCAGCATGTGGCCAGTACCATTGCCTAATAATATTCACAATTCTGGCCAGTGAAGTGATAATATCCATTGATGTTTTCATTTAAAATCTTTTTCAGTACTTTTTTCCCTTCCTTCAACCTGTTCTTCTCTGACTTCTCTGTCTATGCAGGATTCTCTACAGTAACATTGTCTCTAAAGTTGCTTTCAGTTCCACTATTGAAAGGGCATTGATTATTGTAATGGTTTATTTCTTTCTAGGAAGAAATAGGGAATGTGCATATGACAGCAATGGGGGTATAAATATGAAAGTTAGAATCCGTTGTTCTTGGTATATATTTGGGAAGTTACAGTAGAAAATCAGTAGGTGGAAGTTAAGACTGGAGTCCACCAGACTTGATAAGTCAGTTCTTCAAAACACTTAAAAATGTTTAAAATTCTTTTTATTTAGCCTACCAGAAATTCATCACAGTGCTCTGGTATATTTAGTGATTTAATCCCAGTGCTGTGGTTCTTAATGTGATTCTGAATCAAAAGGTTTTACAAAAGTCAGTGACCAAGAGGGAATTGATGTGTTACTGATTTGAAGAGGTGGTTTTACTGTCCTAGGCATTTTCCTGGAGCTCCTGCTGCAGTTTCTAGTTTAAATAAGCACAACATTTTCGGTAAGAACTTAAACAGCTTTTGGTCTGGACCTGAGCATCATAGTTCAGCATTTAAAAATCAATTTGGGACCCACTCCGATCCATTTGAGAGTCTTTTTCTAGTGTATCTTCTTACTGTGCTTATGACACTGGGATAGGATTCAAAAAGGAAATGTCTGTTTATTTTATTCACTTTTCTTCAGGAAAGACAGTGGTGAAGTGAGTCATTAGCACATTGTATTTTCCAATAGTTCTTTGACCTTAATCTCTGGGGCTATAAAATCAATGGGAAGATGCCTGTTGTATCACAAGTGATGAGGAAAGCCCATGATGGATTCATGTTACTGTGAATGTTTAAGGAGAAATTAATGTCGTGTCTGTAGACCAGAGTCAGAAATCCAAGACCAGCAGAGATGTGTATGTTATTAGTGTCTTCCATGTGTAGCACACGTGTATCAAGACATAAATACAAGCTGTTCTCTGGGCTCTGATAATTCTTTTATCATGTTACCCTGAAGACAGAAGAACTGGAAGGAAGGGAGCTGCTCGCACGGTGGTTTGCCTCCTCTCAGTGAGTGTAGCCATCAAATCTGTCTTGTGCTAGATTATCATTTGCGAAGGTGGGGCAGTTACAGGTCGGGAGGGGAGGCTGTGGCAGTGGTGAGGCCGAGGTTGACACGAATATGGCTGCGAAGAGACCTACGGTACGATATTTTTCGGGGCCATCCCCAGAGAGCATTTCACAAAATGTGCTCCACAGACCACAGTTCAGAGGGATGTTAATAGATGGTGTGTGCGAAAGGGCCCTGTGGCTGAAGGTGTGAAAAACACCAAGTTAAAGAAAACCAAGAGTCCTTGCCAAACGACTTCTCAGGGTCTGTAATGTGCTCACGTATGTAGAATGTGCATCGTTTCTCAAACATATTTGGCCACAGGACCCTTTTATAAGCTCACAAAGTTTGTTTGACGTAACATACCTTGGGTAAAGTTGCTCTAGAACATTGACCTTCAAACCTTTTTTTTTTTTGGTTCACTTATCTCCTAAAATAATTTGGAGAAACTTAGTGTTCACGCATTTTTAAGTTGACGTCTACATTTTTCCCGTTAAAATTAAGTGGACATAGTGGAGTCATTTCTGGGGCATTTATGTTAGATATGTGCTTTAAACATATTTTCATCAAAACCTTGGAGCTTTGGAGATGGCTCATTGAGTTTATGAATAATGTCACCATCTAACCTAATTGGCAAAAGCTGGGCCTTGAACAAACCAGACTTAACACTTTTCCTGTGACTCGTCCTCAGGAAGGATGTATTTGTGAAATGTTCATATGTTTGGTGCCTTTGAGAATCTTACATTGTGTAGGGCAGTGTGCTTCTTGTAGAAAAGATTCCAGATGAGCAAGAGGTGTGCCTTGACTTTGTAAAGAGGACGAAGGCTCCGAGGGAGGGAGGGTTGGGAAAGGAAGATTGGCACATGTGGTTCTTGGGCAAATTACTTTTAGAGAAAGAAATGTATGAAATTGGTTCCCTTAAATAAGAGTATCCAAGCCTGTGTGTACCTTGTGACATACTGTCATATGCCTTTAGGGATAGGTGTACCCAGTGTGAATCTGCTTCCACAGGAGTTGAAGGGTCCATATGTTTTCTGGGAGAATTCATTCTCTGTGGAAAGCAAGTGATCCCTATTAAATAGCCAAATGGTCTGTCTGGCTAGAAAAAGTATTTACCTCGAGAGGTATTTTTTCTGCGTTCAAGTGGAAGTCCTATTGCTAAATTGTATGCTGCTATTTCTGTCCATCAGCAAAAACTGAATATCCACAGCAGAAGCTGTAGAAAGCTTCATATTTTCACACAGTATAAAGATCTTCATGTACTCTTCTCACCTTGTACTTAATTCCTTTCAGTTACTGGACATGCCTCATTTCCTGTATAAACTTGCGTCACTAAAGAGGCAGTAAATTATGAGTCTGTTAAACATACATACTTTCCTTTAGGAGAATGGATACATAAAAGTGTGTTTATTTCCCATTAAGGACACTTACGCTATTCATAATACATTATGCATTAACTGTCATACTTTATTTATTCCTTGGCATTTTCAACCCTGGCAGGTTGTTTTGAAGTCTGAATATTTAAGCTGGAAGTAACCTTGGGAATTGTCTGGCTCAGCCCCTTTGTGTTACAGGAAAGGAATGTGAGATCAAGAGAAACTAAGTGACTTGTTCTAGGTAGCATAAGTTAGCATCCTAGTTATACCAGAAGTAGGTCTTAATGGGATATGCCTCTCATTAGATTTTCACACACCTCCCCCACCCCCGCTTAACCCTTTTAAAAAATAAGATCTTTGGGCACCTGGGTGGCTCAGTCCGTTAAGTGCCCGGCTCAGGTCATGATCTCAGGGTCCTGAGATCAAGCCCTGTATAGGGCTCCACGCTTAGCACAACGTCTGCCTGAATTCTTTCCTTTTTCCTCTCCCTCTCTCTCTGCCCCTCCCCTCAGCTCATGCGTGCATGGGCATGCTCTTTTTCTCTCTCTCTTGCACGTGCTCTCTCTCTCAAATAAATAAAATCATAAGAAAAAAGGTCTTGGCCAAATTATGCTTATAAAATGAGAATAACTATTGTGTCGCTCACCATCCAGAATTGTTATGAAGTTCCAATAAGAGGAGGTGTGCTATACAAACATAAAGGAGGAGGAGGAGGAGGAGGATCCTTGTCTCATTCTACTAGATAATTGTAAACATTCCCTACTATTGAAATGCTAAAGCTGTGTTACATTAGGTTATTTGAAGAGTCTCTTGTTAAGCATATTTTCCAACTACTCTGTATTTTTCTGCTTCTGGGTAATAGAGGCCCAGCCTTCAATTTCGGTTGTATTAGGTTGAACCATGTGACATGCTGATAGTCAACCATTTCAGACTTACAAGAAGAGCAGTTTTGTATTCTTGAACTTGTTATGGCCAGAAGCACATGGTAGGCTATAGAGGGCAGAGAAACTCTATAAATGTTTTAAGTGAGTTGAGAAGTATGTAGGTCTCCTTCATGTTCCCTGTAGGCCTATGGATTTTTGCCTACGGGAAAGGAGCACATAGGGCTGTATGAGTTTCTTTCCTTCTTTCTGCTTCTGTCAACTTCTGGGCTTAGCAAAGCAGCTCAGTGGGAGGCATAGGGCCTGGCTATTCGAGAGGGCCTTCTCCTCCAGCCATTCACTTGGATCTTTATTCATTAACTCGGTGAACTGCGAGATTATACCCTTCTTTGGAAGGATAGATTTCCACAGCTGGCTAGAAAAATTCAGTGCTCTAGAGAGAGAATAATAATGAACAAGTCCAGTTTGTTTATCTGTTTAAACACTAAACTGTTTTCAGTTTAATCAGAATACATTAAGGGAGATTGGCTGACCCTCTAAAATATGAGACTTCTGAAACACAATTATATTTGTCAAATATGTTATTTATAAAAATGATCAAGTTAGAAGCTTTTATCTGATTTAAAAAAATAGCTGTTGGAATTGGAATCTAAGTAGAATTATAATTCATAATTTACCCGTCATGTTCTATATAATTGTTAAACTTTTGCCTGATAACATCTCTTAGTATACTCCTTAAACCTCTCATGTCCAGATATAACATGTTCAGTTAATACATGTTTTGTTCTTAAAGCATTTTGAACCTCTCATTTCCTTCAGGTTATTTAGAAAGATCTTATGGAGCTTGGCTACCTGAGAAAGTCATTTGAATAACTATTCATGTTTCATATTAATTTCTAAGATTCTAAATTAAAAACCATGGGAGATCTGTTTTTTATCTTTTTTATTTTGTTTTTGTTTTGTTTTTAAATACTTATTTGAGAGTGAGAGAGAGAGAGAGAGAGAGAGCATGAGTGGGGGGAGGGGACAGAGGGAGAAGCTGACTCCCTGCCTACCAGGGAGCCGCTGCCCCCCCTCACCCCCTACCCCCTCAGCTGATCCCAGGACCCCGCGATCATGACCTGAGCCAAAGACAGACCTTAACTGACTGAGCCACCCAGGAGCCCCTTGTTTTTGTTTTTTAAACACAGAGCATATAAACTAACCACCCACAGTCTTCTCAGGAGCAAAGCAGGGGATGGAAGAAGGAAGTGAAGGTGTAAAATTTTGTGTATTAGGAATTAACAATTTATGATTGGAATGCTTTTGAAGGTTTTGTGAGTGAGTTGTTGAAACCTTCCATATGATTTGTCACAGAAATAAAAAGTCAGGATTTAAAACTTAAAAATTTTGACAAGTGCCATCTTATTATAGAAGCTCAATATTTGAAACAAATGCAAAAGAACTGCCTTGCTTAAAACAGCTGTACCAGGTCCCCATGGCTCTGGGCACAGCTCAGCTGGTGACAGTTAAGTCTGATGAATCATGTCAGAGACCTGGTCAGGTGTGAGGACTGTAGCCTTGTAGGTCACAAACCACACAGGCCCACACTTAGGGATGTGGGGGACCCAGTCCCTTGTGCTTTTAGCTAAGACCATAGTACAGCCTCGGTGACAGCAGGAGATTGTCAGATGGACAAGATACAGATGCTGAGTCAAGCGAATGAAACCCATCAAGTCCTTTCGGGTAGCTAGCACCCACTTTCACTCCAGCATTCCTTAGACAGCCTCACTTCAAAATGGTCTCCTGTGTACTTACAAATTCAGCGTTTCATCATCTTTGTGTGAATTTCTCAGCAAGGACATTGTAGACATTTTTGGCTGAGCAATTCTTTTTTTTTTTTAATGCTTTTTTTTTTCCAAGTTTTTATTTAAATTCTAAATAGTTTACATATAATGTAATATTGGTTTCAGGAGTAGAAGTCAGTGATTCATCACTTACATATAAAACCCAGTGCTCATCACAAGTGCGTTCCTTAATACCCATCACCCATTTAGCCCATCCCCTGCCCACTTCTCTTCATCAACCTGCAGTTTGTTCTCTATCATTAACAGTCTCTTATGGCTAGCCTCCCTCTTTTTTCTTTTTCTTCCTTCCCCTATGTTCAGTTTCAAACATTTTTTTAATTCTGTCATTTATTATATATTTTACATGCTATGAAAACTTAGCTCAGGTCACCAGCCATGTGAGGTACTCCCAATACCTGCAGATACCTATATCCACAGGCCAAACTTAATACTCTCCAGGTACTTTTAGGGACCAAAAGAATTACCTTTGCTATACATAGTTCACTATGCGAGATGACTTTTTCAATTACCTTCTAAACTAAGATCCAGGTGTTCCTTATCCTTATGAAATAACAACCAATCTAACTTTTCCATCAAAAGAGCCTCTTCATGTCAGTGATTTCTTTACTGAAATCAATCACCCATCTCCTGGAACTCCCATTAAGAAAAGACTCTTGGGTGCTAATAAAATGGATTACAGCCAGTGAATTGAAATTACTTTTAACTCTTCTTTGTCAAACATGTAATATGTAGATCTGATGTTCATAGCTCCATCAAAGCTCAGATGTTTATAGTGGTACTGATTCTGCATGAAAATTTGTTATACATCTCATTCTTTTTTTTTTAAATTTTTTATTGTTATGTTAATCACCATACATTACATCTTTAGTTTTTGATGTAGTGTTCCGTGATTCATTGTTTGTGTATAACGCTCCATGCAATACGTGCCCTCTTTAATACCCATCATCAGGCTAACCCATCCTCCCACCCCCCTCCCCTCTAGAACCTTCAGTTCATTTTTCAGAGTCCATCGTCTCTCATGATTCATCTAGGCTGAGCAATTCTTTGTCAAGGGGAACTACTTACACTTTTCGGAATGCTAAGCTCCCTAGTATCTACTCTCAGGGTTCTCCAGTCCTTTTGACAACCCAGAATGTCCCGTAGACAAGCACACACCCTTCCCCCTTTGAGAATCACCAACTGATCTCCCTACCAAAAGGGAAGCAATCTTACTGACCTACAGCATTCCCTAGATATTTGCATTTTAGAAGAGAATGTTTTTGTATTAAGATGACCAATAAATATATGAAAAATTAGTGCAAATTAAAACCACAGTGAAAGAACACTACAATCCCACCAGAATGGCTACAGTGAAAAAGACCGACAATAATTTGGTGAGGATGCAGAACAGTTGGATGGAAATTGGCATAACCACTTTGGACAACTATGTGATTATTTATTAAAGCTATCATGAGTCTTCTCTAGTGAGTCAGAAATTCTACTCCTAGATACATACAGGAGAGTAATGAGTACCTTGGCCTACCAAAAGACGTCTATATAAGAATGTTCACAGAAGCATTGTTACTGATAGCCAAAAATTGGGACTAACCCAAATGTCAAATGTCAGCAGTTGCATGGATAAATTAATTTTGACATCCTCACACAATAAAATATAACAGCAGTAAAAGAATGAATTGCTGCATGCAACAGGCATAATAATGAGTAAAAGTCAGGCAAAAGAACATATGCAATAGGATTCCCTTTATATGAAGTAGAAGAACAGGGCGGACTAATGGATGATAGTAGTTACCTGTGGGGGCAGAGATGTTGATGGGAAAGGGCAGTAAAGGAGCCCTCTAAGGCAGTGGAAACTTTCCAAATCACAGTCTGTTTGGTGATTACTCAGTTATGTACGTGTGCACACGTGGATATACGTATACATAAGTATGTGTAAAAGTTCATGTAGCTGTATATTTAAGATTGATACATATAAATTAGGAAGGAACTTGGAAATTTAATCTCTAATTTATGGTATTTTGGAGACTAGGTTAAAAAATAAATTGAGTCAAAGGAAATAGTTTTTCTGGAAGCCAAGAAAGTGATGTAGAAAGTTGCATGCTTCTAGGGCCAAAATTAGGGGCGGTGGTGTTTTTACTTAGTGGTGGTGGCACAAGCTGATAAAGGTATAGATAGTAGGAAATGCATGATTCCCCTTCTTTTTGAATTTTTCTGTTCCTGTCTATAGCCATAGTGGTTTTTTTTTTAAGTCTTAATTCCTGTCCTCCATCCCCATGGCATCATGGTTGAAGCAGTGGGCAATGTTGAGGAGAGTCAAAAGAGGGGCTGTTGGAAGAGGACACAAGCAAGTGTTTGTACATCAGATATTTATGCATTGGAGCAGAAAACCTTCATCTTAACCTGGCAGCCAGAAGCAAGGCTGGTACCCCACTTCATAGAAAACTCCAGTCGAGGGAAAATTTTGCATCCCAGGAGGTAAACATGGGATATAAAGGGGTGCAACCAATGAGCAGGAGTACAGATCACTGAGAGAGGAAGGCGCATAAATCACAGGCAAGTGGGGACATGAGGGAAAACAGAAGAGTGCAGATTTTGTCCAGCCTTTTTGACCACAACTGGCTGGTTACCCAAATTTGAGGTTTAAGTTGGGACGTATGATAAGGGCTTTACTTGTACTGTGTAGCCCCAGCTGGACTTGGCATTCTTCCTGGTCCTTCAGGGTGGTTTTCTTAAGGAGAATGAGTGATAGGGGAATAGTTTTCAATTAGATGCTGTGGATAAGTGTGTATTACAGCACAATGTACACTCTGATAAAGAATGAGATGATCAGGTCCTGGACCATATGCTGTGCCAGGTTGTAATCTAGCAGTGCTAGTTTTCAGCTCGATCCAAGTTAGAAAGCTGTAGAACTTATAGAACAAATATATGTGTTAATTTGTTATTTGGATGTCATTGAAAATGTTTTATCACTGAAATTAAAAACTGCATGTGTTTGATAAAATAGGTCCATTATAGAAATCAGTGGCTACTTAGAATATGAAATATAAGCAAATAATGATTTATTGAGGGCTGTATTTTCCTTATTATGTGACAATTTTGCTAATAATATTTTGCTCCCAATTGTGTCCAATTTTAACTTAGAAAATTAATTTTAAAATCATTAATAAAAGTTTTATTTGAATTGATGATTGAAGCAAGCAAACATTATTGGAAACAGAAATGCTAATAACCATGTCTATTAATGGTTAAGCTTCATAAGCCACCCTGAATAAAAATAGAAATGACTATTAATTTTTCACTTTTAACTTGTCCTATTCTGTTTTTCATTTTTAATTACTTACCTTTACAAAAGACTCTCTAATCTTTTTTTTTAAAGCACATATTTTTATCTGTCCTCTTCCAAATCGTTTTGATTTTCCTTTGGATCAGTGTCATAGCCCATTCGGGCTACCGTAATAGAATACCACGACTAGGTAGCTCATAAACTACAGATACTTACTGCTCACAGTTCTGAAGGTTGGGAAGTCCAAGGTCAAGGTGCCAGCATGGTCGCCTCCTGGTGAGGGCTCTCTTCTGGTTGCAGACATTTCTGTTGTGTCCTCAAATGATGCAAGGGACTAGGGATCTTCCTCATGGCTTAAGGACCTCCCAGAGGCCTCCCTACTAATACCATTATGCTTGGGGGTTATGATTTCAACACCTAAATTTTGGGGGGGGGGACACAAACATTCAGACCATAGCAATCATCCTGTGTGGGTGACCTCAAGTCTCTATTTCTAGCCATGTTGTCTCTTTAGTTTATTCCTGAATCTGCCACTGCTGCTGGATTTTATACTTGGGTATCCTTATGTGACCTTCAAGTGTAAAACTAGTCTTTTCATTTGCCTCTTTTTTTCCTCAGAACTTTCCACAAAAACAACGTTTTTTCCTCTTTTCCCAGATTAGATGCCTCCCAGGCATCTTCGACTCCTTTCTGTTCCTTTCCAGTGTTATGCTAGCAAGTCAAACACTGTGCATTTGGCCCATTGTTCTTTTCAAAAGAAAAATTCCTTCCTGATCATTCTCACCGTCCCAACCTGGCTTGTCCCATCTCATACTTGCATTACTCCTTCAGTCATCAACTTTTGGTCTCTTCTCACCAAGCCATGTGTTGGCCAGATGAATTTCACGGGAGCCTTCCTTTGGTTCTATCCTCCTTGTGCTCAGAAACATTTAGGATAGCTCCCTGTTCTCAGTAAAAGTGAATCCAAACCTAGCCTGGCTTTAACCGGCTCTTTTTCCAACAGTTTACCTTCCGGAAACTACTTTTCCAGCCAACAGTTTGACTCAGCGTTTCCTAAACCCCCCTTCCCTTCTGCAGTCTCTGCGCCTACGCTCTGGGGTCACTCATGTAGGTCACCCACCCCTTACTCCCCATCCATCCATCCATCTGACCATCCACCCTCTCCCTGACCTCGATGCCTGATGAAGTCTTAACCCCTCCTCAAGGCTCTAGTCTCCCCTATCTTCAGCTAACTCCTCCAGCTCTTACTGTCTACACAGGCAGTTTCATAATCTGACTTCTTCAAGCTGATGACCTTTCTTCTAATTGTGATAAGTTCAACTGCTTTTCACTTCTTTAATTTGTAGGTAGTTGTATGTCCAGCTAGATTGCTAGTGTCTTCAGGGCGAGAGTCTTTGCCTTACCTGTTCGATCTCTAAAACCTATTGCCCATTAACATAAGTACTGTGAGGACTGGAATTTTTGTCAGTTTGGTTCACTAGTAAATTTCTAGTGTTTAGTGTCTAGAGCAGAACCAGGTACATCGTAGGTACATAATAAATAGCTGTTATATAAATTGTAGATGTTCAGTGAATGCTTGATTTGACTTTAGGTCACTTGTACCTGCTGCATTAAAAGCTGACATCTCTCATTTACTGTCACTAAGAGATTATTATAGTGAAAAAGAAAGTGAATGCTTTTTATACCCAGAATCTGTTCAACTGGGCTTGACTACTTCTAAAAGGATTTGTTTTCCTGCAGATATTAATGAATGCCAGCTACAGGGCGTGTGCCCTAATGGTGAGTGTTTGAATACCATGGGCAGCTATAGATGCACCTGCAAAATGGGATTTGGGCCGGATCCCACCTTTTCAAGTTGTGTTCGTAAGTAATGATCACTTTTTATTCCTATTTTGCATTGTTCTTTTTTATTTGAGGAGGGGGTATCCAAAAGAAGATAAATACTCAGCAGTCAACTGAATATTGTAAATATGTGGGAAAATCTCATTGAAAGGACAGCTGGAAGGAGGCAGACCTGCTAAGATCTCTGTTTTGGATCTTTGTCCAAAATAAATTTTTATTGCAGCCAGAAAAATATAACACCTCTAACTCAAGGTAGGGAAGGAGCACACTGAGAAAATAAACTCTGATGAAGTGTTATTTAAAATTTTCATACCTGAAAGATAACAACAGTTTTTTCCTTTGTGAGCATTTTAAGCATTATTTAGGCTGAGTTAAACTTTGTCCCAGCTTCTGCCTTTAATTAGTCCAAATTCTGAGTCACTGGTGTCTGATTTAATGAGGTTTCACTGTACTTGCTTAGTTGGTAGAGTCTGGGAAATAGTTATAAAGGCCCTGCATTTCAGATTTTATATTCAGTTCTAATTTCTAAGATTCTCTCTGTTGTCCTCAAAAACCACCAAAATGTGTCTCCAGAGTTAGACTGTTTTGCCTTACAAATGTTGTCTCTAAGTTTTTCTTTTGCACCTGGTAAGGGTAAAAATCCTTCATTAAACCATATGTTCTAATATTAATACAGAAAATATAGTGTCTCCAAAGAAACTCTCTAGCCACAAAACCTAATCCAGTATAATCACTACAGATCACTCGACGACCAGAGATGGATGCATTTAGATAGAAAGTTCTCACATGCAGATTTTTTAAAGGTTATCTTACTTTTTAAAGAACTTGTGTTCATTATTACAAAACAGGTAAACACTGAAGGTTTTTAAAAGCCATATACATTAAAGCTTAAACATTGTAAATTAATGTATGGCAGAAAACTGTTAGGATAATTTTAAAGAGCAATTCTGTATTTCTCTCCTGATAGGTTTTTGTTTTTATTGCCTATTTTTTAATGTGGCTTTGATATACATTAAGCTGTATCCTCTGGCCTCCATTTTTAAACTTGGTATTTGGTTAAGACATGTTCTTGATATCTATTGCTTTAATTGTGCAACTCTCCCTGAGATACATAGACACAATGAATTATGGGCAAATGTAGTAAAATAAAAATGATAGTCTCATTCATTACTTTTAAAATTCTAAGAGTTCAGAGAGTCTTCTGGAAAATTGTTACTAATTACTACTATTTTCTTTTAAAAACTGTCAAATGCAGATTAGGAAATTTTGCACGTAAGTTCTTTTTTCCGTGTTCTTTCACAGACAATTCTGATCATGAAGCAGACAGACACCTAATTTTAGGGCTTTTTTGGTGGGTGGTAAAATTAGACTATAAAATGATGTTTGCATACAAGGTACGTTTGAAAACTAATACAAGGATTTGGAAATTTCAGGTAAAAAATCACATTGTTGATAATATCCAGATAATTTAGGGATTGTTTCTGGCTGATTAGAATTACATGTGTAAATATTTTAAATAGTTTCATAATTTTAAGCATAAAAGATTTTACAGAGTTTGGATATAGAATTTGCTTTGAATGTTTGGGTTTTTTTTTTTCCTCTTAATTTGACTTATAGTCTGGTTAAAATTACCACATTGAAGACTGCAGGTTAGGTAAAGTTGGAGAGCTGGTCGCAAGGTGTTTTACTGAACTTTGACTAGATCTGATGTCTAGAGTTAAGGGCAGACACCCAGGTTTTAATAAGATTGTAGAAATCTGCCAATGAGATTTTTGAAACACTTAGACATTTCCTTAGCATTTATTTTCCCTGTCATTGCCCAAATAATATTGAACTTATTAAACAACCATTCATTCTTATTTGAAAAATAAATAATTCAGTTTTATGGTTCAGCTACAACAACTGAAATGATAAGTATTAAGAGAGGTTTGTTGCTAGTTAAATGTTCCAGTTTAGAGTTTGAGTTAAAACCTGGGATCTTTATCGGCATTGAGTGGCAGATTTATTTCTCTGTCCTCTGAATTTACCACATGTTACATCACAGATATGTGGAGTTCCTTCAGGATTTGTGACTTGGTTCAGTCCTGCCTGATTTGTTTGTGAACTGTATTTTGAAGAAATCAATGCAGGGCTTGGGGTGGGGTGTGGGGGACCAAGGCAGAAGTCTGAAAACAGTTGAGAAGAATCAGGAAAGAAGGTGATGTTTACAGAGTAAGGGAAAAAATATTGGCAAGATGGTGGTATCCTTAATAGTCATGGGGAAATAGCAGAAGGAGACTGGAGGTCACACATACTCATGCACGCATGCACACACATAGACACACGTGCCCAGACACACAAAGGCACTGAGAGGAGTTGTTACTTAACGTTTGGAGTATCTGTTTTTGAGAGCTATCAGCCACGGATAGAGCATGTAAGCAAATGGAAGAGACTGACCACATTTGCTCAGGCAGCGTGAATTGAGGGCATAGCCAGGCCATAAAAGGTGTGGCTGACTCTGAACGCAAAGAAAGGCACTTGGCAATGGCCAAGGAGCAATGGGAAGCTCTCCCTGTTCTCAGATGCGCTGAAGTGAACACCCTCAGAATTCCTTGACTCTGGCCAAAGGTTGCAACCATTTCTCTTTCTCTCCTTGCCCGCTCTCTGTCCTTGACTTAGCACAGCTCAAAGAACAAAGGCCAGAGGGCTCTGTCCTCTGCTACCCCAGACCTCTGTGTCTGTGCCTTCGGATGTCGCCGCAGCGTCTTCAGACCTCCTCCTCCCTCTCCATGGGGAAAGGGGAAATTTTAGGATTTGTCAGAGCAAATCCAAGAAAAGGACAATAACCTTTATAGTTGGAATAGGGAAACTTTCTGACTTTCTGAGCTGCAATTTTCTTGGGCATTCGGGAGCTCCAGGATGAGAGCTGCAGTGGGTGTGTCCATAGGTTTGGTAGAAAAATGCCCAGATGAGGGCGCCTGGGTGGCTCAGTTGGTTAAGTGACTGCCTTTGGCTCAGGTCATGATCCTGGAGTCCCTGGATTGAGTCCCACATCGGGCTCCCTGCTCGGCAGGGAGTCTGCTTCTTCCTCTGACCCTCCCCCCTCTCATGTACTCGCTCTCTCTCATTCTCTCTCTCTCAAATAAATAAAATCTTTAAAAAAAAAAAAAAAAAGAAAAATGCCCAGATGAAAAATCTCTGGGCCTGTTTGCTGTTTGATTGCATTTTTTGCCCCATGGCCTGGGTGCTAATTTAAAAATAGAGGGTTGGGGCGCCTGGGTGGCTCAGTCGTTAAGCGTCTGCCTTCGGCTCAGGTCATGATCCCAGGGTCCTGGGTTCGAGTCCTACATCGGGCTCCCTGCTCGGCGGGAAGCCTGCTTCTCCCTCTCCCACTCCCCCTGCTTGTGTTCCTGCTCTCGCTATCTCTCTCTCTGTCAAATAAATAAATAAAATCTTAAAAAAAAAAATAAAAATAAAAATAGAGGGTTGGAGAGATGTGCTCAGCAACCTGGAAATCATGAGATGAAGAACACATTCCTTCTAAAAGTTAGTCATGTTTATGCCCATCATATCTTGGGCATAATCATATCATATCATTAGATATGTATTAGATGTTAGATCATATCATATCTAACATCTTAATGAGATATGTATTATTCTCATTTTATGCATTACATAACTGAAGCTTGGGGACCTTACACAACTTCTTAAGATCATACAGCTAGTAAAGCGACTCTTGCGATTTAAAGATTTATTTATTTTTGAGAGAGAGAGAAAGAGAGCGAGTGCACAAGCACGAGGGGGAGAGAATCTCAAGCAGACTCCATGCTGAGCATGAAGCAGGACATGGGGCTCCATCTCAACAACCCTGATATCAGGACATGAGCCAAAACCAAGAGTCGGAAGCTTAACTGACTGCACCACAGGCACTCCAGGGACTCTTGAGATTTAAAACTGGGTTTTGTGCCTCCAAGTTTAGGGTCCTAGATCAGGGGTTGGCAAGATACAGCTCATGGGCCAAATCTGTTCCACTGTCTGTTTCTGTAAATAAAGTTTTATTGGAACACAGCCATGTCCGTTCATTTACATATTGTCTAGTGTTGCTTTAGTGCCATGATGGCAGAGTTGGGAAGTTGCCGCAGAGACTGTAGGGCTCACAAAGTCTAAAATATCTCTTTATTGGGCGCCTGGGTGGCTCAGTTGGTTAAGTGACTGCCTTTGGCTCAGGTCATGATCCTGGAGTCCCGGGATCCAGTCCCGCATAGGACTCCCTGCTTGGCGGGGAGTCTGCTTCTCCCTCTGACCCTCCTCCCTCTCATGCTCTCTGTCTCTCATTCTCTCTCTCACAAATAAATAAAATCTTAAAAAAAAAAAATTAAAAAAAAATCTCTTTATTATTTTGCCTTTTACAGAAAGAGTTTGCTTACTCTTGGGCTGTATCAACACCGTCCAATAGGACTTTGTGTGATGATGGGAATGTTCTGTATCTGTGCTGTCTGATGTAGCAGGTGCTAGTCCCATGTGGGCAGTGTGACTGACAAATTGAATTTTAAATTGTATTTCATTGAAATTTTATTGAAGTAGCAACATGTGGCTGGGCGTTAATGTATCGGACAGCACAGTTCTAGATCCTTGTTTGACACAGCCGATGGGGTAAATGACTGCTAGGCCTCCTCCTTTCCCCCTTTCCTTCCTGACGTAGTGGTTCTGTGCATGTGACACCATTTTCCAGGCAGGCAGTCTGGGAGCTCCTCTGCCACTTTTGACTCTGTCCTCTCCTTTTCTCCAAGAAAGTCGTTAATCTTTGTAATCTGTCTTACACCTTCTCTCGTCTTTCCACCTCCTCTGCGGTCTCTCACTTCCCTCACTTAGCGGTCTTGTAGCATCGTGGCTTGGGGGCTAGACAGACATGTCTCTGCAAAGTGTTTGCCCCCACCTAACAGTAACAGCCAGAACCAGGGCAGCAATGTCAGCATCTTTATTGTGCATTTCATGAGTGCCAGGCACTAAGCACTTGGTGCGCATTACCAGATAAAATACTTCTAAGACATCCATGAAGTTTATGTTGCTGTTCTATTTTAGAATAAAGACATGGAGGCTTGGAGGGGTTAATAAGTATCTTGCCAAAAGTCACACAGCCTTTAAGTGGTAAAGCCCACGTTTGAAGCTGGATCTTACTCCACAAGCTGAGCCTTGGATCAGGAAGAAGAAACTAGTCTGAATTGATGGGAGCGAGTCCTTTATTTAAAGAGAGCTGTTGTTTAGTCTTACTCGCCACAGAATAGAACAGATGATGTAACTCTGCACTGGCTCTAGAATCATGGTTTCTTTTATTTTAGTTCTCCCAGAATTTAATAGCCCGTTTCCCAAAAAGGGTGCCTGGTGGCTCTTCTTTCAGCAAATTCATCTCTCAGACTCCTCATCAACACTTTACCTGCCTCCCAACACTCCTCCCACAGGGGTTTTAAGCTTAAAGAGATGAAAGTCTGATGTGGAATTCATCCAAGAGCTGAATGAAGATATTGGGGGTGTTGGTGCAGGGGGCATTGAAAACAGGCTAGCTATATGCCATCTTCTTAGGTCTTCTATATTTTTTTAGCTTCCTCTAAGTGCCAGATTAATTTATATCTGCTTAATGACACTTGTCATTCATGTGTGGAAGATGTCTTTGAAAGTATGATCAGAATTTATTGTATAGCCCTATAATTAAGTTGCTTGATACACTACTGGGGAACCCAAATAAGAGAACCATAGCATCTTTCCTTCATACTGTCCTTTGTAAGTGGGGCATCATCAGCATTGGCTATATAGTGATGATTCAAGACGAGGGTATGGAGCTATGTGTTTATTACTTTTGGGGATTTCTCTATCTCTAACTAAGAAAAATGATTTATGTTCCTGACTGATGTGGCATTTCCAGTAGGTTTTACACTCTTGAAATGTGTTTCCATCTATAGAGAGTACCTGAATCTTCCCACCTTAATCGTAGCAACGCATCTTGCAAAAATATAATCTGCCAAAACCACTGTTTCAGTGTGTCTACATATAGGATCCTCAGTACTCTATCCCATACCCATTTCCACTTAATCTTTAGAAATCTTTTGGCAATACTGTTTCTTTTAGCATAGCATAAAACCTTATGACTCGAGAATATATGATCATGTGTGCCATATTTTAAAATAATAAATGATGTAGTGTATAATGAATTATCCCTCATGGCTAGCCTTCCAATCTGTGGCTAAAGATACTCAACTTCATAATTCAGAGCATATTGTTTCTGGATTTACATGTCATGTTGACTAGAATGTGAAAATGCCAGAGATAAGTGGAATTGCCATGTAAGAGATTGGAAATGATATAAGAATGACAGGTAATGTAGGTGTTAAAATAGGAGTGGCTTAAAAAGGCACACCCTATTAGAAATCTGAGGCATAAATGAACACTTTTCCCTCCACATAGTTGTAGATCAAAGAAAATTTGAATCGTGGGAGCACCAGTAAAACTGAAGTATATAGGCTAGACCTTTTCAATGGCTTCCTTCTTGGTTGTCTTCCATCTTTGAAGGAGTGTATTTTTTTTTTTTATTAGTTTCTTGTTCTTATATGTAGTTGGGGTGAGGCATGTCTAGTTAGAACATGGTCTGACACACCCATGCTCACCAACAATTGACTTGATGACTGTAAGCCAGTGATTCTCTTACTCCCCTAAAAACCCCCATTTGAAATGCTTTGGAAGCTGTCTGATGGGAAGACAAAAGTCTATAGATGATTTGTTTAGAAAGAATTAGCTCACTAGACTTCTATCTTTATTCTCCAGATGATAAAATGCCCAAAATTGTGTGTGTGTGTGTGTAGTTCACAAGATCTCAACAACCATCAACTCACTTTAATTAACAAGCAATTTCTTAAAATTCACACATGTGCACATAGTAATTCCTTAAAACACTGAATTGCTGATGTGGAGTTTTGGTTTAATTTTGGGGACAGGCATGGTAGGAGGTTTCTTCAAAGTAGAGTCCTTGGATGGAGGGGGCACTTTGAGTGTAAAAAGGATGGTGCCTATATAGTATCACTTGCCTGGGCATGCGGGCGAAGGGGATATGAAGAAGTGAGGGTGGAGAATTAAGTGGAAGGGAGTCAATGTCACCATTTTCCAGGGTCATGGATTTGAGGAAACCATCTGCTCTGCTCTGAATGGCCCTTGTTCCGGGGATCTAGAACAAACATTAGTGTAGTTAGTGGTATAATTAAGCCCTGCCATGTGTAGATGGGATCCTGTGAGATGGCCTGACATTGTTTCTATGGAAATATGTGTTGTAAGTTCCAAATAATTTGGAGAGGAATTTTTTTTTTTAGTAGAATCCCTTCTGAGCTGATTATACTAGAACTAAGTATATGTTCTTAAGATTCCAGGAAGTAAGTGGGAGAAGGGAGAGGAAAAGACTCAAACTTCTCCCTCTGAGCACTTTTTTAGTAGCCCTGGACAAAACTGGTCTTATTAGACATACTAACTGCATAAGCTCTGAGGCTTCAGGAAGGTCTCCCCTGCTCCCCTCAATCCCTGTTTCCATGCTCCTATTCACCAATAATAACTGTTTTTGAATATCTTCACTTTGTTCAAATGCTGCCACTAAGGAGCGATCAAGTTGTGTACAAACACCCATTGAGAGGATGGAGATATGTACTTGTAATAAAAGAGTGGCTGACATGTATTTTGTGTCTACTCTGTACCAAAGGTTTATGAGCATATGCTATTTCTAATCTGCACATTGAGCCTATTATTTATAGGTGAGGGATGTTGAAGCTCACCCAGTGTATTAAGGTTCTTTCCAAAGAAACAGAACCAGTAGGCCTGTGTGTGTGGATGCTCGTGTGTGTGTAGAGAGAGAAGTTTTAAGGGAATTGACTCACATGATTGCAGAGGTTGGCAAGTCCAGGATCCGCACAGTAGGCTGTATCCTGGAGACGAAGGGAAGAGTTAGTGTTACAGCGTGGGTCTGAAGGCAGTCCGCTGGCAAAATTCCCTCTTCTCCAGGAGAGTTCAGTCTTTTTCCTCTTAACGTCTTTCCACTATTAGGATGAGGCCCACACACACTCTGGAGATCATCTGTTTTACTCAAAGTCTACCAATATAAATGTTAATCTCATGTAAAACATACCTTCCGAGCAACTTTCAGACCTGTGTTTGACCAAATACCTACTTGCTGTGGCCTAGCCAAGCTGAAAGATCCAGTCAACCATCACAGCCCCAGTGACTTCTATAGGTTGTCTTACTGGCAAGTGGTAGACGTCCCATGAGAATCCAGGTCTGTCTGGCTCTATAAACCTTTGCTCTTCTCACTGTGTTGTAGTACCTTAATTTGATCAGATTGTTTCTTAGAGCATCTAACTAAGATGTCAGTCCTTTGAGAATGATTGAAAATTGAGATCTGAGCAGGAAGGGAAGGTGACTTTGGAAGCAACAGGAGCTAGAAGAATTGGTTAAGGGAAAGGCAAATTGGAAAAACCTCATCTGGACAGTGATACAGTGGAGAAGAACTTTGGTTGGGATGGAAGAAGGGACAAGAGGGGGACCATCAAGCTTGGTCTGTTCAGCACTTGGCCTAGAGCTGGCTCACCTTTACATTAGAAAATGAACTTCTCAAAGGCAGGGCTGTATCTTATCCTCATAACTGCCTTGTGTGCTCAGTAGAGTGTCTAGCTGTTGGATTAGTGAAGTCTTATCTACTAAACTTAGAATAGAAGCATCAGGAATAGGAGTTAGGTCTTGCATGATTATGGGCTGGTGTGTTTTTGCGTGTTTTCTAAGGGACTGAACACATTGTTGCCTTCTCTGGTGTGCCGTCTTGTATAACCTGGCAGGTCAGAAGCTGCTCCCTGCCTCCCATCCGCTGTTGACTGGCCTACAGCGAGGCCCTGCAAGCTCTCACTGTCCTTAAGAAGGGCAGCAGCTGGCTTTCAGCATCAACTATGTTGAGTTCCCGATGTTCACAGTGCCTGGTTGCTCACCAAACTCTGCCCTAGAACTACCTCTGTTATGGCTAAATACAAGAAAATAAATGGTGTAGTGATTTTGATAATATGTACCTAGGTTTCGTTGGGCAGTTGATTTTGGTTGAAATGGTTTCTTTTTACATCATGCACACATACCTGATCTAATGCTTGCTAGAATGGAAGAAGGGACCAGATAGGGACAGGGACGCTTGGGGCCCTGATTCTAAAACCTAAAACGTATTTGGTAAACGACTCTAAATCAGGAAGGGCGATGCCCCGAATCTACACAAATTTATTCTGAAGTATGATGTCTAATCCAGACTTTAAGGTTCGTTTTACTATGCCAAGAAAAGTCGATGTAGTCTTTTGTTGTTTCTTGGGTGACATCAGGCCTTATCTCTCTGCTTCAGCGGATACCCCTGTGATCTCTGAAGAGAAAGGGCCCTGTTATCGTCTTGTCAGTTCCGGAAGGCAGTGTATGCACCCTCTGTCTGTTCACCTCACCAAGCAGCTCTGCTGTTGTAGTGTGGGCAAGGCCTGGGGCCCACACTGTGAGAAATGTCCCCTTCCAGGCACAGGTAAGACATGACCCGCTGTACGCTCATATTCCTTCCCAGCCACACAAGGACACAGGAGGACTTTGGCAGTTTGCGTTCTTTTTGGTTTCCAACTTTTAATTGACATGTAAATAATACAGTGTATTTTTATCAGTTTTGTACAAACCATGACCATAGAAGGTTGAATCAGTGGAAGAGAGATTTTCCTGTTTCTGTGTAACATGAGACTTACTCTTGAATATTAAGAAAAGCCATTACTTTGTGGGACCCTAAGTCTGGTGTTTAAAAGTGTGAAGAGACCAGATGGGCCGTGTGCTGTCCTAACGACTGGCCGCGTGTCACGTGCATGGCCATGAGCCCCTGTGCGGGTTGACTCCCTCACTCACTGGTTGAACATGTGTTCGTCACTTTCTCCACTTGGAAATGGAGGGAATTATCTTCATGATTGAATTTGTGCTGTGAAGATTAATAACTCAAGGGCAGATCCTGACAGTGCACTGAGGAACTTCCAAGTCAGAATATTAATGGAAGTTGATTATTCTTTATGCTTTAGTTTGGTACATATTTGCCTAATGCCCTGAAAGGATAAATATATTTCTCTCAGTGCCTTACTTCTACCAAGGAGTCCTCAACTTCTCAAGCAGGATCAAGCAGAATTAAATGGAAGAGAAAGAAACACACCCTGCAAATTCCAGGCATGGTATTATCAAAGGAGGAGTGGTCCCTATTTCACGGGCATGTGATGGCCATAAAAAGTCTCATCAGGTGCTTATTTGATAAGAGCTTCCCACCTAGAGAAGTGCATCAACTCTCACAGGACTGCTGTCCCACCTAGAGAAGTGCATCAACTCTCACAGGACTGCTGAATGTCTCAAAGCTGTAACTTAGCAGCAGACAAGGTTTAAGTATAAATTTAAATCTCATAATCCACCTTTGTTGGTGGTTAAGATCAGAAAGAATTGGTAAGGCAGAGGATAGTATAATGTATTTAGTAGTAATGGTATTTTAGTAGACTGTATAAATTTGGACACCTTCAAAAGGGCCTAGTATCCCCCTGTGGGATCTGAACTACTAGTGATTAAAAGGTAATAATCCATGAAATAAATGACCTTCATAATTTATAGACCCATTTCTCTTCAAGTTCAATTTTAATAGCTTTGTAACTCTTACATGAAACATAAATCAAGATGGTGAATATAACACAGGGCGATTCCTTCATAACATCCAGTAACTAAATTTGAAAATAACATTGGAGACAAACTTTTTGTACTTACCCAATTTTTGGTTATATGGTGATTTTCACATTTATTCATTAATACTGCAAATATTTGACAGGAAAACATGTTTTCTTCTGGAAACATCTGTTCTTTCAAGTAAGAATTGTATTACATAGTTAAATTTAAGAATGAGGTTCTACCATTTAATGTGTGATCCTTAGAGAAACAATGTTTTAGCATGCTTCAAGGAGAATTTTAGAGTTTCCTTTTTATTGAGAACTAATTTTAGGTCCAGAACATTCAATAGGCAATCTCTTGTTGAGTAGAAGTGAGAAATGACTTATTTTACTTCCAATTTGAAAAGTAGAAATAAAAAAGTTGACCATAAGCTCCTTAGTGTCTGCCTTTGGTAACTTGCCTCCAGTAGCAACACCAAAGGGATTAGGTGGATTTTCCTTCTCAGGCCACACACTGCCTTACCACCCCTGTCCTTCTCCTTTACTTATTCCTGGAGATGATGCAGTGGAGGTTAGCAAATCCGATGGGCCCAGTCTACATTTTTTTTTTTTTTTTTAAACAGGCAAGACCACTTTCCTGGCAAGGATAGCAGTCTCAGGGCACAGAACATCTCCTTGTCCTCTGGATAATTAAGCCAGCTGGTCAAGATCAGGCTGTTGCCTACTCATCCCTTTTTTTGAAAATAACTCCATTCTGACTTGGCATGTCCTGTTGTTCTTGACTTTTATCCATCATCCCTTTAGTATGTCTTACTTTGCTGGATTCCTTCTCACTATCCTGAGACTCTCTCTTCAAAAACACTCCCCTTTTCAGTCCTTCTTCACCAGCCTCACCATATCAGCTGATACGCTCCATTCTGGCTGAGTCCTTTGGATTCTTCAACTGGAAACAAATTATGAACATTTCAGCCTCTCATTTCCCTGACTAGTGATTGATTTTTCTCTTTTAACCTTCTTGCTAGTCATCTAGCTTAGAGAGATGTTATTGAGTTCCTTGTTAATAACTAATGCAATTATACCGAAGCAGGAGGAAAAGAAGAAAGCCTGGTTTTTGCTGATCTTATACACATACCCTATGAAATATATATAAAATATATAGTATCTTCTGTACATGAAAACCTCCTAATACATTACATATATTTCATATATGTGATATATAATATGATAGAGAAAATTAAATATAGAAAATGTATATATGATATCTCCTAATTGGTTGCTGATATATATAATATAAATATATGCTCTCTATATGCTATATATGCTATATATATAATATTGATAAGGAATTAACAGATGGAGAAATGTTGAGTAAAAGAAAGGGTTGGGTTTTTTTCTGTAAATATGCAAGTTTAACAGAAATTCAAGCATTATGCATCTGTTTTTGAAATTTTTAAATGTAACTATATTAATGATGATTTATTAAGAAATACTCATCATGATATTTTCCTCTGTATAAGTTTGCACTTTTAGATTTTTAAAAGGAATATTTTCCCATCCCAAATCTAGCTGCTTTTAAGGAAATCTGTCCTGGTGGAATGGGTTATACGGTTTCTGGCGTTCATAGACGCAGGCCAATCCATCACCATGTAGGTAAAGGACCTGTATTTGTCAAGCCAAAGAACACTCAACCTGTTGCTAAAAGTACTCATCCTCCACCTCTCCCAGCCAAGGAAGAGCCAGTGGAGGCCCTGACCTTCTCCCAGGAACACGGGCCAGGAGTGGCGGAGCCAGAAGGTGAGAGTGGAAATAGATTGAGGAGGTCTTGTGTGTCTTTGGTTTCCCTGTTAATACCCTTCTAGAACAGGGTTTTTAACCTCAGCACTATTGATACTTCAGAATAATTCTTAGTGAGGGGCTTCTTTGTACGTGGTAGGATGTTCAGCACCCTCCTTGGCCTTGAACTTTTAGATGCCAGTAGCACCCTCCCCCTTCCAGGGGTTACAACCAGAAGGGTGTCCAACCCTGCCAAATGTCCCTGTAGGGTAAAATGACCTCTGATTGAGAACCACCTCTGTAGAGTAATATGTTTGTAGCAGGTAACGATATTCCACGGTGATCTCAGGACATGCTGGGGGCTACTATTTCTTGGTGTTTATTCCTGAAGGGTAATTCAGATCATTTAAGGAATAGCCTTAATTCATTTCTATGTCTAGAGGGCCATTTAATAAATAGTTATGTACTTTACAAAGTGGAATCCACAGACTTAAGTTAAAGCATTGACTGAGCTTCCATGAAATAGAGGGCAACAGACAGTCAGGGATGATGGGAGCCCAAGGAGGAGGACAGGAGAATCCATCGAAGGGATCTTGGAAATCGCCTCGCACAGTCCTTTCATTGATTTTCTGAGAAGCCTGAGACCTAGAGAGGGAACATGGCTTGCCAAGTGTCATATCAAGAGTATGTAATGGGGCCAAGGAGCACATTTTTCCGAGAAAGCAAGTATGGCTTTATATTCTAGGAGCCTAGAGACAATTGACCTTGTCTCTAGATAAAAGCCAGCATCTCCAATTCCTTGAATATCTTTATTATCCTAAAAATGTTTCCCCCAGATAGAAGGAATAAACATTTTAGATTTGTACAGAATATATATTTTCTTTAATGAAGCTCCTGTTGGCTTCTCACAGTTTATCGGGTCGGAATTTAAGGTGCCCGTTTATGGGTTCTGTGAGGAGAGAAGGTATCTAGGTTAGTGGAGAGTCAGGAACTTGGCCAAGCTGCCTTCTAGAGAGGTCTTTTTCCAGGGCTCTGAATCTTTCTGTGTTCTGGCCTGTTTTATTTCACTCTCCCACTTGTGGCCCTTCTTGTTAGGCAGAGCAGGGAGGACCTCCCCTGGAATTGACAGTATTGACCGGTTTGCTCCTCTACACTAAGGGTATCATGGCCAGATGTTTGCAACTACTCATACTCTGCACAGGCAGGAGGAAATGGGCTCTGGTCCAGCTTCTGCCTCAAGACTTCTTTGGTGGGTTGCACAGGACAGACCGTTAGTTGACTTTTCCAACCACAAGAATATAGCACCAGTGATAAGCTATCTGGTGTCCTGATTGCTTTTGGAAGTTAGGCATCTACTGACACTGAACACTGATGTTTATGGGGATGATGACTAATGAGGAAAACCCCAGTAATTGTTAATCATAAGCTTGAGGACTAATATTAAGGACTGATTAATGAAAAGCAAGTCTTTCCAAATCCAAAGGCATAACCAGTCCCACTGCTTCACAATAATGTTATGACTGTGTAATATGTAATCTGTTCAACATATTGATGCTAATCTCTAATTAGGTTGTATTGGCTTGTGATTTCTTTCCCTCTAATTTAGTTAGCTTATCATATGATGCTCACAGGGCTTCAATAAATATTAGGAGTACAGTACCCGGTCTTAGATCTCTTATTGAAATAAGTGGCTTTCTTTTTTAACATTAACATCAAGTATTATATATTATGTTAAGGATAAGTATGTGGCCAATTAATGAAAATGCCTTTTTGATGTGGGAAGTTCCATAAAATTGAGATTAGACATAAAATAATGTACCAGAAAGTATTGTTTCCTTTAACCTTTTCAGTTAATGAGGGAGTTGGAAAGAATTTTATCACATCTACCTGAACTTTTGTAGCTAAGGAATGATACAGCATGGAGAGTTTGTCTTTTGGTCAGGTGTAAAATTCTCCAAAATGGTAGATGACCGTAATTCTGCATTTGATTTTGTTTGATTCTTAATCCTTTTGGAGTGGCAGTGGACTTTTATCGCTTTTTAAAAATTTAACTATTATGCGGTGAATTGACTTAAATTGTACTAATGTCTTCCTTTCTCTTCTGGTTTTAGTGGCAACTGCACCCCCTGAGAAGGTAATCCATTCATTATTTGCAAGTCTTTGTTTTTTTTACTGTCACAAGGATTTCCTTTTAGAATACATACGGATTTTTTTAGACTTAAGTACAGTAACATGCCTACTATTCATTATTTGGTTTGAGGAAATAAAGCATTCATTCAAGAAATATTGATTAAGCACCTGCTACCTAACTGGCACTTTCCTGAGTGTTAAGAAAACAATCGAGAACAAATCAGACAAAACTCCTTGTTCTCATGGAACTTCAATTCTAGTGAGAGAAAAAGGTGGGACTAAAGGAATCAGAGGCTTAAGGAGAATTCAAGTCAGTCCATGGCCTGGACTGTGGATGGAAGGAAAGGTCCTGGTGTGTGTATGAAATTGTGAATTCTTAGGGTGCACATATGCTGAGTGAAGTCCTTCTTAAGTAACAACTAAAATTTAACATGCGTGTTTGATTACATTAAAAGAAGAACAGAGCTTACCCTTGGAAGTTACCGTCCAATACTAGAATATTGGTTCTTAGAAATTTCAGAGAAATATTTAGTCAGCCTATCGGTTTTTTGGCATAAAATGGGACCATGAATCGTGAGATTTATTCATAAGAAATATACAAATTTGCTGGATCTAAGTCCTGCTTATGTAATGTTGTTCCCCATCAGAGTCTTGCTTTGATTCTTTAATAACACGAAAATTAGATCGTTATTAAATCTTCATACATTTATATATCACTCAGTAGACGAGAATGACAAGTGTTAGAATTTAGATGGCACAAACACATATAAATTACTATAAATAGTTTTAAAATTTTTTAGCTTATGCATATAGGATAGAATAACTTCAGAGTTCTAACCTAAGTGCTAAAAGAATCCAGACAACAAAGAAGTAGGATTTTAGAGTGACAGCACCCAACAAAGAAGAGCATTGTTATATTGACCCCAAAAGAAGTACAACACATACGCATATTTTATGTGTACATTTACAGCTCCTGGATTGTGTTTTTAAAGGTCAGTAGTGTGCAGAAGTTGCAATTTTGTTGATTTTGAATTCAAGTCTGGTTGATATGTGGAAGGAATCATTCAAAGCATGAACAGACCAGCCAGCTCCCTGATAACCTCATCTTATTTAATAATCTCTGTTTTCTTTGCTGTTGAGGATGGAGTTTATGGTAACTCTCGTTAAGGATCTGAAAGAGGGCCTGAACATTTTCTTGTATACTTACATTGTAAATTTTTTGGAGACGAGGCAGTGGGAAAAATGCAGTCATAGTCTTTGCAGTCTTGACTCCTCACAGAGGTCTCATGATATTAAAGATGGATGAAGAGAAAGCAGGGTAGCCCGTGGATGGGAAATTATATGTGCAAAGGTGCGGTGGAGGGGACAGCAAGAGGTCAGGGAGCAGGAGAGGCTTGGTTAGAAGGAGAACTTGGGGCTGCTTTGGAAGGCTTGGAATCCAAACTGCAGTTGTAATCAGTGGCGAGATACCGTGCTCCTGTCTCTCGACTCTACTTGGCAAGTGTAGAAGTAGCATTGATTAGGAAGTCTGCTGTCCCGTGCTGATGGGGGAAATTCTTTCTGTAAGTTTCGGGAGTCCATAAACATCTGATGATGGTCTGCTTTTTGCTGGCTTTGACCATGGGCTGCAGGGAATGGCCTGCAATTGAGAGACTGATTGAGGTCACCTTTAATAGGTAATGGAAGATTAGTCTGTATTCTTTTTATTTTATTTTATTTTTTATTTATTTATTTGAGAGAGAGAGAGCACCAGAGGGGCTAGGGTCAGAGGGAGGAGCAGACTCCCTGCTGAGCAGGGAGCCTGATGCGGGACTCGATCCCGGGACTCCGGGATCATGACCTGAGCCAAAGGCAGTCGCTTAACCAACTGAGACACCCAGGTGCCCAATTAGTCTGTATTCTTAAGGGAAAATGTGGGAAAAAGTAATAAATACTCAGTCCTTCTAGAAGATGAATCACAGCAGGATTAACTGAGACAGGGAGACAGAGGGAGCTTAAGAGACCAATTAGATAATTATAATAAACAGGATGAGAAAGAAGAGTCCAGAACGGGACAGTGGGGGCTATGGGTACAGAAAGGTCAACAAACATAAAGAGCAATGCATATGGGCAGAGCTTGGAACGAAGAATGAAAGAGCAAAGACCACAAAGTGACTTGAAGCCTGGCTGGTTTAATGCCTGTGGCCTTGACAGAAGTGCAGACCTTGGAATGAGAGCCTGTAGGGTTTTGGAGGGGATGGATTTGAGGTGCTGGTGGAAGATCTAAATGGAGTCACACTGTAAATACTCACGCCTACGAAACTGGGTCTTTGATGAGATACTCAGAGAGGTTATGTATTTTATAAAAAGCAGAAAAGGACATAATTGAAGTTAGGACAGCAATGAAGAGGGAAACGGACCTGGGGAGTGAGCTTTTGGGGAGATGGCAGTGGTGTGCTGGGCAGCCATGGCCAAGTAACCTGATGAACACTTCTAAGGATGTGGTGGCATGGCCACGCTGGCCCCACTGTGCATCTCTGCTGGCCTCGCAGTTCAGTCTGTAGGAGCCCTGAGCAGCTGTAACTAGGAGCTGAGCTCTGGTCCGGGGGACAGGAGGGGGCAACCGAACGCGTGAGGAAGCCCTGGGTGCTTCTCCAAGCCCCTGTGTTTTTGTTGCTTTGCTTGACTACCCCTGTGCTGAGAGCTGGAGGTACAAAGTTCCTGGATGGGAGGTTCGAAAGGCCTTAATGACTGCCTGGCTTAAAATATTTTAATGTCCTGTATGTTCTTGGTTATGACACATGTGCTGTACCCATTAGTTATTCTGCAAAGTGTGGCTGGTCATCTTCCTAGGGCAGAGCACCATGTCCAGGAGAGGACAGTTTAGTTCTCCGTTGGGGTTAGTTTTGCCTTGTTTGAGACCAGATGTCGGCCCCTGAGCCAACGCATTTGTTTACAGTGTCTGAAGGGACCTTTTGCTTTGGGCCCCTGGGACATGGGTGAGGGTGTGTACGTGGGTCAGCGCTGCTGGGGGAATCAAAGGCTTGCTACAAAAGTGGCTCAGGGGCGCCTGGGTGGCTCAGTCGTTAAGCGTCTGCCTTCGGCTCAGGTCATGATCCCAGGGTCCTGGGATCGAGGCCCGCATCGGGCTCTCTGCTCAGCGGGAAGCCTGCTTCTCCCTCTCCCACTCCCCCTGCTTGTGTTCCCTCTCTTGCTGTGTCTCTCTCTGTCAAATAAATAAAATCTTAAAAAAAAAAAAAAGTGGCTCAGCAACCCTTCATATATGTATTTTTTTCCCCACACGATTGCACAGGTTGTTGTCCAATGTCCTCTGATATTTGTTGCCTTTCTAAGAGTAGAATTAAATAAAGATAGTAATATGTGAACATTAAAGATAATTCCTACTTTCAGTTCTCTCTCTCTTTTTTTCTTTTTAATACAACCACCCAGGAAATACCTTCATTGGATCAAGAGAAAACCAGAGTTGAGCCTGGTCAACCCCAGCTCTCTCCAGGCATCTCAACTATTCATCTGCACCCACAGTTTCCAGGTAACCTCTGTTGATCTATGCTATTTGTAAGAGTATTATCAATGAGTAAAAGAGTAAGATAAGGATTCTTTTGTCTTTGATTTTAAAGTTTGATAAATCATTAGAATTCATATGTGAAGTGCCATGTGAAACATACACTTAAGTGTATTAATGTACTTGTAATGTTAGTGTGGGGATGGCCATGTAAGTTTTAGAAGGCTAAAAGGAAGGTAAGTTTCTCACGATTTTCTGTGGCCAGGAGTATGTATATATTATTAGAACGGTTTTGAAGGTCATCATTTGATGAAGCGTCATTTTTCTTGGCTTCTGAATTGTTTTCATATTTTCTTACTAAATGTTGAAACTGAGGCTATAGATTAATACCAGGAACTTTAGGGATCTCTAAGAGTCCTTAATTATCCAAGCACGACTGTGGTATGTTATTAGAATTAAATTATGCTTGCATTTTGGGATGGGATCTCAAAGCACCTAACAGGCTTTAATTTTTTTCATCCCCTCTTTCCTCATATAGTAGTGATTGAAAAAACATCACCTCCTGTGCCTGTGGAAGTAGCTCCTGAAGCTTCTACATCAAGTGCCAGCCAAGTGATTGCACCTACTCAAGTAACAGGTAGGTATGGTATTCTGTTCCACAGCCTGTGCGGGAGACGTGGGGATGAGCCTCCTGTTAACTGTAGTATCACAGTTGTATCAAATGTATGAGATTGCTCATGGCAGGGTGAGTCATAATAGCAAATACTTGGAAATAATAAATACTGTTAAAAAGGAGGCACGTTTAAATAAATTATGGTACATATACAGTGAAATATCACAAAGCTGTTAATGTTGTAAAAGAATATTTAATGTCATGAGGAGATGCTTATGGCAAAATGAGCAATACAGAACACAGTATGATTCCAATTTTATTTTTTAAATGTTTACAAACACAGAAAAAGAGACAGAAAGCACATCAAAGAGGTGCCTGGGTGGCTTGGTCAGTTAAGCGTCTGCCTTCGGCTCAGGTCATGATCTCGGGGTCCTAGGATCGAGCCCCACATCGGGCTCCCTGCTCAGCAGGGAGCCTGCTTCTCCCTCTCCCTCTGCCACTCCCCCTGCTTGTACTCTCTCTCTGTCAAATAAATTAATAAAATCTTAAAATAAATAAATAAAACACACACAAAAAATAAAAAAGTACATCAAAGTGTTCAACCATCACCAGTTAATAGGATCGTGGATAATCTTTGTTCTCTGATATATTTTTATATATTTTCAAAATTCTTTTTGATAATTTTAATCAGTGACACATTATAAACATTTATCATAATGTGAAACAAACCAACAGCATAAAAGTTAATATCCTTGATGTATAGTGAGCTTTTATAAATCAGCAATAAAAATACTAATAGAAAAATGGGGAAATAATATAATCATAATTTATAGAAAAACATATAATAGGAAATGTCAACCAGTAATCAAAGAAATGCAGATTAAAATAATTATTATCAAAGTAGCATTTAATTTTTACTAGAGTAAAATTGAGGTTGAACACATTGCCGAAAGGAATGTAAACTGGTCAACGTTTCTGGAAAGCACAAACTGGCATAATGTATCAAGAATTTTAAAAATGTTCAGGGGCGCCTGGGTGGCTCAATTGGTTAAGCGACTGCCTTCGGCTCAGATCATGATCCTGGAGTCCTGGGATCGAGTCCCGCATCAGGCTCCCAGCTCAGCGGGTAGCCTGCTTCTCCCTCTGACCCTCTCCTCTCATTCTGTTTCTCTCTCTCTCTCGCTCTCTAATAAATAATAAATAAAATCTTAAAAAAAAAATGTTCAGAGCTTTTGACCCAGTAATCCTGTCAAAATATCTAGTGTGAGGAAATAATGTCCCTAAAGACTGAGATAATGTTTATATAAATGGATACTTACCACAGCACTAGGTAGAATAGAGAAAAAGTAGAAACAATCTAAACATTTAACTATAGGAAAATAGATAATTATATTACATTTCTGCATTGGAGCATGATGCTGCCATCAAATGCAGTATTTTTGAAGAATTTTTATTAAAATCTAGCAGCAAATGGTCACAAAATACTGTTAAATGTGAGATGAAGTATATGAAAATGAAGGAATGTAAAACACTATTACCAGTTATATAAAAAAGACTTATACATTGAGAAAATACTGGAAGAAAATATGCCAGATATTAGCAGTGATTATTTTTTATAGTAGGATCCAAGAGGTTTGGGGGTATTGGTAGAATATTTTCTATTTTCCATATACTGTATAATGGGCAAATATTCTGTAGTCAGAAAAAGATCACCAGGATATATCATGCCAACTTAAGGTCAGGATGAGGTTGGCAGTGTATAACGAAAAGTTAATAGAGGAGCTTGCAGACTTTCTTAAAATATTCTTTCCTCAGAAACATGTATAATTTTTCAAGTAAAAATGTGCTTGGTGTGTTAATTAGATAAATTATAGTGATCATTTCACAATGTGTGTGTATATCAAAACATTAAGTTGTACACCTTAAATATGTATATGTTTTATGTTGAAAAACAGTACAATTACATAAAATATATAAAATAAATTATATAAAAATAATTTTTCTATGTTAAAAAAACTTTTGGCTATTTTCTCAAAAATGTGGCTGTAAGTTCTCTTAGATATTTGAATTGAGGCGTCAGACTGGAAAGTGTTTTGTTTTTTTGAGAGAGAAAGAGAGTGCATGTGCGAGTGGATGGGGCGGGGTGATGGGGGTGGGGGATGGAGAGGGAGAGAGAGAGAGAGAGCGAGAATCCCAAGCTGGCTCTAAGCTCAGCGAAGAGCCCATCGCGGGACTAGATCTCAGGACCCTTGATGTTGGTCCTGAGCCGAAATCACGAGTTGGATGCTTAACGAACCAACTGAGCCACCAGGTACCCCTGGAAAGTGTTTTTATTTATTTATTTTTTTAAAGATTTTATTTATTTATTTATTTGACAGAGAGATAGAACAAGTAGGCAGAGCGGCAGGCAGAGGGAAAGGGAGAAGCAGGCTCTCTGCTGAGTAGGGAGCCCGATGCGGGACTCGATCCCAGGACCCTGAGATCATGACCTGAGCCGAAGGCAGCCGCTTAACCGACTGAGCCACCCAGGCGCCCCTGGAAAGTGTTTTTAAAAAGCACCTGTGTGTTCCAAGATGAAATGCCTTGACAGAGGAATGTGGAGTCGCATCATGGACCACAGTGTGTTTTTACCCAGTTCAGGGCATCTGTAGCCAGAGCCATAGCCTTCCCCAGTTACTGCATTGCAACTGCTCTTTGATTTTACTCTTAATATTGAGTTAAGTGATACAGAGAAATATCAGATCTTCTCAGTGCTTCTAGAGTGATATAATGATACGATAGTGTTTGTTTGTTTGTTTGTTTTTTAATGGCCATGGCTAAAACCATTTCTCTATTCTGAAGTCATTTATGTGTCTGCTCGCTTTATTAAGCACATCTATGAGAGACTCTGCTATGCACTGTAACATGCACAGCGATGTCATACCCCATCTTGGACAGCAGGGATCTTCTCACTGTTGACCTCATGTTATTGAAAAGGAAAATTGCAGTGTGACAATGTAATGTACTAGGTCTAAATACTGTATTTCTTTATTTCTGTTTTCCAGTGTATAAATATAGTTTTGTGCTTTTTTAACAATGGCTGACTTCAGTGGATGGACTTCTTGCAAGCTAGCTTTGTAAGGGTTAATTAAGTTTGGCTAGATAAATGCAGTTTTGCTATTTCAATGCAGCCGTGTGAGGAATAACAAATTGAAGTTACTTAGCTTCAACTGAACTACAGAGCTGATTTAAAAAAAAACAAAAACAAAAAAAAGTAGCTGTGCTGTATGAAGTTGTTAGAAGACAGCTTAATTCGAGTTTGGCAGAGATACAGGGCCAACATCTGCTATCGCATGTTTGAAGCACGACTATTTCCTTCCAGGAAAAAAGTGACGGTAAAATTTTATGCAACATTTGTAGGTGTTCCTACTTCCTATAGTAGAAGAATCTTTCTGAAACAATCCATGGGGAGAATATTATAGTCTTTGAATTAAAATGGTTTGCAACGTCAGAGCTACACAATCATTAGTAATCTACACTAGAACAAGAACTCTGTTTTGTATCAAATTTAATTTAAATCAAACTGTAGATGTTCCCATTGATTTGATATGAGAGCCAAACATAGAGATTGAGGGAGCAATCCGATCAGCTCTGTCCGGAATGTTACACAATGGTTTTTTCCCCTAAAACACAGAGGAGGTAAATCTTACTTGTCACTATTAGTTTGTCTCACAAGTTGAAGAAAGGAATAGAATATTACATAGGAATCTAAAATAAACAAAATCAGCTCCACATTGCTCAGTGACAATATCTTTATGGTGGTGAGATTAGAAGGAGCCTTTGCAGATTTCTTCAGACACACTTTGACATGTAATAATTATAAAGTGAGCCACATATTTGCAGGACATAAGTGTGATATTTTCCACTCTTAACAGCTGATGTGGTGTGGCTTGCGACATTATTGGCATACTGTTTCCAAATAAATTATACATTTCAGCATATAAATTCTTGATTTAGCATAGTGTCTTAATAGCTCAAGGATAGGTTGGAAAATCAAACCTCTGGCAAATATTTACAAAGTGGAAACATCTGTTTCAATTGTTGTGGGACAATTTACGCTCATTGTGGGGCAGCTAGGAAGCTGGGGCATTTTTGTAAACCTTTCCATGAGTTAACATTTGATGCCTTCCTCCTCTTCTACCCAAACTTCCTCCATGGCCCTCGAATAACAGCCAGAAATTATTCTTTGACTTCCACAACTACCATGTGGAAACCTTTGTAGTTATCATGGCCCAAACATTATAAAAACTATTTGCTCATCAGAGCTTTTCCAGAGCTCAGAATTGACCCCTTTAAAAAATGTTTGTTCCTGGGGCACCTGGGTGGCTCAGTCAGTTAAGCAGCTGCCTTCGGCTCAGGTCATGATCCCAGGGTCCTGGGATCGAGTCCCGCATCGGGCTCCCTGCTCTGCGGGGAGCCTGCTTCTCCCTCTCCTTCTGCCTGCTTCTCTGCCTACTTGTGCTCTCTATCTCTCTGTCAAATAAATAAATAAAATCTTAAAAAAAAAAAAAATTTGCTCATCAGAGCTTTTCCAGAGCTCAGAATTGACCCCTTTAAAAAATGTTTGTTCCTAAAGCGTATTGCTGGCATCCTTACAGCTTCAGTAAGCTATGTATGCTGATGGAAAATGAACTCCTTTTTTCATGTAAAATCACCATACTTTAATATTTCCAGGCTTTATTAATTAATTAACTAATTTATTTATTTATTTTGAGTAATCATCTGATGAGGAAAAAAGCGAAAGGTCAGCATACTCATTTTCATATTTTGGCAAAAAGCTTTCTTTTTCATTTTTAAAAAAATATAATAAAGATACCAAACTCTTAAATCCACTGTTGGTCTTGTTGCTGGGATAAGTAGAGTATTTGGTTTTCCACTGGCTTTTGGTCATGGCTCTTTTTCCAGGTTTTAAATGGCACTCTGGTGAAAGAAACAGAATACGGTCCTTGACCTCGTGAAGGTAAAGTTGTCTCAGGGGCACAGAGAGTAGGAAAGTGTCAGGTGGTCCTGAGGACCAGGGGACATGTGATAGGCGTTAAGGATGAATCCAGTGGGAACAGCGTCTTGATGATCTCTTTGGGATACCAAACATATTAAAGAAGACTAGACATTTTCATTAACTAGAGTACCCTGGAGACTGATAATTAGTGCTTCCTATGTGAGGCTTTGCCATAATTCTTGTGCTTATGTCCACACAGTCTGCTCAAAGCATAAGCTGATTCATTATGTGGGAACAGTTTCACATCCCTATGTATGAGTGACCTCTTAGAAAAATAAAAAACAATATCTTTTCCCTTAAAAAACATGGAAAAATGAGAGAATTTTTCCAATTCTTCCTCAAGACAATACCCTCAGGACTCGTCTTTCTGTGTAATACATCCTGGAGAATGAAAATCTAATAGAAAAGGAGAGGAAAGCACAGGAAGAGGTGATTAGGAGACTTGTTTTAAAAAATTCTGAGGTGTTTTGAAGGTGTTACAACTCTTCTTTCTACTTACAAGGGTGGAGTCCGGCCTCACAGATGGATGGAAGGAACCTCTGAGGCCAAACTGATGAAAGTTACATGAATTAATCACATATAAAAAAAATGGGACAAACAGGGTAGAAATCAAGTATATTTTAGTACATGTCCCTCCACTCCTTTGATGTATCTCTTAGTACCCTCTAGTGGTGTCAGAGTAACATTTTCTTACATATGTTAGTGCCCTGCCAACTGGGATCAACCTTTTTAAGCTGTATCTCTGTATACTTTATCTGAGGTAATCAGCTAAAGATCCTCAAATATGCCTCGTAAATATTTATCCTCATAGCTTCTATTTAAGATACTAAAATGGAAGGGAAGGCCATTATATTCACTTCATTTCCTAAGACTAAGCAGTATACTTCTTAAGTATTTCTCCTATTTTAGAGCTGATGTAAAAAGAAACAATTTAAATATGTTGGCAGACTGTGGTGTAAGAATGTATTATATTTGAATTAAATATCACATGGTTTTGAAGATTTTTGTTCACACATGTAAAACTTCCATCCTAAAGCTATGCTTGAAAAGTTATAGATATTTGGTAATCAACAAATTGGTATGTATGGGCGTTGGGGCAGTGAGTCATGCTCCAGTGTTGCATGAAAACCCCAGATTTATAGCCTTTGAACTTGTTGTGAATCCTTGCCCAACTGTATTAATTCATCTTCTGATCTTTCTTTTTGCAAATCTGATCAATGTCTTTTCTGTCTTATGAAAATGGCAGAGAAAACTCTAAAGGAAGATCAGTAATCACAAAGAAAATTGAGAAAAGTAAATACGAATAATTTTCAGAGGGGCGCCTGGGTGGCTCAGTCATTAAGCGTCTGCCTTCTGCTCAGGTCATGATCTCAGGGTCCTGGGATCCAGCCCCGCATCGGGCTCCCTGCTCAGCGGGAAGCCTGTTTCTCCCTCTCCCACTCCCTCTGCTTGTGTTCCCTCTCTCGCTGTGTCTCTCTCTGTCAAATAAATAAATCTTTAAAAAATAATAATAATAATTTTCGGAGAAGGTGTCTTCCTACAATATGGAATAGATGGTTAGAGATGTGATTTTCACACTGTTCTAGTAAAGAATTCCTATAAAGAGAGAAGAGAACTCTTACCTAAGCGTCTAGTATTATAACCTAGGGAAGATTACCTTTTACCTTCAAATTTTTGTGGCGTAGAAGTGATCATTTTTTTAAGGAAGACTTCTCTGATTTTTTAACAAATTTTTTAAACAAATTTATTTTTAACAAATAAGCATTTTCCTGTCCTGTCAATGCTTAATTATGCTCTATATGTTTCATAATTCATTTTTTGTCTTACTGCCAGTCACTTAAGTTTAAGCAGTCATGTTAATTACCCATGTTTTTAACCTTTTGAATTACTGATGTTTTCTGTGACTTTACATTATACAGACTAAGCCAGTCTATTTTTCTGATAGTGAATTAGCATAAATAGGCTCACTAAAGGTATTAGTTTGTAAATGCGTAACATCCAAGTAGATACTGCAGCTCTGTATTCATATGCTTCCTTTTAAAGTCTAGCGACTTTCCAAATGATTTGCACCAATTGTCTTAAAGTCACAGCACAGTGAATAACACTGGATGAGAAATGAATAATGTGGTTTGGGTTTTTGGAAAGCAACCTCAGCCCTAATTCGGGTCATTTCCGTAGGGAGTCTTTGTTAAAGCACTGTTTTTTCACCTCCTCATGAAGAATGCATTGTAGGTTATTGGTGATGGTAGCACACCTGTTTTTCTATCTCAAACCACAGACCCCTCCAGCAAGGCTGTTGCTGTAGCTTGTGGTGCTTGAGGCCCCGGTCTTCTTACACTGGGCACTCGGACACACCCATGGCAGCTGCCTTTTTAGCGTTGTTTACTTTGTGATGGCAATGGGATAATAGTCTAAGGTAACATTGTTATAAATGTGCAGTTTCTTTGTTACATATTCTTAAATGACTTCAAAAGGAACAACATTTACAAAGATGATAATAATGGCTAGCTGGGCTTTCTTACACATAAAAATGCATTTATTTATAATTCACTGTTAAATCAGTAAAGTAAAAAAAATTAAGGTATATAGATTACTTAAAGGAAATTTTCTCCCTTATTTCCTTCTTAAAATTTTTATTTTTTTAAATTTCTTAATTTTTAAATTCCAGTATAATTAGCATACCTTATTATATCAGTTCCAGGTGTACAAAATAGTGATTCAACAATTCTGTATATTACTCAATGCTCACCACAAGTGTACTTTTAATCATCTTCACCTATTTCACCCATCCCCCCACCCAGCTCCCCTCTGGTAACCCATCAGTTTGTTTTCTATAGTTAAGAGTCTGTTTCTTGGTTTGTCTCTTTTTTTCCTTTGTTCATTTGTTTTGTTTCCTTAATTCTGCATATGAGTGAAATCACATGGTATTTGTCTTTCTCTGATTGACTTATTTTACTTAGCATTATGCTCTCTAGAATCCATCCACGTTGTTGCAAATGGCAAGATTTCATTCTTTTTATGGCTGAATAACATTCCATTGTATTCTATACCACATCTTCTTTGTCCATTCATCTGTCAATGGACACTTGGGCTGCTTCTGTAGTTTGACAATTGTAAATAAAGCTGCAGTAAACATCCGAGTGTATGTATTTCTTTGAATTGTGTTTTCATTTTCTTTTGGTAAATACCCAGTAGTGGAATAACTAGATCATATGGTAGTTCTGTTTGTAATTTTTTGAGGAACCTCCATATTGTTTTTCCCAGTGGCTGCACCAGTTTGCATTCCCACCTACAGTACATGAAGGTTCCTTTTTCTCCATGTTCTCACCAACCTTTTTTTTGTGTGTTGTTGATTTTAGCCACTCTGGCACATGTGAGGTAATATCTCATTGTGGTTTTGATTCGCATTTTCCCTGATGATAAGTGATATTAAACATCTTTTCATGCGTCTTTTGGCCATGTGTAGGTCTTTGGAGCAATGTCTTTTCATGTCTTCTGCCCATTTTTAACCCCTTATCAAGGTATATCATTTGCAAATATTTTCTCCCATTCAGTAGGTTGTCTTTTAGTTTTGTTGATTGTTTCCTTTGCTGTGTAGAAACCTTTTGTTTTGATAAAGTCCCAGTAGTTTATTTTTGCTTTCTGTTTTTCTTGCCTCAGGGGACATATCTAGAAAAATGTTGCTATGTCCGATGTCAGAGAAATTACTGCTTATGCTCCCTTCTAGGGTTTTATGGTTTCAGGTCTCACGTGTAGGTCTTTAATGGCTAACTTTCATTGAGCTTGTATAGTGTGCCAGACATTGGGCTATGTGCATTATTTATCTTTGAACCCGACACTCAAGTTGGTGCTCTGATTATTCCCATTTATCTTACATGCAGAGAAGTGAGACATAGAATGTTTGAGTAACTTGCCCCTGTGTTATAGAGTTAAGAAAGGGCAGCAAGATTTGTGTTTGCACTGTCTGCAAACCTGGGCTTCTACCAGCTGGCCTGCCCGCCCCCCCCCAATGCCATTATAACTCCTTACAAAGATCATTGAAAACAGAATGTCTTAGGAGATTAATTCCTCTTAGGAGGCCACTTTTGAGTCCTCAGGTAATTTAAGGCCATCTTGTATCCTTTTGGTAATGAAGCTCATTTTGATGGCCTTCATTCAGTGTGGACTCCTATGACCCTACCTCTACCATGGTGTGTTCCCCAAATGGAGTGAGGACTCAGGGCCAGTCTGCTCAGGCCTTACAGAGGAAGTGAGTTTCACACAGGAGTCATTAAGAGCACAAGGGAAGAGTTTAGCAGAGAAGATCGGGAAGAAGATTCTACTTTATCAATATAAATATGCTCATGTTGAAATTGGTAAATTAAGAGTGAGTTACACCCAAAAGTTTGGGCTTTGATTAGAAGTGGTAAATCTTTCTTGAGAATTAAAGAGAAATTTTGGAGGAGGTTGGACATAGTTGTTGGAAATTGAATTTGACCTGCTAATGAATAAAAAGTTACCATATATTTCTTATCAGGAGAACTCACCTGATGGTTCTGAGTCCATCATGTCAGATGAACTGGAGTGGATAGAAACTCATTGTGGGCTATCTTAGAAGTTAGAAAGAATTGGTTATCTTACAACTTCCAAAGTGCCCTTTTTCTGAGTTACTACCCACTCCACTTCATCTTAGAAGTTGTTTTATTAGGAGTTATTGGTGATTTGGGGTGAGACTAACTGAGCAATTATGAAGTAATCAAACAAATTTATACTTGATTTTAGAGGTATACTTTCTTTTCTTGTTGAAGTAAAGTTGACACACTGTTGCATTAGATTCAGGTGTATAATCTAGTCATTGGACAAGTCTCTTTGCTATGCTGTGCTCACAAGTGCAGCTACCATCTGTCACCACCCAATGCTATTGCAGTACCATCAACTAGATTCCCTGTGCTGTGCCTTTCATCCCAGTGACTTCATCTTTCCATAACTGGAAGCCTGTATCTCCCACTCCACTTCACCCATCTTGCCCAAACCCCCACCCGCCTCTCCTTTGGCAACCATCAGTTTATTCTCTGTTTATAGGTCTATTCATGCTTTTTTGTTTGTTTGCTCATTTGTTTTTGTTTTTGTTTTTTAGATTCCATATATAAGTGAAGTCATGTGGTATTTGCCTTTCTCTGACTTACTTCACTTAGCATAATAGTCTCTAGGTCCATTCATGTTGTCAGAAATGGCAAGATCTGATTCTTCTTTATGGCTGAGTTACAGTCCACTGTGTATATATACCACATCTTCTTTATCCATTCATCTTTCGGTAGACAGTTGGGTCTCTTCCGTATCTTGGCTATTGTAAATAATGCTGCAATAAACATAAGTGTGCACATATCTTTTCGAAGTAATGTTTTTATTTTCTCTGGATAAATTGGAGGTGACTTTTGTCTTCTAATTACATACTTGACAATAAGCTAATCAGGAAATGCAAAGGAATGGTTTGAAAGCAATGAAATCTTAGTTGATGTCTGTTTTTTCCTCTATTATTTATTTTTAAGAAATCAATGAATGTACTGTGAACCCCGATATCTGTGGAGCAGGACACTGCATTAACCTGCCCGTGAGGTATACCTGTATATGCTATGAGGGCTACAAGTTCAGTGAGCAACAGAGGAAATGTGTTGGTAAGAGATGCTTTTAATAGATGAAATTATTAAATATCAAATATTTACACATTAAGAACATATTTTATGTAGTTATCATGGGAAATGTTATTGTGTTTAATTTTTAAAAATTTTTATCCCTGAACTAAGGGAGCCCAAAAAGAGGTTTGCTAATCTCCTGGGATGATCTCATCTCCTGGCTCAATGCTACCTACCTGGCCAAATGTAATACAATTAGATAAAGTTGGAAAAAGAAAAAAGATAAAAGTGAAAAAATTTCCAAAGATTTCTAGGTATAATAAAATAATATAATAAAATATAGATAGAATAATATAATAAAATGATAGAAATATCTACCTACAAACATGTATTTAGCAAAACCAAAATAAAATTAATATATACTGCAATAAAGACTTATACTCCTGTAAGTGCATAAAATCTGATTTCTAAGAGCAATTTCTAAACTGAAAATAAGCTGACACAAAACTGTTAATGAATTTATAAATACAGGATCTTGTCCATGGTTCTTTGGAAAAAAATGTATCTTAGAGGTATAATAGCATTATGGAAATCATTTCAGTGCATACGTTAACACTAAATTTAATATTTTAGAAAAAGGAAGTTCAGCACTAAGAATTATAAAGCAACAAAGGTGTATACCCAATTAATATAAAGTAACAAAGGTGTATACCCAATTAATATGGCTTTAGTGTGCTAAATGCCATTATGCAAGATGTGTGACTTGTGCTATTTGGTTTTGTATATATATGTGGGGTAGGTCAAGAGGAGTATCCACCTGCCCTATCCCATGGCTATTTCTCTTGAATTTGCGTACATCGTATGTATTCTGTTTGGAACCGTAGAATATACAGTTGAAAGGGGCAGTTGAGATGATCTTGTCTAGCTTCACCCATGTGCGCAGTGGAACAGTCCCTTTCACGATATTTCTGGATGTTTCTCCTGAGCTGGCCTGGGGGTCCCACAGTGAACTTCACTGCTTAGATGACTCCATGTATCCAGTGGGTCCTTCTGTGTTGACCCAGATCTGTCTTTCAGAAACACCAATGTCATGGTTGTAGTTTCAGCTTTTGAAACAATACACCCTAAACATATTCCCTGTTCCCAGTAACCATCCCTCAAGTGTCTGAGGAGGGTGATCATGTCTCCTTTCACTGTTTTCCTCAGTTACAAAGATTTGGTGCACAGGGAATAGTACTCTGGTATTTTATGGACAGGGAAACAGAATTTCATGCTACACTGCACTAATCCTTTTATCTGTATTTCTGTTAACAGATATCGATGAATGCACTCAGGTCCAGCAGCTCTGCTCCCAGGGACGCTGTGAAAACACGGAGGGAAGTTTCTTGTGTATTTGCCCAGCAGGATTTATGGCCAGTGAGGAGGGTACCAACTGCGTAGGTAATGGCAGTATTCTTCCTGACACATAAATTCCCAGATCTGGGTTGTTAGCTCCCCTAAGAGCCCATCAATCTTACTGCTTATTCAGGCAACCCAGAATTTATTGCTGAACACCTTTTATGACATAGTCATCCGCTAGATACTGGAGGATACAAAAATGGAATCTTTCCTCCAACACTTTTGAATGAAGAGTGTCAAATGTGTGCAGACCCTGAGGTGTTAAATATTCTGGGCCCCGCATAAATCAAAAGCTTTTTGATTTGATGGAAATGTTTCAATTTTTGAAACATGTCAAATGAATCGAAGAGATGGTGATAGGAATGGGTTATTTTATCCTTGACTTCCAGCTGACCTGGGAGATGGGAGAGGTTTGAAATTCTATTGTGGGAAATGAAACTCGACAGTGTTTTCTGCTTCGTGTAGACGTTGACGAGTGCCTGAGGCCAGATGTGTGCGGGGAAGGGCACTGCGTCAATACCGCGGGGGCCTTCCGGTGCGAATACTGCGACAGCGGTTACCGCATGACCCGGGGAGGCCGTTGCGAGGGTGAGTCTATGCCACGTCCAAGTGCGGAGTGCACGAGACCTTGAAATGCAGGGCTGGGCCCCCAGTTGGGGCTGCCAGGCACCCAGCTTGGTACTTACCTTCCTTTGCCAGTATGTGCACGGCACCAGCCTCTCATCCATGCTCCTCCTGCCTTCTGGACTCATAGCCTCTTTGCCTCCCTTCAGTGGTTTGGTCTGGATTATTTTCCATCTTCACATTCTCCTTGTTGTCCACTTCAGTATACGCCTTCCCTCGTATTTGGAGTGAATTGCTTTAGAACAATTAATTGCAGAGTGTCTTAGCATAAACCCAGACTTAATTCCAGCATCTGGATCATTCATCTGGAGCAGGGTGCAGGTTTACCCGCTGTTGATTTTTAGTTTCCAACCTTTTCGCCTTGTTACATTCCTTTCCTGTGTTCTGGGACTTGTTTACCAACCCTCCACAGAAGCACTGTCTGACTAACTGCAGGTCAAATTCCAACCGTGCTAGATAAAATTTCTTTATTATTGACCACAGCAATGAGTTTGCTAGTGTTATTAAAAAAAAAAAAAAAAAAGTTCTGAAAAGCTTTTAGAGCATGGCCAGAATGATTAACCACTTAATTTTTCTGCTCATGTTTGTGTCCCAGTTACACAGGTTCTTTTTGTAACCACCGTGGTACTTTTTAACAAATTATTTTCCTGAAGAAAGATATTGTGCTTCTGCTTAAATACTGCCTATGGACACGTGTCGGCTAGAGGAGCAGGGGACCTGAGCACGGTTCTGAGGAGCCAGGCTGTGTGGACAGTGCTGGTTCCATGGGGCTCTTTGCTGGGCTGCCTGAGGATCAGCGTGTTTTCGAATATGGCTGGGCTTCCAGGCCGAGGGAGGGACGGACACGTTGGGGCAGGCTGCTGTTAGCTGTCCCTGGCTCCTCTGTGTTGCTTTTCTTCATGGATCTAATGACCCGGGCCTGGAGGGAAAGCTAATTAGATGTTTTTTGGCAGCCTGCACCTGACTCTCCCCCTGGCCCCTTGTTCAGCCCCTTGTATTCTGATCTGGAGAGAAATGGGAGCATTTTACATTACTGCATCTTTGATGGCCTCGGATCAGAATGGAGCCATACGGTCTCCGCCGGCAGCCGAGGGTCATGGGACAGCAAAGGGTGAAGCGTCCCCGCTCTCCTCTGACAGGGGACCCTCCCTCTGCCCTGGAGAGGCAGCATGGCCCTGGAAGAGGTCAGGACAGTGGCCTTGGCTCCTGACTCCCATGCTTAGTAACTGTCTGGCTTGGAGCCGGTGACTGAGCCCCTTTGAAACCTGTGAAATGGGAGCTGCAAAGTTAACTTTCAGGGTTGTCATGAGAAGAAATGCATGCTGCGGTATCTTGTGCAGTGCCTGTCACCTCGCTAGTTCTCAAGAACTGTTAGTTTCTGGAAACCTCCCCCTTTTCCTGATTAGTTGTTTTTGCAGAGACCTTCTCAGTACATCTGTATTTGTGGGAGTTGTTTTTCTTTCTTTTTTTTTTTAAATCGCATGGGTTTATCTGACAAGCATTTATGTGCAAAGCAACACTCCCCAAAGAGGTCAAATGCTGATTCTTAAGTTCTGCGTACAGTTTATCAGGATGGGAAGAGAAGATATTTAACTAGTGACTATAGCGTGAAGATGGAAAGTGGGGAGGAGTAGAAAAGAAATATGAAAGCTCTTTAAGCAAATGGGAAGCAGTTAGGGGACTATTGGGGAATATTCAGTGTATGGAAATGAACAGAAATACTACCAGGGTTCCCCGAGTAAATAATCCATAATTCTATCCCCATGAAACGGCTTGAAAAGAAGAAGGAGCCAAATAACATGGCTGTTTTCTAATTTCGTCATGGATCAGAACCAAAGGTCCCCAGGCTTCTGGCTCACCAAAGATTTTCTCAGCTGCCACTAACAAAGTTGCTTTCAAACAGCACCAGTCTCCAAGGAGTCTATTGTAGTTCACAGACATTATCTCATGCATCCTTACTTTGCTCAGTTAAGGTAGTCCCAGGCAGGTAGTCCCTAATCTATAGATGAAGGAACAAGCAAGCAGAGGTGAGAGTAGTGGGACATTCAGGGATATTGTCTTGTATTGCTCAGCATTGCACCTTATTTATTGGACCAGCCTTTCTCAATGACCTTCTCTGACTTAGCAGTTGTAGTTCTATTAAAAAAAATTCCTTCCAGAGAAGAATGTAATGCTGTTTGGAAAATGAAACTGGCAAGCATCATCTTTTTGTAGAACAAGAAGTCCCAGAACATCTGACCTAAAAAAAAAAAAACAAAAAAAAAACCACTGTGTGTCATTGTCTGTTGGCAAGGATTTTTTGCTGATAGGAAAAAAAATTACCACACTGACCTGATGCTTATTCTATTAATATCATCGTCAGCTTTTTTACTTTAACATCTTTTCACACTTGCCTAGTGATAAGGGGAGATAATTTTTGAGAATTTACCAGAATGCATGGCTGTATCCATTACATATTTCTTTCATTTTTCAGCTTATGTCCTGAAAATTCTGTTTATATTTTAAGTGTGATTAGATGTACTACATACATTTTATTTATTTTATTTTTTATTTATTTATTTTTTTGTGCTCTGGTGAGTCCTATATTCATTTTAAATTAGAACACTTACACATTAAATCCACTCACATGAATTTGGAATCCAACTCCAGAAAAATGATCATTTCGAATGCAGCTGGTTCCCATGGTACTACCATTCATGTGAAACTCTTGAACCATTTCCTTTATCTTTCTTCTCCCCCATTCTGTTGTCGTACCATTCTTCAAAATGCCTAACGCCGTTGTAGTAGTTCCCTCTGCCATAGCCCCAGCCATATTGAAGGTGTTTTTTCCAATGCACATTGAAAAGAACAATGATAAATAACTTCAGTTAGCTATGAATGTGAGAAATAAGGTGTATTTTTGTGAGAAAGTATTACCCTATGATCATATCACCATGTTTTCTGGAAACTCTTCGAAGTATTCGATGAGTTCATTCTCTCCTAATGTATTTTTTCCACCTCCAAGGAATTCCTATCCTATGAAAGGTTTTAAATTATTCAAACCCAGGATATTCTTGGGCCCATGAAACCAAAGCAAGGATTTCCCTAGAGCATCCATTGTCTGAAGAGAGAACCTTTGGCCAGGTGGATTTGTGGCTTCCTCATTCTCATGCCTGTTTGTTGTATTTCTGTCTGGTAGGCTGCACTATTACCTTGTTTGATGTCCAGAAAGTGACCCCCAAGGAGCTGCCAGCTCCCAGGGTGAAGTTGGGCAATTGGGGCCAAGTTCTTCTTTTGATTTTGTGTAAATATTTTAATCCAGGTATACCTGGCCATGCTTTATCACTGTGGTGTTTAAGTGTAGGCAGTGTTGGACTTACCTACTTAACATTTTCTCCATCAAAATGTAGATAGATCACATCTCCCCCCCCCCCCCACTTCATCAGAAAAGTATGTTTTTGTTTCAGTATTCTGATAAAATGTTTGTGACCTGGTTTTTTGATTTTCCAGATATTGACGAATGCTTGACTGCAAGCACTTGTCCAGATGAGCAGTGTGTGAACTCTCCTGGGTCTTACCAGTGTGTTCCCTGCACAGAAGGGTTCCGAGGTTGGAATGGGCAGTGTCTTGGTAGGTACTAGAGTGTTCTTTTCATAGTTTTATCTCTTCTCTCTAGTCCATTTTCTCACAGAGCGATGTAATGCCAAGTGAGCCCTCTTTCAAAATTAAAAAAACAAACAAACCAAAACATGGAATATAATAAACTTGTGTCCTTCTGAGAAAACTTCTAAGAAAAGTTCTAAGTAACTTCTAACCGGGGAGAAATATAAGAAAGGAAGTTGGCATGAAGAATGTGAGATTTTACCTGGGAGAAATAATTCTGATGGAAGCAAATTGTCCTTGATGTGATGAATAACCAAGACCAAATAAAATAATAATCACCACAGGGTGGAGAGTGGTGGAGAACAAAAAGCTAAAAAAGAGAGAAAAGGCATAAGAAGAAGCAAGCTACCAGAGACTAGTAGAATTAGGAACATGTGAACACAAACGTGCAGCAGAAATAGAAAGAGAAATCTTGATGGATTGCCATTCCTCTTACATTTATTCATTTAAGTATTTAATAAATACTTCATATTGACATCAGGCACTGAGGAAGAGAAGCAACAAAATTGCTTTGGTTCTAATTAGCTGTGCTCTAGTTAGCTTTCCCCCTTGATGGTTTTCCTCTCTGTCTCTGTGTGATCTTTTCCTTAGAAGCTGAGCTCTTTTACACTCAATGCCAGACTCTGACAATGTGAGTTCAATTTCTCATTTATTCATACCTTCTTTCTTTTCATCCACAAATGCTGGAGAACTTACTGTAATATACCCAGAGTTGTGCTGAGTGCTGGGATACATTGAGGGACAAAAAAAAGTGCCTTCTTAAAAAAAAAAAAAAAAAAAAAAAGTGCCTTCTTCATGGAACTATCTGGTGAGGAAGACTGATACCCAGACGTCTCATAAATAAATGCACAAACACAATTGAGACCGTGTTGGGAAGGGGGGTTCTGTGATGCTGTAAGAATGTGTCCCAGAACGAGTTGCCTCTGGGAAAATTCCTGATTGAGGTTTAACGGGGGAAGGGGATGGGAGGGAGATGGTTTTGGACAGAGAAAAGAGCATATTCAGGGGACTCATGGGAAGGAGCAAGCAGTCATGTTCCAGAAGCTGGAAGGCTGGTGCTGCTGCAGGACAGAGAACAAGAGAAGATTTACAGCAGGATGAGGGGGCAGACCATGCCAGACTCTCTCAGTCCTTCCAAATGTTCATCTTGAACACTACCTCAAAAACTAATAATGTCCTACATGCTGGCTAACTGAACATAAAAAAATAATAATAAAATGTTTGTCTTTACGCCTACATCTCTGGGAAAGACAATGTTGCAGAGCAGGTGGGCTCAGTAGCCTTGGCAGAAACAGTCCCAGTTGCAAAGTTTTGGATTCATCACCAGGTTGCAGAAGCTAAGCCTCTGTACGTGGTACAGGTGGCCGTCTGCCCTGAAGCTCATGCCCATCTCTAAGAGTGTCTATCCTTGGAATTGTGAGATGTTGATCTTCGGGAGAAGAGATTTTTGTTCATTAATGGCTTATTTATTATGCATTTGTTTATGTGATCCGTGCTGGTTAGTACATTTGGTTTTAATTTTCCCGTTTGGCACAGATTTCATAGTTGCCTATCAAGCTTTCATTTGTGTTCTCATTTTCACATACTGCTGCATATTATAATCCAAGAGGAGAGCCTGAATTTTACCTTAAATAACTAAAATCCATAATAGTGGCATAAACACAGCCCTGATTCATGAATTTACTAATGAAATATGACTGAGCAAATGGGCAAATGAGTGCTCTTCAATATAAATGCATTTATCTAGACTGGGCAATAAGAATAAATGAGTTATTATACCTAGATGTATGCAGTCAGTCTCAGCATGACCACTTTGCTCCAGTTCAGGGACAGAAACACTACCTCCGTTCAGAGTAACTTGACTGCCAACCAGCTGAGTAGGATCATAAGCAGAAATACTAGGTCACTGTGTAGTCCACCAGAGTCACACAGCTAGCCAATTGCTCCAAGCACCAGTTTTCATTTGTGCATTGCTAAGGTCACGCATTTCCTATGAAAAATACACCATGTACTCTTTCCTTCTGCCTTGGGTAAAATTTTAGGCTCTGTCATCTACAGGTGAAGCTTCTCTTCTGTGCTGTAATTTTGGTTCCACTCATTGTTCATACTGGACTTGCAGCTCCTCTGAAATTCTCAGGAGGACTTTTGCAGATTATACCAAAATGGATCCGTCTTAATTTTTGATGGTAGTAGAGCTTTCACATGTTAAAAAGTTGAGCGTGACAAAAAGTAGATATTGCAACATGCTTTTCTGTTCTAATTGAACCAATGAATGAATTCGATTTTTCTGCTCAACTCTGACAATGCAAGGGAATACCCAGCCATATCACATACATTTTAGTTCTCACCTTTATCCTTCTGGTACTCCAAAGACACATTTTAGAAGGTGTAGTCATTACTTATCATTGAGTTGAGCTCATCGACACCAACTTGATTATATATTTATTCGTTCAGTTTAACAGTTGAGTGCCTACCAAGAGCCAGGCATTTTTCAAGACCCGGGGGATTGAGAGTGAACAAAATAAATGCCCTCCCCTCATTGTGCTTGTACTCTAGAGCTCACATTGTGCTTGCAAATAAACAAAGCAGCACGCAAAGTATATGGTGTGTCAGATGTGTGTTGAGTGCCACAAAGGAAAAAAAAAAGCAGCTTAAGGGAGACAGAGTGTCAGAGATTCTATGGGGGTCAGAGAAGGCATCAAATGATAAGTTATTTATATTGTGTTCCTTTCTATTTGTTTTTGTTTCTAATGGTTACTTGGGACTGGTTTGTGGCTTTTTAATATCCTTTTAGTCCAGATAATTTAGGGTACATTTATAAGACTTTTCCCCCCAATTTTAAATATATGAGAACATTAAAGACTTAAAATTTTCTCAAATCTCACCATCTGAAGAAAGGTCTTACACTTGGCATTTGTTAGTCATCTGTAGAGAAGATAATCCCTGCCTTACAGGGGATTCTGTTCCGTAAGTCTTAGTGTCCTCCTTTTTCTACCACTCTGCTCTCACTGACTATTTTTAAAGGAAGGGGGGGAAATCGGAGGGGGAGATGAACCATGAGAGACTATGGACTCTGAGAAACAAACTGAGGGTTCTAGAAGGGAGGGGGTGGGAGGATGGGTTAGCCTGGTGATGGGTATTAAGGAGGGCACGTTCTGCATGGAGCACTGGGTGTTATACGCAAACAATGAATCATGGAACACTACATCAAAAACTAATGATGTAATGTATGGTGATTAACATAACATAATAATTTAAAAAAATAATATATAAAAATTATAATTAAAGTTGTACGGTGTTGTATGTAATTCTACTTTTGTGTGGCATAGTGCTTATGGTTTTTTCTAAAGTCCATCAATCCATATGTTGATTTGACTTTTTTTTTTTTCTCTCTGAAAATGGATTCATTAGGAATTGAGAATTTCTATTTGGACCCTTATGTTCTGCAGGGATTTGATGCCAATTACACTGTGCTTCTTTCACTGACCCAAAGGTGAACTTGGTGAAATCGTTAATGGCCTCCTTGTAGTCATGCCATGTAGACTGAATCTCACTGATTGATGCTTCGCCTTGATTTAAGAATTAGAACAGAAATTGTTTGGGGCAGAAACAGGTCAGATGTTAGCAGGTGTTGTCTGGGAGACCATGCTCTTTCCTAGTGTTGAGTTCAGGGCATATGATCCTTCATTCTCAGTAGTTTATTGTCCACTTTCAAAATATCTGTCCCTTGATGCTTTTTGGCAACTCTTGTTGGCTCCTCTGTTAACGTAGCTTCTTCTTTCAAGTTGTGGATTTCAGTCCTCTCTCGAAAGCCACTTTCATCATTCAACATTGTATTCCTTGGACCTCACATTCAGCCTGGAGTTGCTGCCCGCTTGATCCTCGCCTCTAATGACTATTTCATCACCCTGGGTTCTGGCCAGTTCCAACTGGCTGCTTCAACCAGGACCTTTCTTGAGGGAAGCCAGCCTGTCAGGTACTCAATTAGCAGGTTTCTCTTCACTCAAGAACAGGCCTGATTTAAACCCTACTGGAGCCATCCTCTAAAGGAGATTCTCTAATATCTAATTGTTTAAAGGTACATTCAGTAACTCTGATATAAAGATCATATTTCCCTGAATTTAGACAGATTTGGGGTTATGTATGACCTCTATGAAGCTTGGTTTCAATATCTTTAAAATGGGGATTGAAATGCTCTCTTCATGGGATTTACTGTCAAAATTAAATAAGCAATATAAAGCACCTAGTGAGGTATGTGACACAAGGTAGAACCCAATAAATGTTATAACCCTTCTTCCCCCAACTCTATTATCCTCCCCTTTACCTCCCTAATCCCGAAATGTTAGAAGTGCAGTAATAACTGGTACTTGTTTAAGTAAATTTTATGTCAAGTTTCTATGTATAACTGTCTTTGACTTGCTTTAATAAGTTCATTTCCTGTAGTTCTTAACTCTCCCTATCTGATAGGAGCTTTCTTTTATGAATCTAAGTAATCTTAGTCTTATAATTACCTTTCAACTTCTCAGCATTTTTGTTTAGCTGGGATCTATTTCTTAAGAATCATATTGCTTGGGACGCCTGGGTGGCTCAGTCGTTAAGCGTCTGCCTTCGGCTCAGGTCATGATCCCAGGGTCCTGGGATCTAGCTCCATATCAGGCTTCCTGCTCAGCGGGAAGCCTGCTTCTCCCTCTCCCACTCTCCCTGCTTGTGTTCCCTCTCTCACTGTGTCCCTCTCTGTCAAATAAATAAAAATCTTTAAAAAAAAAAAAAAAGAATCATATTACTTTTCTGTAAGGTAATTGATCATCCCTAACAAATGTTTTACCTTCTGCAGTACTGCCATCTCCATCCTTTTACTTCATTTTCTTGGCTCACCTTCATAAGACACAGTATCTATCACATGGTCGATGTAGGCAGCAATCCCTTGTTGAGTTTACTTTATTATCTTCCTTTATAATTGAGTCTGTGAAAGACCATGTGACCTGGGAAGACAAATTTCTGAGATTTTTATCATACTAATCCTTCTCTGTCAAACTGTAATTAAGTTAATCGTGACTTTGTGACTCCAATTTACGTTTTCTAAATGTAATGGGTCTTAGGCATTTGAAGAACTTAGTCATTTAATCCACTTGACAACTGGTTAGCCATAGTCTTAACCAAAACCAGGTGCACAGAACGTGCACGATAAACATGGAAAGCTCCTTGTTCTAGGTGTTCTTTGACCACTAGGATTTATTTTCAGATTTTTAAGAATCATTGTTAACCTTTATGGAATGGATGAATATTCATAGACTTATCTGAAATTGAAGACTTTGTTCTACATTTATTTGCATAAGATGGCAGCAGAACTGAACATCTACCTTTTGCAGATACTATTAAATGTGCAAACACCAGCCTAATCCCTAAATCACTGCAGCTAAAGAAGTCTTCTATTTAGTCATTATGTTATTATCAAATACCTAATTATGTACTTAATTCCAGAGAAGACTTGAAGTTATAAATAAGCAAAACAAAACAGAATAGAATGGTGGTTATCAGGAGCTGGGAGCTAGGGGGATTGGGGAGGTGGTGTTTAAGGGTATGAACTTGCAATTGGCAGGTAGATAAGCCCTGGAGATCTGTTGCACAGATTAGTGATTATAGTCAACAGTGCTGTCTTATAAACTTCAAAGCTACTAGGAGGCCAGGTGATAATTATGTTCACAAAAAAAGGGAAATCATGTGACATAAGAGAGGCATTAGCTAACTTTGTTAATCATTTTGCAATATATAAGCATACCAAATTATCACTGAAACTTACCCTATGTCATATGTCAATTATATCTCAATAAAAGCAAACAAAAAACTACTTTTGAAAGCAGGAAACATACCTGTGTGAGAAGACTAGTTACCATAATAACAAAAACTTCTTTTACGTTGCTACAAAAGGCGTTGACTTCATTATTTTATTTGATATCAGGGCAGTAGTAGTAGTAGTAGAGATACAGAAATTGATTCCCAGATAGGTTAATGGGCTTGCTAATGGTCATAGGTAATAAATGACAGAGCTAGGACATGATCCCAGGTCGTTTATCTCCAAAACTAGTGTTCTGTTCTATACACTCCCTCTTCCTGTACACCCAAGACAATAAGAGAACAAAGCAATATGATTAAGATAATGAAGAAAGAAAAGTTCATAGAAAGAGAGATGATCGATATGGGTGGGAATCATCCCTTGCAAGCAGCAGTAAGAATGGCTGAGGGATTCTTGACTCGAAGATGGCAGTCTTCAGCATAGATAGCCCCAGTTGGGTTTTGCTGAAAGACTAAATATTCTTTTGGAAAGGGGAGGCAGGAAGCCAGTGATGTGGTAGGGTTAATGGACTGATTTTCTGAGATTATCCTTGGCTCTTTATCTGGGATGTACATAGCATTGGCAGTTCTCCAGTTTTGAAGAACAGTGATGAGTCTTTGAGGGATGCATAACATATTTTTATCGGCTGCACTGCTACTGCATATCTTAACTTGATCGGACTTGACGGAGGGCACCTGAGATCCCGAGGATTTGCTGTACCGCAAGTGCGGGTTGTTCCATCCCGCTGGCCTAACCATACTGGCTTTTCTGTCCAGTATGTTCTGCCATCATCTTTACTATAAAAGACTATGTGTACAGAATAGTCGAGGGATCACTGAAGTAATGTCATCTTGGGGGTGGGGAGTCATCTGTATTTTCCTGTAGTCATTGTGACAGAGTAAGATGTTTACTTCACATATCAAATGGTGCTCACTCATTGAAGTCTGTGGTGCTCATTAAGGAATTAAATGAGACTCAATGGCCTCTGAAATATGACTGATGCGCAGTGTTGAGAGATTAATTTCCTTGAAAGTACAGGAAGTAAGGCAGGTAAACTGTTGCTCTGGAGCCAACTCTGACCAACCTCAAGGAGCTGATAGGTGAAGTGGAAGGAGGCATCATAGCCTTGAACTGACTTGTGTGAGGTCAGCCACTGAATACCCTCTGAACCATCAGAGAGGGGCTTCATGCTATCTTGTGTTTTCCCAGGACATTAGGAAGGGAAATTTCGAAAGGGTTCCTGACCCAGAGAAATTACATCCCAAGGCAGTGAGAGAATTTGCAGGTGGATTTGCTGGCCAGCTGAAAGTCATCTTTGTAAAAATTGTGGAGAATGGAAAGTTGCCAGAGAGCTGGAAAGAGATTAATGTCCTCATTTCCCCCCAAAGAAAAAAGAAGCTGGAGTTCGGGAACTAATGACCACTGAGCTTCATGTTAATCTTGACAAAGAACTGTAGGCTGCAGGATTCAAATGATGAGGTGGAACGTTTTTTTGTGTTTTTTTGTGTTTTTTTTTAGAATTTATTTATTTATTTGAGAGAGAGAGAGGGAGAGGCAGAGGGAGCAAGAGAGGGAGTCTTACGCAGGGCTCAATCTCATGACCCTGAGATCAGGACCTGAGCCGAAACCAAGAGTCGGACACTTAACCAGCTGCACCACCCAGGCACCCCAAGGTGAAACATTTTAAAAGAAAAAGATGATCATAAGAATCAGCCAGGGTTGGGGTGCCTGCATGGCTCAGTTGGTTAAGTGTCTGCCTTTGGTGCAGGTCATGATCCCAGGGTCCTGGGATTGAGCCCCACATCAGGCTCCCTGCTCAGCAGAGAGTCTGCTTCTCCCTCTGCCTGCCCCTCCCCCTGATCATGCTTTCTCCCTCCCTCTCTCTCTCTCTCTCAAATAAATAAATAAAATCTTAAAAAAAAGAATCAGCCAGGGTTCACTAAGGACAAATCATGCCCACTGTTCTGACTGTCTCTTCTGACAGGCTTCTGAGAGGAGCAGATCATGAAATCCTATAGACATGGCATATCTGGTTTCCCACAGGCCTCTATTAGAGTCTCTCGGGGTGCTGTAGATGACAATGATCAGTTTGGATTGGGTAATAGTATACTGGGGTGGATTCATAGACTTTTGAACGATCATATCCACAAAGTGCTGACCTCATAAACCCCTGGCAGTTTTCTTACTGTGGGAGGTTTAATTAATTCACTGGATAGCAAATGCCAAATTATGTCCCAAAAGCCCATTGGTATATTGTATTTTGGGAGTTTGGAACACATTTTTCTGTGGACACAGTGTTTTTCATGACGTTTCCCTTTTGAACTGATTATGTATATGCATAACAAGAATTTGGGTAATCTGACTCTTGTACAAGACCATCACCCTAGAGTAAGATGCGATTTGAGCTCCAATACAGAAAACCAAAGACTTAACCGTCTCCCTCTGCAGCAAGGGTAAGAGGTTATGGGTATTGGATGGTGGGGTGGATAAGGACTACCTTGTTTCCCAGAACACTGATTCTCCCAAAGGTTTGAAGTAAGAACTGAGGGCAGGCTTTCTGTTGATAACACTCAGGGCCCCACAAGTTTGTATCTTTGACTTAATGGAAGAACACTGGAAACCACTGAGGGTTTTTAAAGGAGCAATACCATTGATTGTGTTTGTATTTCAGATGACTCTGGCTACCAGCTGGATAGTGGATTAGAGAGGGCAAGACTTGAAGTAGGGAAACAAACTATGGCGGTAACCCATGTGAGACAGAATGGTGGTAGTAAGAATGAAATGAAGCGGGTGTATTTGAGAGATATTGGGAAGATGGAATTGATTTGACTGTTTTAAATCGAATGTGGGGAAAGAGGGAGAATAAGGAATCTAGAAAGGATGACTCCCAGTTTCTGACGTGGGCATCTGAGTGGATAGTGGTATCATATTGACCTGGAATAAAAGAAACCCAGGGAGAAAGATCAGTTTGGGCTGTGAAGACTCAGAGGTGCCTATGGGACATCAAGGGGAAATGTCCAGTATGCTGACCAACTAGGTTGTGTGGGTCTGCAGTTTAAGAGACAGGTCTGGGTGAAAGATAAAACACTGAGTTTATTTCACTCCTTTTACATCCGTCAAGTGAGGCCCCACTCCAAGCACCTTCCTACTATATATTCTGGTTTTTTTTAAATGGAGGTATGATACCTCTATAGCATTATATTAATTTCAGGTTTAGAACATAATTATTTGATATTTGTATACATTACAAAATGATCACAGTAAGTTGGGTGAAAGTCTATCACCATAGTTACAGAATTAAAAAAAATTTTTTTCTTATGATGAGGACTTTTAAGATCAACTCTCTTAGCAGCTTTTAAATAGGCACTGTGGTACTGTTAATTCAAGTATAAGTATCCAGTATTTTTTTAAAGAATTTATTTGAGAGTGAGAGAGTGTGTTTGCAAGTGAGTGGAGGAGCAGAGGGAGAGGGACAAGCAGACTCCATGCTGACTGAGGAGCCCAATTGATCTCACGACCCTGAGATTATGACCTGAGCCAAAATCAAGAGTTGGACACTTAACCGACTGAGCTACGCAGGCACCCTAGTTATCAAGTATTTTGAAAGTATTTCGTGAATGATCATCTGTACTGTCTGTTAATTTGCTTTAACTAGAGAAAATATGGTCTTAGAAATTGATTTTGTTGTTATATTCTGTAGCCCTATAAATCACATTTCCTGGTGAATACATAATTAAAGAGAACAGTCCATACCTTTTTCAACTTTTTAACATTTTTGAAACCAATCCAGATACCAGACGTGACATTTTAATGTTGCTGTCTGGAATTTACATGCCTAGTGTCTAGGCTCATTCTATCCCATTATTTATTTTGGCTCCAGCATTTAGCTTCTTCTTTCAAGTTGTTTGCATTCGGTGTTTATAAAAGTGGACTCCCACAACCAAAGAAAGGATGGACAATGAGTCAGTCTGGAAGTGCTCTTTTTGTTATCATAGAGTAGGGTCCAGTTCACCATAACTGATTTTGTGAAAGCGAGGTAGAGCACTCAGACAATGCCAGTTGGTTGGCTGTTTTCAGTTTGCATGTGAAATGTGTGCCGGTGTGTGCATGCATGCTCACACACTATTGCCTCATTTTGGTACTGCTCTATTTCTAGATATCATTTTAAGAAAACTAGAGTACAGGGGTGCCTGGGTAGCTCAGATGGTTAAGCGTCTGCCTTCAGCTGGGGTCATGATCTCAGGTCCTGGGATCGAGTCCCACATCAGGCTCCCAGCTCAGCGGGAAGCCTGCTTCTCCCTCTCCCTCTGCCTCTTCCCCCTGCTCATTCTCTCTTTCTCTGTATCTCTTCAAATGAATAAATAAAATCTAAAAAAAAAAAAAGAGAGAGAGAGAAAACTAGAATACAGGTTTAAGGAAATGTTATGCAAATGAATGCAGTCCGAACTCTGGAATGCTGAATTAGAACTAGATCTCTGATGTTCATGTGTTCGTGACTCTCTGCCTGTTAACATTTGGAGGGTGGCAAGCTTTATTGCTTTCATGGCGAGCATTGCAAAATGAAATAGATGTAGTCAAGAGCATTTTCCTCCGTATTGTTGGTCTGCCTTATGATTAAGATGCCTGGATTGAGTTACAGACTGCTGTAAAATTAAGCCTACATCATGATGCTGTGTGTAGTTTCAGCACTTAGTGGTTTAAATTTTTCCTCTTACGGTGTTGGTTGTTCATGCTACACAGTCTTCTCAACTACAACATACAGTGGACTTAACAAAAGCATTTAGGTGGGGCACAGAACTCAAGTTTTTCTTTGTGAATTAACATCTTTTTTCAAAAAGATATATTTATTTTAGAGAGAGGGAGAGAGTGAGCAGGGGAGGGGCAGAGGAAGAGGAAGGAATCTCAAGCAGCTCCCCACTGGAGCTCAACGGGGGGCTCGATCTCACAACTCTGAGATCATGTCCTAAGCCGAAATCACTCAAGAGTCGGACGCTTGACCAACTGAGCCACGCAGGTGCCCCTGAATTAACAATATTCTAGTAAGAACATAATGAAAGCTGAATGAAATCAGTGAACACATTGATGATTTTCTATATAAATGCTGTGTTAGCAAATAATAAAAACAAACATTCCTAATTCTCTCTTCAGTGGTTTCTATCACTACACTTAACTTGTGTTAATAGAAACAGGTCAAAAGGATGGGCTTTGGAGTTAAGCTGACTGGATGCCCCTATGAGCCACCAGTTTCTCAAACCATGTGGCCTTGGGCAATCTGCTGGAACTTCTTTGAATCCTGGTTCCTTTGTCTATAAAATGGTTGGCTTCTATCGCTCCTGTTAGGATTAAAACATGCACAGCCTTTCCTGTTTCCATGCAGTAAGGGCTTGGTGAAGATGAGCAATTATTTTATCTATCTCTGCAGTCTGTCCCCTACCTTCAAACTGCCCACTAAGCTTGTTTGTCCCCTAGATTGGTTTTTATAATACCGATTCAATGCTGTCTTTGAACATTTTATCAGAGTTTTTTTTATCTTTCTGCTAAGACCTCTTGTGGTTTCTTCAGGTCCCGAGTCCTGTCTTTGGCTTTCTCGAACCCTCCCTTCCTGCTGAATTCATCAGTTCCATAGCTAGACCTCAGTACGTCTTTGATTCTTTGGAATACTTCATTGTGCAGGGGATGCTACTCCCAAACTGCCGTCTCTTCTGCCCTCCCCTCTACAATGAGCTTTCCATGGAATTGATTCACAGAGCATGCTTGGTTCCTTTTTTGAGTTACTTTGCATAAAGTAAATCAAGACATAGAACTATGATCCATGCAGCTCACACCAGAGCTCCTGTTCCTCCTTTGGGCTAATTTGAAAGCTTATCTTAAAGAATCTGTCCCTGTTTGAGGATGCGCTCTTTCTATTTTTAGCCAAATTCAACTTTATTCATGTTTTCTTTTTTTTCTCTCTTTGTGGGTTTTTTCCCCCTTCTGCAACATTCTTCAAGATGTGGATGAATGCCTGGAACCACAGGTCTGCGCAAACGGTACTTGCTCCAACCTTGAAGGCTCCTACGTGTGTTCATGCCACAAGGGTTATACCCCGACACCAGACCACAGGCACTGCAAAGGTAAATGCTGTGATCAGATTTCTGTTTTTTATTCGAACTGCATTTAAGAATATGTTAGAGTAATTAGCTTAGAAAAGGGAACCAAAAGGGGCGCCTGGGTGGCTCAGTCGGTTAAGCGGCTGCCTTCGGCTCGGGTCATGATCCCAGGGTACTGGGATCGAGTCCCACATCGGGCTCCTTGCTCAGTGGGGAGCCTGCTTCTCCCTCTGCCTGCCTCTCCCCCTGCTTGTGTTCTGTCTCTCTGACAAATAAATAAATAAAATCTTTAAAAAAAAAAAAAAACCCAATACACACAGTTCCACAACTCTGTGACTATACTAAAAAACATCGAATTGTACACTTTAGATGAATTATGTGGTGGTAAATTATATCTCAATAAAATTGCTATTAAAAAACATTCATCCTAGGGGTGCCTTGGGTGGCTCAGTCTGTTAAGCCTCTGCCTTCGGTTCAGGTCATGATCTCAGGGTCCTGGGATTGAGCCCCGCATTGGGCTCCCTGCTTAGCAGGAGCCTGCTTCTCCATTGCCCCCCATGCTCTCTCTCACTCCCTCCCTTTCTCTCTCTCAAATAAATAAATTAAAAAGATCTTTTTTAAAAAACATTCATTTTAGAAAATCTAGCAAACACAGAAAATAAGCAAAACAAAAATAACAGTTTCTCAATCTCATTCATCAGTAGTCCTATCTCATGGATATTTTCTGTCACTAAGATAATATATGTACGATTTTTTATCTTACTTTTTGTCGTTTAATAGTATATCATGAGCATTTTACACATTAAAAACTTTTTTCAAATATTATTTTTGAAAGCTGCTTAAGAGTCAGTGTATTACTATTTCAGCATTTTCTTGCTGTTGATGTGTTGAACAATTACATTTTTTTTAAAACTTCTCATCATTATGTTAAAAAACAAATCTAACAAGTTTTTTTTTTTTTTAATAAAACTTGGTCTGAATTTCAGGATTATTTCCTTATTTATAAAAGTGGAATAATTGGGTAAAATGTTTTTAATGTCTCTTATTTTTATTTTTAAAGATTTTATTTATTTAATTGACAGAGAGAGAGCGAGAGCAGGAACACGAGCGGGGGGGTGGGAGAGGGAGAAGCAGGCTCTCCACCGAGCAGGGAGCCTGATGTGGGGCTCGATCCCAGGACCTTGGGATCATGACCTGAGCCGAAGGCAGACATTTAACAACTGAGCCACCCAGGCGTCCCAATGTCTTTTATTATTTTGACTGAACACTAATTTCTAATTTTTAAAATGTGTTTCTTTTAATTCTAAAAGATTATTAGTTATGCTTGTATCTGTTAATTCTCTGGACACTTGTAATCATTACAACATTTATTTCATATGTTTGTTAAACATTTGTATTTTTTTGTGTAAATTTATGTTATATCTGTTCCCATTTATCAGGTTTTTTAATCCATCTATATGAACGCTTTATAATACATGTGTAAACCATTATATACATGTGTCTGTGCATTACAAATATATTTTTTGGGGGTATTATTGTTGTAATTTGTCCAAGGTTTCTCTAATTTTTCTTGGCATAATTCTTTTTTTTAAGTTTAAATTTTTTCTCTGGTCAAATCTGTGGATGGCTTCCTTTCTGCTCCTAGTTCTTTAAACCTAAAAGCATGCTCTTTGCAGGGGAGGAAGAGAGGAAATAAGTGAATTCTTCTTCTTTCTAAAGTATCTCAAAGTGAAGGATGGAGGGTGGAGGTTAATTCCTCACCATGGTAGGCAAGTAGTAAACAGATACCTTGCTGTCTTGTGAGAATTATAGCATCTCCCACTGGCAGTGGCACATTCACCGACCTCCACATTGGGGGCCCAACTCCTTGTATACGGTGGAACACTGGCCACTCCTAGCAGAGCAGGTCAGGTGGGCGCAACTCCCTGCCCTCCGGGTCCTTTTCCTGCCAACCCACGTCTGCAGCCTTCCTACCAAGTTCTTCTAGTGGTTCGCCATGCAACCTTGGATAAATAAACTCAGATTTCCAGTCTCATACAATCTCTAAAATTGGGGGATTGGGGCGCCTGGGTGGCTCAGTTGGTTAAGCGACTGCCTTCGGCTCAGGTCATGATCCTGGAGTCCCGGGATTGAGTCCCGCATCGGGCTCCCTGCTCGGCAGGGAGCCTGCTTCTCCCTCTGACTCTTCCCCCTCTCGTGTGCTCTCTCTCTCTCTCATTCTCTGTCTCAAATAAATAAATAAAATCTTTAAAAAAAAAATAAAATTGGGGGATTGGACTCTAGAGGGATAATGCTCTGAGGAAGCACATGTTGGGTGAATGACTTTTAACCACTTTTTCACTCTTTCTTACTCAGCCATCCTAGCTGAGCCTGCTCCTCTCTAAGAAGGCTTCCCAGCATGCCCAAATTCACACCATCATTTGATGCCAGCCCTAGGAACACTATGTCCCCTCTATGTGATGCTCGGCTGTGGAAGCTTCTCTTCATCCTTCCCTTTCTTTTGGGTGTATCCTGGAACCCACGTGTTCCAGGCACTGTGTTCAAATGCAGATGTTACTGAGAGGTTTTAATCTCTCAAAGGACTTTTATTGGTTGGAAAAGATAGAAACCTACTACAGATCATTGTAGATAATAAAGTACCAAGTGATGAAGGTTAACAGTATCAGCAATGTCACGGAGATGTCATATACCCCTGACCTTATGTGGGGGCCAGAGCATTTCACCTTTGTATTTATTCCTTCCAAAAACCCATAACCCCAACCTCTAATCATGAGAAAAACATCAGACAAATCCAGATTGACAACATTCTACAGGGGTCTGGCCCATACTCTCAAGACTGTTAAAGTTGTGAAGAATAAGGAAAGATGGGGGAGACAGGACCCCTAAATACAGTGTGGTACCCTGGATTCGGTCTTGGAACAGAGTGCATGAATCAAAAAAACTGGTGAAACCCAAATGAAGTCTGGAGTTTAGTTTAAAAAGGAGGAGTGCAGTATATCAGAACCTAGTTTGGACACTCAGAAGTGTGAGCTTGGGTAAGTTTTCTTCCTTCGCTAAGCCTTACTTGCTCATCTGCAGAAAGGCAACAGTAATGGTACCTACTCAGGTGGATGTGAGGATTGTGTAAAAAAATACAGAAACAGAGGTAATGTGTGGAGAATGAGATAACGCAGGGACAGAGTCTGACACGTAGTTGATGTTGTTATTCACCAGATCATAGGCATGTACAAAGTTCTGTTAAAGCTAATCCTGCTTGCGTGCTGCTGGGAAAGCTTTCCGAGGTACTGCTGTTCGACCTTGGTCCTAAAATTTTGAATACGGAAGGGAGAAAACCTTAGGAGGCAGAGGAAGCTGCACATGTCAAAGGTTAGAGGTAGGAAAGGGCTGTTACCGCCACTTGCCGGTGAACCTTGCCCCCCCC